>NW_026019916.1:29935-277773 GCF_900185275.1 Solanum verrucosum | reverse complement strand
GTTTAATACAAAAGAAATATCAAACTCAAAACTAAGCTGAATCTAACTATGTCTGAAATAAGCCTCTAAACTGACTAGAAATGTTGGGACATGCCCCCAACTAGATCTAGCAAAACTGAAACTAAAGACTAAAAGCGATAACGATAAACATGTCACTAATCCTCGAAAAATGAGGACTCACCACTGATGCTGCTGAACTGAAGATCGAGAACCGATCTAAGCATGATCTGGATACTGAGAACCTGAACCTACATCACGAGAAGATGTAGCGCACGTATGCGTCAGTACTTGAAAGGTACTGAGCATAAAGGATAGAGTAAAGCTGAAAGAACATATAACTAAACAAAGCAATAAAGCAATGAAATAATCTGAACATAATATAGATACTGAATACTGAGCTAACTAATGCAATGACCAATTTATAACATACTGACTGAATACTGAATGAACTGTAAATGTGGTCAATGCAATAGAGTCTGACTGAACTGTGGGAGCTACTAATAACCGACAATAAAACCACATGAGCTAAATGTGGAGTCCGATGTATACGCCCCATCGAGAGGACCCAATATACCCTGCCAGAGGTATAGAGGCATGCTGGCGTGATCACTAAACTGATGTTGCCCACAGAGGGGACTTACACCTACGTGGCTCGTAGTTCTGGGACTATATGGGTACGCTGAAACCCTAGTCCAACTCGATATTATGCTACTCCCAATGAATTAAGTGGTTAACTAGTTATGACTCAATTTCTGTCAATACTGGATAGCTCAAAACTGAACATGCAAACTGAGAATGCAATAATTAATCTGATAATGATGCATTCATAAACTGAGGCATGTATAACTGAATTCTGAAATATCTGACCTAGCATGTGTAATTCAAGAACTAAAGAAATACATAGTTAGGGTTCTGAAATTGATGCAATAAACTGAGCAATAACATGACAATCTGATTTGGAACATTTAAATAACTAACTTATGATGAATTGTTCAAATTCTAGAAACCCTAGGTCTGTTCATAATCATGGAATCAAGAATCTGACTGAATTCTAGGGACCTAATGGGCGAAAGGAACCCACTAGTGAAATCCCACATACCTGGTGACGAATTCCATGGAGAATTTTTTTGATTTTGGGGCTGAAACTGAAGGAACCTCGATGTGTTCTTGAACTAGGGTTCTTGACCTTTTTCTCCTTCTTGATTCTAATTTTCTAAGTTTTGATTAATGATTTTGACTAAGGTAAGTTCTAATTATATTTCTAGGCTTAAACTGATTAAAACCTCATGATTTAGGGTCTAAACGACGTACCTTAGGGGTTAAACGAAATAGGAAAAGACCAAAAGACCCCTGAATTAACTGTTGTCGGAGTGACTGACGGAATGGACTGACGGTCCGTCGATCAGGTCCGTAGGTCGAGTCTGCCCAACAGGGCTTCACTAAAACGGGAATAACTTTTTACTCGGACGTCAGAATTTAGCAAACTCGGTGGAGTTGGAAAAATAATTCAATTATCTATCTAACCATAGGTCATGGGACATATAATTCATTTTTTGCTAAGAGTTATGACCATCTGAAGTTGATCCATTAGAATTTTCAGCTAACTGGCTGTTGATCCTCATATACGGTCAGACCAACGGACCGTGGATCGATTGACGGTCCGTGCTGGTCGACCGTAGTTTGTGTCAGAGGCTGGTAAGGGAAGTCTCGATCCACGGACACAGACCACGGACCGTGGTCTGATCTACGGACCGTGGGTCTGTCCGTGAGTCGGGACTTAGCCAATTTTAATAGAGCTGGTTTGGGGAGGGGTTGCAGTGGTGAACCACGGACTACCAGCACGGGCCATGGTCTGACCTACGGTCTGTGGATGGTGACCGTAAGTTGCACCTGCAACTTCTCAAAATCTGCACTTTCGTCTGTTTCGAATACGGGGTGTTACAATAATTCAATCAATTAAATTAATAATCAAGAGAACCCATAATCTTGAAGAAAACCCCAAACTCAATTGGGGATTTCTAATTTTGAAAATAGGAGAATTTGGGAACTCCATGAATGGAAGGAATCCATGGATGAAAATTATCATACCTCAATGAAAAAAGCTTTCCTTCAATGATGGAATTGGAGACTTTCCTTGAAACCCTAGGTTGAGCCCTTCTTCTTCAAATTTCTGGAGAGAGAAATATTTCAGAGAAGAAGAACTTGGTCTTCTTTTGTAAATTTAAGAGAATGACTTGAATGGGTTGAATTTGGGTTAAAAATACTTATATAGGGGTCCTAGGTATAGGTAAAACGACATAGTATCATAATAAAATAATTAGTAAAACACCCAGCTGACCCTGGCTTACAACTGACGCGAACCTCCATATGGAGGTCCACACGAGCCGTCAAGGATCACACGAGATGTGGTGGCAGCTATGGCCCTTAACCAATGACCTGGGGAAACCCCCTAAACTCTTGAATCACCTAAAAACCCACAGAATGAGCCATCTTGTCCTTCACGACTCGTCTAAATGGCTCGTGAGAAGGGATAACCTTGGAGTGGCTACTACTTCCCCTTCACGGGAACCACCACAAGCCATGGTGGACACAACGAGCCGTTTAGGTGCTCGTGGGAGGGGAGACCTTTTTGTCTAGGCACTATGAGCCTTCACGAGCCTCACCATGCCTCGTGGGTCCCTTCACGACCCATCTAGGCCTTCGTGAAGGATGACTTGGCCCAGTCTTAGGCTTGTGACATCTCATTTGATCCTTTCCTTAGCCCAATAGATTTTGAGGTGTTACATAAGCCGAATTATTTGTCTTAATTGTTAAATGCATGTGTGTGGGCTGATTAAGAAGTATTTAGGGATGTCTTTAGTACCCATTTCATGATCTAATTGTTGAAATTAGTTTTAGCACCATGTGTTTGATAGAATGCCTAGATGAACTCTAAAATGATTTTCGAAACTTTTTGTGCCGAAATGATTGAGTTTATTGGTTTCTTGTTTGTTTGTTGTTAATTTTACACTGATGGTAGTTAATACTCCGTGCTAAATTTTAAAGTCAAAACTGGTTGTTCATATTGAATGGGGCGACTATTAGCTTTTGCAAACAGGCCAACGCTGAAGCACTGTTTACTTATGTTAACCCCTTAACTTTTGCGATTACCGCTTTAACGGCCTTATGGCCACTTCGGTGATGTTTGCTTTAAGCGAACTGAGCATCGCTTTTGCTATATCTAAGGCAGTTTCCTACTAGTGTGAATTTTTCAGAATGCTTGTTTTGGTTCTAATTTGAGTTCGAACCATTTTCTTTGACTTCTAATTATCAAATATCATTGTTTAACAGATAATTCACACACTCATATTCTATTGTGATTTACAAATTCTCACAAGAGAAGAATGGCACATAAACACGGGTTTGAGGGGGAAGTGGTGGTCGACTATGACCAATATCAATTTGTCTCTCTTCGAGCACAAGAGATTTATTATGTTGATCTGTTGAAAAAGAAGCTACTTCTGGAGAGAGGCATATCGCTCGATAAGTTGAGGAAACACTTTTAACTTTCTACCAAATGTTGTTGGCATCCGGTTGGATATGCTTTGCACCTGAACCTTCCAAGGCAAATGAGCAATGGGTTCGGAAGTTTTATGCCAACCTTATGAGCCAACACTTGAAAAATGGCTCAAAATTTGGCATGAGTCACTTGCTCGGACAAAGTATTGACCGGCACTTGAGGAACCTCGGGTGCCACGTTCTTTTTTGCGTTAGCTCTTCGAGAAGGCATATCCTGAAAAGCATCGAACAAGAGTTAGGAGAAAAACCTATATAGAGATAAACTCTATCGCACGACTTTAGAGTAAGTGAAAGAAGTGAATTTTCCTAAATGTAATGTAGCCTCCAATTCATAAAGTTGGCACGCTTCACACTCATGAACAAGACTTTACTCAACGCAGCTTGTCAGACATCCTAGAATCTTACTAAAACATGATGTTCTAGATACCAAGTTTGTCACAACCCAGAGTACCCCTTAAGTGTTACAAGGAGAATAGAACCCTGAGAGGCCCTAAACAAGCAACTTGACATAAGCATAACGTAAAAAAAAACATGAGAGAGAGCAGGGAACATAAGTCTTATATCATGAAAGAAATCTGAACATAAGTGTAGAAATCCAAACTTAGTCTGACATAGCCTTTCTAAACATCATAAGAGTGGTTGGGACATAACACATACACCACATACAAGTCTGAAACAAAAGACAATAAGATAAATAAAGTAGCAATGGTATTGTCCTCGAAGCATGAGGACTCACTAATCCACGGTACGAACAAAGTAATCCAACCTAACCACGAGTTGTAGGAGGAACGTTGGATCCTATATTATGAGACAATATAGGCACAAGTATGTATTATTAAAATGAATGTACTTAGTATAGGGAAATTCATAAAATGTAGGCATGATAACATGATGAACTTAAACATGATATGCAAGACAAAGTAAAATGAAATAAAAGCTTTTAGAAAGAAATCATAAATCATATACGAAGTCAATGCATACTTGAAACTATTTGAGAGACTTTCATAAAACCTTTGAAGAAAACATTATTCATTTGTGGGATATTTACCATTAACCATGTTGCCATGACCCTCACACCTTAAAAGAAGAATCTACTTGCCAAGGTAAAATTATGTCACATTCATTCTTTGCTAAAGTGAATCCACTAGCTTAGGTCAATTGAGACAATCCTACGTTGGCACGTAGTTATGGACAAGATAATTTCTACTAAAGACCAAACCTCTACTAGCAATATGGTCTTCATTCCAAAGTACTATCGGTGCTAAGTAATCTCAACGAAAAAGACATAATCATATTCATATCAAAATACTTGGAAAAGCAACAATTAAGATTACCAAACCAATTATAAGTCATAATAGAGTAGCTCATTTCAAACCAAGATTTCGTAAAACTTTCATAGTAAACACTTACCATTCTAAGCATCTAAATCATGGTTTTATTCAATTACGAGAAAACCTTTCACAAACCATTAACACTTTATAAGCATTCTTTAGTCATAAATTAGTTTTTTCATAAAACGTGCATAAATCCTTAATCAAACTCATGATCATAGTTCATAATTTCATAAGCATTGTTCATAATTCAAGTTCAGGCATAGGCGTGGGTCCCTATGGAAATCAATTGAAATTCATGTAATTAAATTAAATCATGCATAATAAGATTGAATGTAAACAATTGAATCACAATAAATAGGACCCATGGAAAACTACATTTAACCCTAATAGAATTGGATTAAATCAAATTAGGAGATTGAGATTCTTTTGGGACTGAATGAATTAAAGGGATCCATTGGTGAATTCACACATACCTTGATAATAAAAGCCCTAAGAATCAAAGAAGAATGAGACCTTGAAGCTTGAAACCCTTGCTCTTCACCTTGGAGCTCTTGAGAGAATTTGAAGAAGAAGACTTGAGGGATTTGGGAGATTTTTAGTGAAAGAGAGAAATTAGACTTAGTGGTGAGGGTAAAAATGAGCATATGGGTAGTTATAAGGCTAAAACGATGTAGTTTAGGGGTTAGATTGGTAGGAAAACACCAAAATATACTCGCTCTTAAAACTATCGAGTGACAGTTCTGACCTACGACTTGTAGGTCTTCCTACGGACCGTCCTGGTCAACCGTAGAATCACTTATTAGGACTTAAAAATCCTGGACAATTTGAACGAATCATTACTACGGTTCGTCACCTCTTATATGGCTCGTAAACATCACCCATAGAAGCCAAGTGACTAAAACCCTCCAAGTCCAAACACATTTTCACGGAACACATCCTACGGTCTATAACAGATCCCACGACCTGTAGGTCCAAGGTTCCAAAAATTCACCAAGTCTGTATCAACTCTACGACACTTCCTATGGCCCGTAGAAAATCTTACGGCTCGTCATGTTCATCCATAGACCATCATCAGAGACTTGACATATTACAAATTTTTGAAACCCTTCCTACGGCTGCCTTCTACGGCCTATATGGGTACTTATAAGGCTAAAACGATGTAGTTTAGGGGTTAGATTTGTAGGAAAAGACCAAAATACCCTTGCTTAAAACTATCGAGTGACTTCTACGATTCTGACCTACGACTATAGGTCTTCCTACGGACCGTCCTAGTCAACGAATCATTACTATGGGTCGTCACCTCTTCTATGGTTCGTAAACATCACCCATAGAAGCCAAGTGACTAAAACCCTCCAAGTCCAAACACCTTGTCACAGAACCCATCCTACGGTCTGTAACAAATCCCACGACCCATAGGTCCAAGGTTCCCAAAATTCACCAAGTTTGCATCAACTCTACCACACTTCCTATGGCCTATAGAAAATCTTACGGCTCGTCATGTTCATACATAAACCATCATCAGAGACTTGACATTTTCCAAATTTTTGAAACCCTTCCTACGGATGCCTTGTACGGCCTATAGAACCTTCTATGAACCGTAGATCCTGCATCAGTCAACCCAAAATTTGCAACTCCTTTCCAAACTCAAATTCCATTTTCCGAGGTATTACACAACTACTCCCTCCGTTCCTATTTATATGTCACCATTTTAGGTTTTACTCCCCTGAAGAAACTAGGTAAGCTTACCATTGTATCCTTATTTAGTGTTCTCTTGAAGTCAGGTTTTCTATAAATGAACATGAATTGATTTACTTTAATTAACTAATTTGACCAATGAACATGATTAATTACTTAATTTTTCTATGTTCAACAACTGTATATTTCCAAGGCTAAGAACTTTCAAAGGGTAAAATAGGAAGAATAATGTCATTTATGCATTGATTTTGTGAAATGATAAATATTACGGACCATCTATTTTTAGTAAGGATGACATATAAAATAAAATGATGACATATAAATAGGAACGGAGGGGGTATTCAGAACCATTTGTTTTTAGTAAGGACGACATATAAATAGGAACAAATGGAGTATTTTCTTCCTCTATCCCAACTATATTTATTAACTCTGATCTTTATCATTTTGTGGAATATATATAAGTAACATTAGCTAACTCTGATACTTTTTATTTTCTTCTAGACTGATCAACTCCCAAACAGGGCCGTCTTAACTACTAGGCCACTAAAGCCATCGCTTGGGCCCCAATATTTTTGGAGGCCCCCATTTAAAAAAAAGTACTTATACATATTATAGAAAAAAATTATATGTACTTTTAAATTATAAAAAACATGTAAGAAGTAAAAAAGAATGTTGTTAGATTTCCCACTTTAGGAAAGTGAACGAAACATTATTGGGGAATAATTTTCTTAAGTGGGAAATATATGCTTCCTTGGTTATCTCTAAGAATTTGACCTTATGTTATTATTTACCTTATATCATCTTTTTTATTATTTTTATTCTCAATATTGAACTCTCTCCTACAAAATCTTTTGATTTACTGTTAAGTACAAGTTGAAAAAAACATAAAATTTGCTTTTGAGTGTCTTCTTCAAAATCTCAAGAAGTGCGACAAGCAATCATTATATTGAAGGAACGCAACACTATTTTGATATTGTTATATCAACTTATCAAATTCGTGCCAGGTTTTATTATTCCAACTTTATTTTATAATTTTTTCCTGTTACCTTATTATTGTTGATATTCTTAATTCTTACGTATACATCTTGTTTTGAATAGTTTGAAGCATATGAAAATATTTTGGTTTCTAGATGATGAGAATTTTAAAAAAACATTGTCTTAACATTGAACTTTCTTTAATACATAATAGTTATTTTGATATTAATGGTTTAGATTTATTCTTTGAATTAAAAGTGTTAAGAGAAACAATACAAGTGGAAGACAATGATCTAATGGAAATACTTGAAATCAAATAAAAAGACTTGATTCTTTTCCTAATGCATATATTGCTTATAGAATAATGTTAATAATTTCTATAATTGTTGCTTCAATTGAAAGAAATTTTTCAAACTACAATTGATAAAATCTAAGATCAACAATGTCTCATGAGAGAATGAATGAATTAGCTATATTATCAATTGAAAAGGAATTACTAAAAAAAATTGATTATAAAACAGTAATTAATGAATTCGCATTTAAAAAAGTTAGAAAAGCAAATTTTAAATAAAAGTATATATGATGCTTGTTCTTTTAAAAAATATAAAATAAAAATAATATTAAGGCCCATTTTTAGGATTTCGCTTTAGGCCTCCAATCTTATTAAGTCGACTCTGCTCCCAATGAGTGTCAGAATGCAACAGCTTGTTGAAAAGATAAATAAACAAGGTTGTCGAAGGGGATGATACTAATGGGGTCATTTTCTGTTTGTTGTCTTATTTCATTTCCTCAAATGGCTCATTTCCTTTTGGTACAGTTTTTAGCTATTTAATAAATGGGCTATGCCCTATTTTCATTTTATTTTATTTTTTAAAAAAAAAAAGATACAGATGGGGTCTTTCCATAAAAATTTTAAAAAAAAAATTAGGGTAAAATTTGAAAAAGAAAAATATGATGAAAGTAAAAAGGACAAATTTTAAGTGTTTTTTTTACATACAAATTTTTAACGAAAGTGAAAAAAATGTAGGAAAAACGATAATAATTCTTGTTAATACTTAATTAGCGATGGTTAATGAGTGCGCCAATTGGGCTGCTATGTACTAGTAATATTTTTTTGTTGTTTTAAGAAAAGAAAAAAAAAAGAGAGTAAGAATGAGAAGCAAAGAGAAATGGAAAATGACAAATTAGTGAGTGTTTGTAACGCTTATGCTTAGAAAATGTCAAAAGAATTGTTTGTTCTACAATTGGAATGGACCCTCCCTAACTTTTGCTTTTACAAAGAGAATCCCTTCTAATAGTGAAAACTACAAAAACATCTCTATAAATAGCTAGTTTCTCTTCGTTCACTTTGTTTGTCATTTGTTTCTAAAATATATTTGTCATTTTTATCATATAAAAAAAAAAGATAATTATTTTTTCTAGGTTTTACCCTCAACACTAAATACTTATTCTTTAAATTATTTTTCAAAAATTTAATATTAAACATCATTTAATAGGAATAGTATGGTAAAATATGTATATCAATAATTGTTTTTTTAATAAGTCTGTCAAGTCAAAAAGTGACAAGTAAAAATGAATGGAGAGAGTATATAGAAAGAAAGAAAGAAAGAAAATTTGCATGGGCAACGTAAGTTGAATTGTTGTTTTGTCCCATAAATAAAAAACTTTGATATATACCACCCCATTTCTTGTTCTTCTTCTCCACTCACTTCCACCCACTCTTCTCTCTTTCTCTCTCTCTCTCAAATAAAAATGGGATTTTTGAAGACTAAAGGAGAGATTTACAAAGCTGTTGAAGATGTTGATGTTGGTCCCAATAGTAATCAATTTTATCTCACAGCCAACGTCAAAGGTTCATCTTATTTACTAATTATATTGCTTTCTTTTCATTTTTCTCTTTCACATCACTTCAACAATTGATATTAAAAATGTTAACTTACTCATATATACCAAAGGAGAAAATATTTTTAAAACTTTTCGATGATTCTATAATATACACTTTTATTTTTTTAAAGATTGTCCTGGTTTTTGCTTCATCTTATTATAGGGTGTTAAATTAATGAATAGATTAGGTTGGATTTAGATGGAGTGAATAAACGGATGAGTTATTAATTTACCTAAATGTTATTTGATCAATTGAGATGAGTTAGACTAAATAATTGGTTAAAACTCAATCTATCAAATTTTACTAAGTTTTAATCTTTTTTATTTGATTTCTTAATTAAAATAAATTATTTAGTATGACTATGGGAGATTGATGAGTTCTTGAATTATTAAATAGATCGGATAGGACGAATCATCTTCTTATGATTTAATTCTCCTACCTTAAAATCATCTTTATTTTACAAAGTTGATCATTAGATGAATTTCTTTCATTGAAAAATTAGAAATATTAAATATTTTTATATAATTAATTCCTTTTTTTATATATATTTTAATCCCCTTAACGAAAATTCAAAAAATAATAAAATGAAATGCTTGATGCAAGTGAAGATAGGATGGGGTAAACCTGGAGGTGAAAGGTGTATAGTGTATACGTTTCAGCATTTAATGAAAAAGGCAACGGCCATAAAATATGGTTGATTGATCATAATTGTTGGAGAAGGTTGTTTAACTTAATTAAATTTTGTTTTCCTTTTTATTTATGTAAAAAATAATTATAAGTTACACATCATTTAATAGCTAGTTAAGATATAAGTTATCATGAATAAAATTAATACAACGTTTAATTTGCAATTTGAAAATTAGTTAAATTTTGTTTTGAGTCAGGGGTCTATCAGAAATAGTTTCATTTCCTCACCTCTGAGATAGTAATAAGATTTGTGTTCATTTTTAGACCTTCTACACTGAATATGTTATTTTGTGATTATATTACAATTTTAGTATATTTATATGCAGCCCCTAGGATGGCCGGGTTTCTTGTTAAAGTGTTTGCATGGTTGTTGGAAACGCCCATCTTTGGATCCATTATGCTCTATTTTCTCAAGAGAAATAACTTAATTCACAAGGTACATTAATTTTATCTCATATTATATTAAGCTATATATGCTCAAGTTATGTGTATTTTATTACTGACAGATAGTTTCATTTGGCAGCTTGTTACATTTGCTGAGTTGCAAGAGTCACCTCTATATGTTCCACTTCACTATTATGAAGGTTAATTTGCTATTTAATTCCCTTTACTTGTTTTCTTTTTATATATACTTATTACAAGTGAGGTGGCTATTTCTAGATTAATCTTTGCATCTCAGGGTGAACACTTAAGTTTTAAAAATACTCAGTTTATTTTATTTATATAATTATATTATTTTAAAAGTTGAAATCTTTTTACATTAATGGATCGTGACTTTTGCGATGAGTTGTGACTTTTCCAAAGGGTTGTGACATTTTCAAATTGTTGCGACTTTATTGATGGATTGTGACATTTCCGATGAGTTGTGACTTTTCCAAAGGATTGTGATTTTTCCAAAGGATTGTGACTTTACCAAAGGGTTGTGCCTAATCCGATGAGTTTTGACTTTTTCAAAGGGTTATGTCTTGTTCGATGAGCAGGGACTTTTTTGAAGGGTTGTGACTTATCTGATAAGGCATAATCAGAACATATTCATAGTACTACTATTTGCTAGCTATAAATAGAGGGTTTCCTCTCACTTTTAAACTACAATTTTTTTAGGTTTTCTACTCTTCTTCTTCTTAAAAAATCTCAATTGTTATTTGCAATAGTTGATTAAGTTCGAAACCCAACGAAATTCGAGGTACCACATGAGAAAGAGTTGGTAAACAAATTGTAGCAAATCATTCATCAATTCACACTCATATTTTCCTCGGACTATTGTCATCACATACATACATCAATATTATTTCTATCATTTTAGAATATTAATACTCTTTTAATTAACCTACATGTTTTATTTATTGAAAAAAAGACTAATTTCCTACAAATAGTCACAACAATTTCTACCTTCATGTTTCTTCGGTCATAAATCACAACCATTCACTCCTTATAAATTCTAGGGGATCTCTTTTCTGTGACAATTTGAGATCAGTTAAAATTTTCATAAATGATTCATCCCCAATCCATTGATATGTTTCGCTGAAGTTCTTAGCATTGAAATTTAGGTACTGACTTTCTATCAAAGAAGAAAAGAAGAGAACAAAGAAATATGCAATTATCTATGAACTTTGCTTAACACATAAATCTTCTATATATAGTGCGCGAGAATTTTCATTTATTTTTCTTATTTTGTTTCTTGAATAATTTCTTTTGTGTGTTCCTTCGAGAGAGAATTTAAATACACACATTGTGAATTATTTTTTCTAATAAAATAAATAGATAAAGATGTGGGAGAGACAATAATAAATAAACAAATACAAAAAAGGCACATGATTGGGGTAAGATATTTCTTCTTTGTAATTCCATTTCTTATTCTTTTAACCTCAAATGAAGGAGTTTCTTCCTAATTTTGCTAATACATCGGGCATCAACGTAGTCCATTGAATTAGTAGTTTTGATGTTAAGTCTACTATTTCAAAAATAGATTTCACTTTTACTTATAATATGATAATATAACCGTGATAATAATTATTTTTTAATAGATGTGTAAGTAAAAATGAACGGAAAAAGTAAAGTGTTGGTGGCAACAATTTTCAATCAAATGAAACACTAGGGTGAATATAGCATGAACATATATTTTCGCCTTCCTTCTTCATTGTCTATGAATTGATCCACATATTTTTACTTTCTTATATTTATGTTGAGTATGATTCTTTTTAAGTATGAATTTCCTGTTATTTTGTATTCATTTTGATCTAAGAAAATTTTATGTCACAAGATACACTATTTGCTAGCTATATAAAAATGATAAGAAAGTAGTCATTGATCATAAAATGATCTTAAATTAAATAAAATAAAATAAAATATTCTATAAATAACTTATAAAAGTATTGATATTCACTATATAGGTACACTTTTTTTTTTGTAAAATTACATCTATATCATGGACTTACTCAAATATTAATTGAATAATAATATTTTATAAAAGATATATCACGTTTAAAGATAAAATATTAAAATATTTATGATAATCGTTCTTAGTGTCATGCACATATTAAATTTCAAGTATTAATATCTAAGAGAATAATTGTATTTAAATGGTGTCCATCATTTACAGTCGTAACCTCAAGAGGAAAAGTTATTGTTGATCATTTTTTTATCTTGATATTATTTTTCTATTTTGTTGGTTAAGTTTGTTTACCAAATTGAGTAAAGTAAAGAACAATACTACTTAAGAAATATCACTTTCTCCCCATATTAAAATTTTTTGAATGTGTTTTGAAATATTTCAATGAGATCTGGTCATTTTTGTCTCAAAAAATAATTAACTTTATGAAAATTTGTATTAATCATTTGAAAGAACTTGTCCAATATTCTTTCAATTATAATTATGTACTAAAAAAGCTTTAATTTAGTAATATTCATTCTATTTTATAACATCGTGTACTATATGATATGATACATACGTGCAACGCACATGCTGAGAAACTAATACAAATTATAAGTGTCAACTATACAGATCTCTTTAGTGATACACATGTATTCGTTGATACAAATGATGAAAATAAATTATACATGTACAAATACAAATTGATATGATTGTATACATTTTATTCATTGATACAAATTGTATTTTGTTAATACTATTGTATACATTGATACATATATATATATATATATATATATATATATATATATATATATATATATATATATATACAAATACAATCATTGATACATATGTATACCAGTTACATATATATACAATTATCTAATAGATATACAAATTCAATTTGCCTCTCTCCAATCTCTTCCCTCTCTCGCTCGCCTCTCTCCTCCTTCTTCCAATCTCGTTCGCCTCTCTCCTCTCTCTAGCATGTAGCTACGAATCGTAATTTAATGAGTTAATTAAAGCATTAAAAAAAAAAAGTGGGTGTAGCCTTCTTTAATGTGTTAATTAAGGATTTCGTTTTCATTTTAAAAAAAATAGCAGCCGAGACAATATGCTATTAAAAAAATGAACCCCAACATTGTGGCCAACTGGCTACTTTATGTCAATTATTTTTATATCATATTTAGTCAAATACTTTTAAGCTATTTTGTGCCAATTTATGTTGGGGTGTTGTCTATTCATGTCATTTCTCCATTTTTCTAGACCTAACGATCAATTCTTCCGTCCATAGTTCAACTTAATTACTCCAATTAATTGCCCATCACCTTCAAACTTTATAGTAATAGTTTGTTATTCATGCCAAACTTTTAGATGTCACTTAAAATTCAAACCAACTATTGATTTCATAACTTTATAGTAATAGTTTGTTATACTGCTTTAAATTAAATGCTCACCAGCAATATCAAACGCCCCGATGTTCAGTGCATGTATTAAATTTCCTCTTATTTAATTAAATTAGGCCCAATCTAATAGTTAGGCGTAAAGCATTCATTTATTAAAATAAATTAAATAGAGTACCTAATTGGTTACAGGTGGAAAAGAAGAAGAAAATCAAAGTGGAGCGTCTCCAAGGGAGCAAGTTAGGCAGGCATTGGGATGTATGGTAGCTCCAAAGCCTCTATACAGCTTCAGTAGGTGGACCATATTGGATTATTCAACTGCTTATAATTCTAAGCTTATTACACCCACCAAGGTATTAATTATTATTCTTTTTCTCATTTCTACTCTTATATAAATAAATATAAATTATATTATATCGTGTTACTTACATTGAAAATATTTCTCACACGTATAATATACCATTAAAATGTGTGTGATAATTCTCTTATCCTATTGCTTTTTCTTATTTTTTGAATTTTATTTTAAGAAATGTAGTACTTGCATATTTTTATTCTAAGAAAGTGTGGTTAAAGTAAGTAATCCTCGCTTAATAACACTATTACGAATCAACTTATAACAATTCCTTCATATTAATCACCGCATAACAATCCTTTCATTATTATTATTATTATTATTATTATTATTATGAATCATCATATAATAACTTTTTCATCATCCACCCTTGTATAAGTAATTTTTGTACTATTATTAGTGCATGTGTGTCCATTCCAGTATGTGTTCGGATATGTTTTAACTATTATTACTTGCATTGTATCCTACTGCAACTCTACAAATATATACATTGAATGGCAGTCGATGATTAGAGAGAAATAGATAGTCTTAGTTCTTCTGTCTCTTGATCTTATAACTATAATCTTTGAATGATTAATTACTGAGTTGTTAACTAAAAAATTGTAGTCCAAATACATAGAATCTGAAAAAGATAACGTATGTCTTCACAATTTATTTTTTTTGAAACTTGATAGATGGCGGTAGAACATGGGTTAAGCAATACAAGACAATATTAGTATCAGGCAACCCTACAACATAAGAAAACGCTTTCAACTACCCACCCTAGTTGCCGGTAAATTAAACCCAATAATGCCTACCAATTAATCATGTTTTTATTTAACTGATCAACAACAATGGTCATATCCAGTGCGTACTTTAAATTAAATATCAAAATATTGGAGTCGATTGTAGGTTACATGGTCATAATGAACAAGAACATTATGCACTACATCCGAAATTGTATTCAAGAAAGAGCGAGGAAGAGGAAGCAAAGGTAATCAAATGAATAAATTACACCCAAAAGTAGGAAGCAAATTAAGCTATTGATAAAGAGAATTTTCAAATCCAGAAAAATAAATAAAAATTATGGAAGGTGGGGAAAGGAGATCGAAGGTCTGAAATCGGAAGCAACCACCAAAGGATGAACAACAATCAAGTAAAGAAAATAGTACATAGAATGAATTTAAGACCTTGCACGAAAAGAATCAGACCTCACCTCAGGGGATATACCGAATACGTACGATAGGTGTTGATTCAACAAAGGAATGGATGGGTGGAAGGAGCATTCAAGGAAAACAAAATCAAACAACACCAAAAAAATACATCACTTAGCAACAGTCATCACTTTTCATTCATTTATAGCTCTAGTGAAATATTTCCAAGATCTAGACAATATAAAAGAAGACTTAATTTTAAAAATACAGTGACGACAAACTCATCATCAAGATATGAATATTCTGAAAAGAAGAAAAATTGACAGGCCTCAACAAATAATTATGAGGTTCAGTTTTCTTAATAAGCTCTTCAAAATAACTTCAATTATGTCAGGTGTAATGCAATAGAGAGGTGGAATTGTGGGAAGACATAGAAAGTATAACTGAGGTAAGTAGTAGTGAGTCATGGATAGTAGAAGGTGATTTTAATGTCATACTTAAGGAAGGGAGGAGAAACTTACATGAGATTTTTTCTCAATGTATATATATATATATATGAATAATAATGTGCTAATAGAGTTGCTCAAGATTGGGAATAAGCTTAATTTAATGGAATGTCAAGATTGAAGGGAATTGTATTTTTCAAGAAATTGGATAGAACAAGAGTTCTTATACATTCTTCCCAACAACAATGTACAACATTTAGTTAAACAAGGATCATATCATGCTTCATTACTAGTCCAGTGCAGCTTAGAGGAAAAGGTTGTGATCAAATCATTCAAGTTTCTCAATTTTTGGGTCAATCATCCTCAATTTCAAAATATTGTTAAAGAAGCATGGGGTGATACACTTTGTGGGAGATTATTTTATAGAAATTAATACCAAGATGAAAAAGATCAAGAAAGTCATTCTAATGTAAAGCATATAGACTTTTGGTAATATTTTTGATATAAATGACTATTCTGGAAGATGTTATCGAACTGAAGGAGACAAACTGAAAATTACACCCTTATAGGAAAATACACTTGAACTAAAAAAGAGTACAAATTGAACTAAGGAAATATTTGTATATAAAGAAGAGTACCGGAAGAAAAAGGCAGGCATGAAATGATTCAAATATAGGGGCATAAAGACAAGTTTTCACGCTCATATATCAAAGGTAGGATGAAGAAACTGTACACTAGTGAGGTACAAATAATTCAATGGAATGTTGTGAATTCAAATGAACAAATTGATGCAACAACAGTTACTTTCCCTAAGGACCAGTTTAAAAATATAGATGTGTTGAACAACCAAGAATGTTAGACAACATTCCTAACTTGATTTCCCAGAATCAAAATAAGGAAATGGTCAGACTGCCATATATTAAAGTGTTGGGTTATGAAGGTGATTAGGGCGTCATGCGGAAATTTACAATTTCAAATCATATGGTTGACAAATCAGACGACAAGTAAAAATATACTAAAGATAAACTATTAATATGGTTTGGTCAAGCGACCTGCATATTGAAAACTAATATTAAAAAAACATAAATATGTTTAGGAGAAAATCTCTCAATAAACAAGACTCTTAAGCGACTACATTGTGAATTCTATTGTGTTATGTTATGAAAATAGGGATCTTCAATTTATACATCTCCAAACTTTCCCTTTAAGGAAAGAATAAACCAAATATGAAAGAAAATTATATTTTCCTGAACAGGAAAAGTAAAAATATTTATGGTAATATTTTTTCTTTTCTATTAAAAAAAAATAAACTTCAAATAAGGTAAGAAAATCAGAGCAAAATCCTAACATAAAGAGGTTTAAGACATTGATTTGTGCTCTCAAAGGAGATGGCACAAATAGGCAGGATGATTTTCTTGAAACTTAAATGTTGTGATATTATTGGAGAAGACATCACCAAAATGGTCAAGGTTTTTTTTGTGTGGATACAATCTTCCAACATTCATAACACTCACAAACTTGGAGTCCGGAGCCAAAAGGGCAAAAAAAAAATTGTCAAAAATTCCAAAAGGGCACATTAATTTTTTTTAATCAAAAGGGTAAAATCGCTCCCTTAGGAGCGATATCCTTCGGAGAAAATTAACTCAGTCTACTCTGTTACGTTAAAATATATCAAAATCGCTGCCATATATAGCAACGATTTTGTCAAAAAAAAAACAAATTCATAAAATCGCTGCCACAGCAGCAAATTTGCCAACAAAATTTTAAAAAAAAAAAAAAAATCGCTGCATCGGCAGCGATTTTGTCAGTTTTTATTTTTTTTTAAAAAAATCGTTGTTCGAGCAGTGTTTTTTCTTTTTTTTACATAGAAAATTAAATTAAAGTCGCTACAATTGCAGCGATTTTCTTTAAAATTCTTTAAATTCTATATATGTTTTTTAAATAGCTGCTGAGCAGCGTTTTATTCCAAAACTTTTTCCTAAAACTTTTATTTTTCCAAAGCGTTGTCTTTAAACTTTTTTTTTAAAAGAAGTTTTGGAAAAAAAATTAAAAAGAAAAATAAAAAAATAAAAGAGAATCGCTGCTATTGCAGAGATATTAAATTTTCTTTTTTAAAAAGGCTGCTGAAGCAGTCATTTAAAAAAAATTAAAATTTGACAAAATCGGTGCTGGTGTACCGATTTTAAAAAAAAAAATTGACAAGGCAGCGAATTTAAGAGAAAAACAATTTTTAAAAATCGACAAAATCGCTGTTGGGGCAGCGATTTTTGTTTATTTTAACGGAGTAGATGGAGTTGATTTTCTTCGAAGGATATCGCTCCCTCAGGAGCGATTTTACCCTATTGGTTAAAAAAAAAATTGATATGTCCTTTTGAAATTTTTGACAATTGTTTTTGCCCTTTTAGCTCCGGACTTGACAAAATTGGTTCTTATTCCAAAAAAAATTGTCTAAGCTTTTCATCGATCTAAGTTTATAAGACTTTGTACTTTTGCCAATAAAATCATGTACATGATGTTTCATGAAAGCATTGTGAGGATTCTACCTAATTCAATTTCACTAAATCAAACTGGTTTTATCAAGAGGAAAAGCATCAAAGAATATGTGTTATAGGTACAAAAAATAATCAGGGATATTATACTAAAAAATATTTAATAGAATGTGGTTGTGAAACTAAATATGACAAAAGCATACGACATGACATCTTGTATTTTCCTAACAAAAGTACTAAGGACTTTAACTTCTTAGAAATCATTATTGATATGGTATGGAGGTTGGTGTCCAACAACTTGTATTCAATATTTGTGAATGGACAGGCATATCGTTTCTTCATTCATCTAGGGGTTGAAAATAAAGATATCATCTATCACCCATCATATTTATCATTGCTCCTGAAGTGCTTGCTAGCTAGCGGTTTGAATAAGCTTCATGAGATTGTTGAATTCAAAACGTATGGTATATCAAAATGAAATCTAACAATAAATCATTAATCGTATGAAAGTGATACCATTCTATTCTTTTTAGGAGACAAAAATTCAATTAAAAAGACGATGAAAATGTTGATCAAATATGAAATATGTTTCATGAATGCTAATCAATAAAAATGAGTTTTTCTTCTAGTTACATGAGAAGGCCTTAGAGGTACTAGGACAGAAGTTGAAAAGATGGACAGGAATATATCAAGGTTCTTTTCCTTTTAACTACTTGGATGCCCCGGTTTTTTAAAAAAAAGGATATCACAATTTAAAGATCTCATGAGAGAGATTAATAGAAGAGTCATGACAAAATAGCGAAGATATGCTTTAATAGCTCATGTGTTGCAATCTATGCCTATATATCTACTATCAACCATGAATCCTCCTAAAGGCGACATTAACATAATTCATCAGATGTTCGTCAAGTTCTTCAAGGGGTAAATAGAGCATAAAGATAAATATTGGGTGACATGAAAAAATATATATATGTTTTACTCAAAAGAAAGGAGGTGTGGGATTTAGATACTACATGATGTATCAATGCCTTTTTTTGCTAAATTATGATGGGATTTTAGGGTATCTACTAATTCATTATAGAGTTCTTAAATGTGGAACACGTATTGCAAAAAAGATTATTTGGCGGTGGCAAAGGATATTGGGACTTCACATGTTTGGAAAAAATTGATATAGGTGCGAGAAGAGGTGGAACATGATCAAAATTGATGATAAGCAAAAACAGATAGTTATAATTTTTAGTATGATAATTGGATTCAACAAAGTGCTTTTTATTTCATAAAAAATACTAAAGCAGAAGTTGTGGAGGTGAAAGTCAAGAAGTATATCAACAATAATGAGTGGGATATAGACAAGTAAAAATAAATCATTTCTAAAGAAAACAAATTATATTTTGGAGAACATAAAGTCCATAACAGACCTAGAAAGAGATCATGCATGGTGGATTGGGAGCACTAAAATAGAATTCACAGTGAAATTATATCATCGTATAATATCATGAGGATTAAAAGAGGAAAAAGGGAGTAGTTTTCAAATATTTGGAGGAAGGGGATGCTATTTAAATCAGTTTCTTTCGTTGGAGAGTGTGGAAGGGGAGAATTTTCACTAATGATAAACTTTCAAATATTCATAGAACCCATATTTTATTATTCCATTTATAATCGTTTACATAAATGTTTGATTTAGATGTATTGCATTATTTTAAAAAATAGTGTATACCTTGATTTGAGATTCACGTGCAACACACATGTATCAAAATTAGTATATATATATATATATACAAACTTAATACACGAAATATTAAAATAATAATCATAAAAAATTAGCATTATATTATGTGACAAAATCATGAAAATATTATTCTTCTTATATGGTTAGTGAACTTAAATAAGAATCTATAAATAGTCAAATACCTAGGTTAAAGAAATAAATATTATACATAATATAAAAAGATATTACATAGATGGAGGATTGAAAATGTCAAGGATAAAATAGACATTGCATGAAATAAATAATGATTTTATTTCCAAGATTATCTCGGCTATTATCATTTTTTGTTAGCCTTTTCAAATAAAAATTATAATATTCTTTCTATATTATTAGTGATTTATTGAAAAAATTATTTAAAGAAATAATATTTTTAGTAATAAAATTATAAAATTGAAAATATATAAAATATACTCCCCGTAAATTCATCATTTATTTTGTTTCAATAGAAAAGTTCTCTCTTTGTTACACCATTTCCATGGGATATTGAATAAAATAGTTAAGTGTTTTTGTTTTTGATAGGTGATGGAAAGGTTTTTATCAGCCGTTGAGCACTCATCTACTCCTTCAATGCAAATGTCATTTTTTATTAACTTTGACGCTCACGATATCTTGAGACAAGCTGCTCAATCAACTCATCGATACCAACAAGGTACCTACCATCGCCTTATTCATTTAAAATGTTTTTTCAAATTTTGATATGTTATATTCAATTAGGAAATTATTATTGTCTGTTATGATTGTCTTTTAATTAAGTCAAAACTTTTCATAACAGAGTTCTCATCTTATTTTTAGAAAATCATTTAAAAAGGTATTTGAAAAAGCTTTTAGTATATTAGAATTGGGTAAAGAGTCCAAATGATTTTTTAAGGAAAGGATTATGTATCGTACCAAATCTGTAAAATACACGTACTGATAGATTCAATACACTCTTCTTTTCTAGGGTTAGAGATTTTTCTTTGACTTACGTCTTCTTCTTCAAGTTGAACCACTTCTTCATTTTCATTGTGTTAATAAAAAACTTTGGGCTTATCCGTTGAGCTTGAAACATTTATTTTTAATCATTTCTTCTTGAGGAATAGATATTTCATGACACTTGAGGGGTCGATATCCTCACATGAATCTTTTTCTCTTTTCAATTCCTTGACATTTGCAAAGATGGATTGGTTGAGAAGTTTTAGATCCTCCTATAATCTAATTTCTTGCTCTAAAAGGGTTTGGAGATTTGTTTGAATGCCTTCAAATTTGGTACTTTGTTCTTCACTTTGTCGTGTCATTTTTTCTATCAAACTCAAAAGCACAACTAGCATATTCGTTAGAATAACTTTGGGTGGGGGGTGGGGGTGGGGGGGATAATTGGAAAAATCACCCCAATGTCCAACTTCACCACAAAGTAAATTGAAATTATACCCATTGATCATAGGATTGGGATTTTTTGTACATCTCTTTCCCAGGAGCATTTTCACAATCTTTTTAAAAATGAGGTCCTCCACATCCACAATATAGATAGGGATCATCAAAATATGGGTTGCCACCATTTTCATTCCAAAATGCCATAGTGACACAAGTAATAAAAATAAAATCTAACTAACACAGAGAAATACAAAAAATCAAAGGGAAAAGGGACAAATATACCCCCGAACTATCATAAATGGTACGTCAATATCCGTCACTAGCTATACTTTTGGATCGTGTATGTCCTTACTGTCAATATTCTAGAACGTATATACCCTTAGGATAGACAGAGGGACATGTGTCATAATCTTAAAGGTTTATCCGAATTTAATTTAATTTTTACCCACAATTAAAAAAACTCACCCATTTTTCATAATTTTAACCCACCCCTACCCGGTTAAAAACTCTCTTCTTCTTTCCCAATCTAACCTAACTTAAACAAGCATTGGTGTCAGTTCTTCCACAAATTAATTCTTTTTCTTCTAGTCCTTCGAGCCCCGCGCATACCAGATGAGCAAACACCATCTGGGTGTACACTTCTTTTGTGTTAGCATAGCCGACGTGCACCTTGTCAGCATAGCCAACTCTTATTAGGCTGCTTCATTCTCTAATTTATGCTCAATCATGGGTGCTTGTGTTTTGTGTTCATTGAGGCATGAAAAACTGCATATACAATAAGAGTTAGAAAAATATCAAAACTTGTGGAAAGTCAAAAGTTTTTTTCTGGTGGATTGAGTGTGGGGAAGAGATTAAGACTTGGTGGATTGAGTGTGGGGAAGAGATTAAGACTTGGTGGTTGTTTTATAGGTGAAATTGAATTAAAGAATTTGAGTTCCATCATGTTTTTCCAATCTCATACATTCAAAATCAAATCTTTATGAGTGATTTCAGCCAAATTAACTGAAAAGTTCTACAAACGATTTTTGTTGAAGAAGATGAAGAATAAGAAATTGTCCAAAGGATTTCTGGAAAAAAAATCATGTTCTTCTTCATTTGAAAATGTTGTTCAAATCTAAATGTTTGAAATAAGTCTTTGTTGTAGAAGTTAAGAAAAGAGGAATTTGAGAGTTCTGATTGTCTTACCGAACTTCTCTTTTGATTTTGGGTGCTTTGGTTACAATTTGGGTCATGATTGGGTTAAAATTGAGAAAGATGGGCGGGTTTTTGTAATTGTGGGTAAAAATTAAATTAAATTTGTGCTAGCCTTTAAGATTATGACACGTGTCCCTCAGTCTATTCTAAGGGTATATACGTTCTAGAATATTGACGGTAAGGACATACACAACCCAAAAGTATAACGAAGGGTATTGATGTACCATTTATAATAATTCGGGGATATATTTATCCTTTTTCCCAAAATCAAATACATTCACAAGTTTGGACCAAAACAAGAAAGTTTAGATCCCAAACTAACCCAAAAAGGTCAAAATTTTCCCCGATAACGACGTGAAAATTGATAATGTCCAAATCAACTTCTCAAAGCGTACAGAGTCTTATACGATATAATTTAAACAATTATGATTCGAGGGTCAAATCTCATAAAGAACAGTATATAGATAAGCTAGAAATTATCACAAACTATGCTAAACCAAACACTAATAATAATTGATTTTTGAGAAAACTATAACTATTTACGCATAAATATAAACTAATCTACAAAGTAAGTAAAAAATGATGAATGGTCACAAGCATGGATACATGGAAAATCACTCTCAAGTAACGATCTAATTTGTTTCACGATTTTACAAATAAGAGCGAGTTTATGCTAATTAATCTCAGCTAACTATTCTATAGTAGTTTCTTTCGGAATCGGACACTAACAAGACTACTTAATTGGCCGTCTCTTGCTAGATTAAGTGCATTAAGGACACCAAAATATGGCTACAGGTAGTTTTCTATAAGTATTAAAATTAAATGAGGGTTAATACTCCAAATTCTCGTTAATTAATCTATCCCAACCTCAAATAAAATTAAATAGGTGAATCCTAGGGTTAAAGAATAAGAATAATTAAAGACGCATTCACATCACTTTATTAATGATAAAAAATCATTCAATATATAAGCAAAACAAGATATTTAATCAAAACTATTATAATGAATATCCTCATAATTAGCAAGATTAAAGTCATGTAATAAAATACTACACACTTAGATATTCAACATGAAATGAAGAAAAGTATAAGAGATTTTTCAACTCAAATCTTCAAGTTTTCAATCCCCAAGTGTGGTGTGCGGACCCTAGACCTCTAAAAAATTGTATTCTGCCAATGATGCTAATAGTGTCTCCCATGTGTTGCTTTTTTATGACTCTTATCTTCTCATTTTCTTTAATTGACTTGTTTTTCAACCAAAACTCTTCTATACCATATAAAACCTGAAATATACAATAAAATCAGCACTATGTATTTATTATTAACAAAAGCCTAAGTAAAAATGAAGAGATAAGTTGATAAATACCAACTTATCATTCTTATATAGAACCCCAAATTAATTTTGGAATTTCTGATTCTTGATCAATTGGGAGGAGGTAAAAAAAAACAAGAACCCTTTAAAGGATCAGGGCGTTCTGGAATCTTAGAAAAATCTTAGGGTTAATTAGGTGGGGGAATTAATTAAGGGTGGATTAGAGAGAGTGAAAGGGAAAATATATGAACAATTTTATTTCAATCAAATTTTGAAATAAAATAAGAGTGGATCGGGTCGGTCGGAGCGGAGCAGATATATGAAGGTTAAGATAAGATTGTCAGACTAGAGTTGAATTTAGGATTATATGACCAAATTTATTTCAATCAAAATTTGATTGTAGTCAAAGCGATTGAAATTGACACAATTGAAATAAAAATTGAGACAAATCTTTAATCCTAATTAATTCAGCAAGCCTTTTAAATTAACAGACTAAAATGAGTAATAAAAAGGACTAGTTATGATAATTGAATTATAACTTATCTAATTTTCATACATCCTTCATTCATGCACTTATTTTGAAATAAAATGATTTTCACATTAATAATATTTAAAAATTAAATATATTAGGGTATATTTTGGCCAAATGAAATGGAAATATTTCCTGAAAAATATTTTAACTTTTTGTAATATTCATTCTACTTTATTTGCAACTGTAGAAGCTTAAATAATTAATCAAATTTATAAACTATCAAAATTGAATATCAACACGGTGTAAATGATATTTGATAATTTCAATCATAAGGATTATGTGGCTCAATTAGCCTTTATCTCTCCTAATAATTAGTTGTTGAGAGGCTTTAGAAAATTATATTGTACAAATCATTGGACCTAATTTGTTTGGTTAACAAGAGATTTAAAATGGGCGGAAAATTAGCATATTGTATATATCGATTTCTCTAAAATATTTATTAAAGCAATGACATAATAATAAATCTTTTACTCTCTTTATCCTATTAATGCAATATATTAGTATCAGTTTTAGGCTACCCAAAATAAATCACATATTTTTCTATGTGATTTTTTAAAAAGTTTTAGCATTTCCATTTTACCATAGTAACATAACTTTTAGAACCCATTCGATATTAGAGTTCATTTCCCAAAAAAAAAAAAAAAGAGACATGTGAAAGTAACACCATAATTCTTTTAAGAGAAATTTTTTAGTACTTCACATATATTTAACTTATACGTTAAAAATTTCATCTAATTCTATGGTTAGTCAAATTTATTTAACCTAAAATGCGAGTAAATTAATTACTTTGCTTTTCCTTTGTTTTCTTTTGTAGATGATATTTTGCGTAATATATTAGAAGAAAATTAACGCGATCGTCTTTTTAATATTTTTGTCAATGTGATTGTTGTCAGGTGAAGCATTATCGGTATTGGATGGAGTTCCAATTGGCATAAAAGATGAAATTGATTGTATGCCTTATCCCACCACAGGTAAACACACCTTTAAAAAGTTTTGTTATTTCTTGGCATATAATTTTGCGAATTGCCTATTATATATATATATACAAAATGACTCATTAAGAGGCATGCATAGTTAGTGGGAAAGGAAGTTACGTACGTTCATACCTGTCTAACTATATATATCTCATTTGTTTTATGCATATGATACCCTCATATTAACTAAAAATAACTAGTGATGGGTTCCACTTTACTACACAGTAACAACTAATTTTCTGTCGGAACGGCCTTCATCTATCCATGCATCCATCATAGGAAAAATCTACTAACAATGAAAAATGCACTAATGCAGTCCTAAAAAAATATCTACTCTAGTTAGTTCAAAAGGAATATATATCTTCTGAAAAAGCATAGAAAATAAAAATCAAGGAATCCAAAGTTGTACCTAAGGCTTTTTAACAGCATGACCTTCTTTATAATAGATCTTAACCCCCGCCCCCTCATTAATGGCCTTACCCAGGCCACCACAAGATCATATACTATATATACACACCCATTACCGGGTGATATGTGTCATGTATGTTCAAGGGATAAGACAACGGCAAACAATCTTCAGCTAAACTCTAGCGTGTCTGCTTAATTAGAAGGTCTGGTGAGTCCCCTTTAGTTAGTGGTGGGCCCACCTTGCACTAAACTTTAGAGTGTGATGAATGTACTGATACAGAGGTAGAATGTATAACTCCTAAAGTGACGTGGGATCAATAATCAGCATGTACAACAACTCATTTAAGGTTGTGGAGGTGAAGGTGATGATCTGCCCCCTTATGGCCGGCCACTGCGGTTGTCAGGTCCCAATTGACATAGAATATGGGGTATATATTCAACTATCCATCCGCTCATCAGGGTGCTACCTTGCTCCTTGTGGCTTTTAAACCACTCCTTACCCTCGCCTTCTTCAATCCACCTCGGTCCAAACCTCCGTGCAGATACATGAGGTGCAAACACGACTAATGGAGCTCCTCAATTACAAACTATGTCCCATGTAGGTCCGCTTTTGGCTCCAACCGATGGAACCAACTTTTCTTTTTCCTCTATATTCCCTTGATATCACATATAGTACTTGTCAGATTAAAAAAATATAGACTATCAAACTTCATTTTAGATGGCTAGCAAACTTAATTAATTAGTATCTAAAATGAAGATTTAAAAGGGTTAGGATGATCCCATACTTAATTTGCTAGCATGGTGATACTAGATTTTGTATCCGGCTACTTATATTTGCCTAACTAACTCAAGTCATCGACTAGATACCACTACAAATTAAAAAAGTATATCACTCTCGATTATTCAAGATATCAAAGACCCTAAGCACTTTTCACTTTGCATAATTCTGAGTTAACAATATATAGGGTAGGGTCGTTTCACATTTGATTTTGCATCGTACTACATCATTATCAAGCATGTAGTTTCAATTCAAATAGTAGCCCAACAATTCACACTTCAATTTCAAGTTCAATCCCAAGGGCTCTCAAACTCACATTTCAAGCAATATCTATCAAGCACTATACTTCTACACAACAAGGCAGAGATTTTGGTTCACCCAATAACATATGATCAAACGCACATGCCCGTTATTGATTTGACATTATGATTTCTAACCTAGGACACAAAAAGGGAAAGGGTTGAACAAACTATGGATCAAACAATTAAGTATATAACTCTAAATCAGTTGCAGACTCACCTAAATACTTGAAGTAGTGAAAGAAAAAGAAAATTTGTGAATTTAGAGGTTGCTACACGATCACTTCTAGAGAAATTCGAGAGGAGCGGTGCAGAGGTGAGAAATGAGAAGAAATTTTGTGCCTAGGGCTTATATTAAGTCCACTAGGTCAGGTCAACTCGATATATCAACTTATTTTGGCTTAGAAACAGGCCGGGTACGGTATTTTTCATGTTTAAAGTTTATCCATAATCGTGGTGCAAGGCTTAACGTGCGAGACTTAGTCGGTGCAAACTGCAGGTTCACAGCGCGAGGTGCCCTATTTCAGAAGCTTTTATTTTTCCCAATCACTAGCTTTCTTTAATGCACGTTTCTCTATTCCCTTGGTGCCTAGAACCTAAAAACACCCCCGAGAGTTGTTAGAAATTAAAGGTGGATGGCATCCCACCAAGCGCTTTAGTTTCGGTAGTGGCACAACACATTTTTTTATTTTATTATATATTTTCTTAATTTTATAACCTATACTATGACAATCACAAGTTGTCTCCCAAGTAGTGCATGATTTAACATCGTGACACAACAAAAGTCGATGGTTAAGACCTCTCATGAGCCAATTTTTGCTTCTATTTTATTTAGAGAGGTTCGCCATCTTAAACTCTCTCCTACTTTCTCTTTTCTTTTATGCTTATCGGCTCATGTTTGGGTCACTTCGCCACTTGCTCATTCTTCTGCAACAAGCTCTCTATATACCCACACTAAATTTTGGCCACCTCTGTGATCCTGCATAGATATCTATAGAGCGAGGGTGTGGAGAGCACTTTGTAGACATTGAAAATTGCTGGTATTTTTAAAGATGGGGCAGTAAAAAGAATTGATCGAAATCACTCTCAATTGATTGAAATGACTTTTAATAGTTTTCAATGATTTTATTAAGCATTGGGGGCTTAAAATAGCCAACATAAAATATAATCGGCATAATTTGAAATTTAAAACAATCAAAACTATCTCAACAACTCAAACAACCTAACTAAAACTCAAAATTCAAATTATCTTAGACTAAACAACTTATTTTGCTAAAAACTACAGCAATAACTTAAAACAAATTTCATCACTCCTCCTTTACTTTAGTTACTGCAACTTTAGAAATAGCTCCTCCTCAATTTTCGCTCTAGCAGTTGATGCTGAATTTCTCTTGATTATTTTTGAACTTGCATATTTTTTGGATATTGACGATCTTTCTCTTTTTTCTTTCTTTTTCTTCTTTTGATTTTGATCTTCAAAAACACCTTCCATGGCATTGTATTATGTAAAAGTCCTTTACAAAGTGGTTTTATTTGGACAATTATATTGTAGGATTTGTAAAGTATTGTTGTAAGTATTTTTCTTCCATCACAACAATACATATGATATAAGTTATAAAATATGATTTCATTTTCACAGACCAAATCTGATAGTTTTTGTTAGTGAAACTTTTTGGGCATTCAAAGAGAGAATGTTTCTTGTCATTTTTTAGGTTAAAAATTGGTTGAAAATAGTGGCCCTGATGGATTAAAAGGGTAGCCCTTACGGGTTGAAAATGGTATTGTATTTCTTTGGAAGATTTCACAGATTCCGTAAGATCAATGAATCTCTTGATATCACTGTTGGTGTTTTTTAAAATGAGACAACAAAAAGAATTGATTGAAATAACTCTCAATGTATCGAAATGGTTTTTAATGATTTATTAAGCATTGATGGCTTTAAATAACCAACATAAAATGCATAATCTACATAATTTGAAACTTAAAACAATCTAAAATATCTCAACAACTCAAACAACCTAACTAAAATTCAAAATTTAAATTATCTTAAACTAAACAACTTATTTTGCTAAAAACTAATGCAGTAACTTAAAGGAAATTTCAATAAAAATCATTTCCTCATTATGGATCTGTATCTTCATCATTCCTGCTTACACATCAATATTCCCTCCTAGTGGCTAAGAATGGATTCCTCAATATGACTAACATTCTGACATCTGCCTCAAAATCAAGAATTATGAAACCAGCAGGAATAAAAACATACCCATTTTGATGAGCACTCTTCAACTATTCCGTCTGAAGCAATATGTGACGAATCATCCAACAGCAAAAAAATGTTGGTCATACGCGGTTCTCCCTAGTCAAGTTTCTTAAATAGGAACATTAGATTGATACTTGCCCCCAAGTCACATAGTGTAAAGTTCATGCAAGGAACTTTCCTTGAGACGAAAAAGAAATGCTAATGGAGACTTACGGTCTAAGCAGAGAAGAAAGCAACTGTTTCATTGAGTAAAGCTTAGATTGAATTTTTTTTTTTTTTTTTTTTACCGTGGTTTCCGGGCGTCGCTTTGCGAACCCGACTAGCTGTACCCACCGGGTCCCGCTGTTTCAAGGCGGGTCCACCACGGTTAGTTCCACGGGGCCCTGGAGACGCGGCCGGTTTGTAATGCCTCCAGTGGCCCTGCTGGGGCTCGAACCGGCGACCTGAAGGACTTTGTCCCAGGCCTTTACCAGCTGAGCTACCCCTCAGGGTTGATTGAATTAATATTTGATACAAGGCATCTATATATATCCTAACTATAGTAGGATGTAGAACTAATCTATAGTTAGTTAACTATGGTAGAGTGTAAAACTAATCTGTAGTTAGTTAACTAACATACTAATACAGCTGGAATATTAGTGAATTAACTAACTAACTTCAGCTAGCTGCTTATCCTTATTGATAGCTGGATCCTCAATATCCCCTTCAAGCTAGGCACAGAGAAGATGTTGATTATGCCTAGCTTGGACAAAAGATGAGAATGCTGCAAACTACTAAGCCCCTTAGTCAATAGATCAGCCAGTTGTTCAGAGGAGGCAAGATAGAAAGTGTTGAGTAGTCCTTGCTGGAGCTTCTCCCAAATAAAGTAACAATCAATGTCAATGTGCTTGGTACGTTCATGAAAAACTAGGTCGGCAGCAATCTGCATTGCGGCCTTGCTATCACAGTAAACAGGAACAGGCAACTGGATGGGCCAGTCCAATTCTGAAAATAGTCCAACAAGCCAAACAATTTCAGCAACTGTTGAGGCTAAACTTATGTACTCTGCTTCAGCGGAGCTTCGAGATATAGTAACCTGCTTCTTTGACTTCCAAGAAATGAGGGAGTCACCAAGCTTCACCAAATAACCGGTAACAGACCTCCTGGTGTTAGGGCAAGCTGCCCAATCTCCATCATAGTAAACAGCTAACCGTGCAGAGGATGTAGAAGATATGAGAATACCTAAGCCAGGGCAAAGCTTGAGATATCTAACAATCCTTAAAGCGGCCTCCATATGAGATGACTTAGGATTCTGCATGAATTGACTCAGACATTGTACAAAGAAACAAATGTCAGGCAGGGTAACTGTCAAGTAAATAAGTCGACCAATAAGTCTTTGGTAGCCGCTAGGATCCTGCAAGGGTGGATCTGAAGTGGTGATTCCAATGTGTTTATCGAAGGCAACAGTGGTGAACTTGACATTTAACTCCATAGGAGAGTGAACTTGTTTAGTGCCTGACAAACCTAGGTCAGAAATGAGTTCTAACACATATTTTCTCTGATGCATGACTATGCCTATTGAGTTTCTAGCAAACTCTATACCAAGAAAAAATCGCAGATTACCAAGATCTTTAATCTTAAAGTTGGTCTGCAATACCAGTTTTGTCTCTCCAATTAATTGAAAATCATTTCCTGTAATCAGCAAGTCATCGACATAGACCAAGACAATAACAATCTTCCCTACTACTTTCTTAATAAAAAGAGAGTAGTCATGGTGACTCTGAGTGAAACCAGCACTGATTAAAACTGATGTGAATTTTATGTTCCATTGACGAGAAGCTTGTTTAAGACCATAAAGAGATTTAAGCAATCTACATGCCTTCTGCTTGTTCCCTGTGTCAATGAAGCCCTGTGGTACTGTCATGTATACTTCATCATGTAAATCACCTTGTAAAAAAACATTGTTGACATCCATTTGGTGTATTTCCCACCCTTTAGCTGCAGCCATTGAAATCACTGTACGAACAGTGACCATTTTCACCACGGGTGAAAATGTTTCTTGAAAATATAATCCTTCCCTTTGATTGTAACCCTTAGCAACTAAACGCGCCTTAAATTTGTCAATGGATCCATCTGCCTTGTACTTAATTTTGTAAACCCATCGACAACCAATGACTTTCTTCCCTTTAGGTAAGTCAACAATTTCCCAAGTATGATTATTATTTAAGGCGATGATCTCGTCTTTCATTGCAGCCACCCACCTACAATCTGCAGCAGCCTCGGCATAGGTGTTAGGTTCAGTTTCAAGAGAGAACTTAGATATAAAACTCTGATAAGAAGATGACAATGCATCATAAGCAATAACATCAGAGATAGGATATTGGCAGTGATGAGCTCTTCCACCTATGGTTGGAGCATAATCCTTGAACCAAATAGGTGGTCTTACTGATCTACCTGACTTCCGAGTTTGTGATGGAAGGGGACCAGTATCATCAGAATTAGATGATGCAGCAACATCCTCTGACCAGAGTAGCAGAAGGCTCAGCAACGATCACAGTAGTCTGAGAAATAGAGATGTCCTGATCCATGGAAACATCTGCATCGGCATACTGGTCCATTGGTGTAAAACAATGAGGTTGCAAATCCTGTGGTATATTTAATAACTGGAAAGGAAAAATGTGTTCATTGAACATGACATCTCGACTCACAAATATCTTGTGAGTAATCAAATCAAGAAGCTTATATCCTTTCTGATGGGAGCTATAGCCAAGAAATACAGATCTGATGGACCTGGCGCTAAGTTTATCCTGGTTAATCAAATGAGTAGCATAACATTCACAACCGACAACTCTGAGATGAGATATGTTTGGTTTTTCATGCTTATACAATAACTCAAAAGGAGACTTGTTATCTAACAAAATATAAGGAATTCGATTAATCATATACACTGCTGCTTCAACACATATGCCCCAAAACTTAGCCGGTAAGTGACTTTGGAATTTAATAGCCCTGGCAGTTTCCATAATATGCCTATGTCTTCTCTCCACAACACCATTTTGTTGTGGAGTGTAAGGGCATGAGCACTGATGAAGAATTCCAAAAGAACTAAACAAATCACTGCAAGTTTTGTTGACAAATTATGATCCATTGTCAGATCTAATGACTCTAATTTTGCAATCAAATTGAGTGGACACCATAGTAACGAAGTTTTTAAGTAGGAAAATCACATCAGATTTCAACCTCATAAGGAAAACCCAAGTCCATTTAGAGTAATCATCTACAATGGTAAGAAAGAACCGCATGCCATCATATGTTTCAGTTCTATAAGGACCCCAAACATCCATATGCACCAATTGAAACAAAGTATTTGATTTACTAGTACTAACAGGAAAAGGCATCCTCGTTTGCCTAGCAAGTGGACAGACATCACACGTATCCAAATGAAATGTCGAATTATTCTTAAAGAAAGTAAATCTCCTAAGAACTCTCATTGGGACGTGCCCTAATCTTCTATGCCAAGTCACTGCATCTACTAATCCTTGTACTGCCAAAGACTTCCTGAGAATTGTATCATGTTGTCCTTTCCTTCCTAGTAAAATGTACAGTCCATCGTCCTCTTTACCAATCGCCCTCACATTCCCAGTGAGCAGGTCCTGAAAAACTCAGAATCTGGGGAAAAAGAGACACAACAATTCAAATCTCTTGTTATCTTTGAAACATATACGAGATTGAATTTAAACACCAACACACAAAGCACATTCGTAATCTGTTCACCTCCATCTAGCTAACAGGTTCCAATTGAAGACACCTTAGTTGTCTCTCCAGTTGGCAACTGTACCGACCCTGTGTTACCTACTTGTGTACCATTTAACATCTTATCATTACCAACCATGTGGTTAGTGGCCCCCGTATCAATAATCCAAGTATAATTATCCTGACCATTATATGTTACATTACCTGCAATGTTCACATTGGTCCTGGACATGTTTGCACTTGCTTCTCCAAAGCTTGACTTACGCAAGAGTTGCTCAATTTGAGCACACTGATCAGGGGAAAACAAATTAGGAATATTATTACCTTGGATCAATTGGCTTTGTTCAGACTGCTTGTCATGTCCATAAGAAAGTTGTCTTTGAGGAGGTTCTCCTGAATGTCCATTCCTTGTTACCACATTAGCCTTCTTTTTGCCTTTGAAATCTGCTGGGTATCCAATCAGTTGGTAGCAAGTCTCTCTGAGATGACCTCTGGATTTGCAATGATCACAAAACTTCAATTTGAAACATTGCTCCCTAGTATGTCCTCGCATATGACAGTAGTCACAATACAAGTCACCAAATTTTCTAGTCGGTGCACCTCGTGTTGTGAATAAGGATGTGGGATCCATACCCTCACCAGATGAAAAATGGCCCACTGATGATGATTTTTTATTTTCATCTTGTACAATAAGGGCATAAGCTTGATTCATGCTAGGAGGTGTTGTTTTCATCAATATTTGACCACGAGCATTGCTATATCCATCGTTCAAGCCCATGAGAAATTGTAATAGCCTCTGTTTTTGAAGATTTTCACTATACTCTTTCGATTTCGCACAGTCACACGAAGGCGGAGGTACAATCGAGTCATATTCATCCCAAAGATCCTTTAACCTAGAATAGTAGACAAAAACAGGCAAAGTACCCTGCACTAGTGTTGCAATCTCCTTGTGTAGGTGATAGACTTGCGATAAATTGATTTTATTAAATCGCTCTTTAAGATCCTCCCAAACAGAACTAGCAGTAGACCGAAATAAAATTCCAGAGAGAAGGCCTTTACTTACATTGCTCATAATCCATGAGATCACCATCACAATACTTCTATCCCATTGATTCACCAAATCAACACCAAACTTCTCACGAGTAATTGATCCATCAACAAATCCGATTTTGTTCTTTGTCAAGAGGGCTAGCTTCATCGCTCTTCTCCAAAGTGTGTAATTCTCCATGCCAGTGAGCTCAATTACCACTTGCACAGCTCTAGGCGTGTCTGAAGCTCCCAAAAATAGAGGATGATTGTGATCAAAACGTACAGCCATTACAGATCTGGAAAGAAGAATCTCTCGATTTCTTGTTCAATCCTTGAAAGAAATCCCTAGATCTTACTAACTATGTTGCTCTGATACCATGTAAAGTTCCATGCAAGGAACTTTCCTTGAGACGAAAAAGAAATGCTAATGGAGACTTACGGTCTAAGCAGAGAAGAAAGCAACTGTTTCATTGAGTAAAGCTTAGATTGAATTAATATTTGATACAAGGCATCTATATATATCCTAACTAAAGTAGGATGTAGAACTAATCTATAGTTAGTTAACTATGGTAGAGTGTAAAACTAATCTGTAGTTAGTTAACTAACATACTAATACAACTGGAATATTAGTGAATTAACTAACTAACTTCAGCTAACTGCTTATCCTTATTGATAGCTGGACCCTCAATCGAGCTTGTCTTATATCATTTTCACCAATCTGTATGATCGTCAAGTTTCTTAGGGAGCTTGCTCAATGCCCGCGAACTGCACTCCTTAGTAAGTTCTACTATTTCAAAGTCGAACTACATTCCTCAGTAAGTTCTACTATTTCAAAGTCGAACTACATTCCTCAGTAAGTTCTACTATCTCAATATCTCCTAAATGCCTCTTACAAGCCACCATCTCTCAAAGATATTTTGCATATTTTGGCATGTCTCTCTGCACATCAATTAACGATATATTTATGTGCATCTGCTTGAAGATATCAAAGAACTTCCTGAATATGGCATCATCCTTGCTCTTCTACTGTCTCTATGGAAAGGGGTGAGGACAATTTCTAATTGTCATTGGTTGTTTGAGGTGCCTTCCTCTTTGCTCTTTTCTTTCAAAATCACTCCTCTTTCACTTCAGGAGTTTTTGCTTCCATCTTTTCACCAAAAATAACATTCCGCTATGTAGTACTAGCCAAATCAATCTCGACTTCATCACGAATTGGGTCTACAATTTTTTTAATTCTTTGTGGTGTCACATTAACCACCACATAATCATCAAACACTCAGCCACTCTGAGTTGTAATTTCCATGCAATGGCTTATACTGCCTCCTTCAGTCTTTGGGTTTACAATGGTGTTACTAGGAAGAGTGACCTTTTGATTTTGGTTGAGCAAAGTTAATATTTGGTTCAGTTATGCCTCTATCTGCTTAATCGAGGTGGAATGAGAGTTTACCACTTGGCCCATGCTTCAAGGTCATTATGCAATTATTCTTGCATACCAACATCGGTAGATTCTACTTTCTTCAACATAGATCACTGGTTAAATCACAAATGGTTGCTTAAATTCTAGAGAACTCCTCTAGGCGGATCATATTTGTGCTTCTATGATTGAACCTTGGTCCCTGTTTTTCCAACTTGCACCTTATTGATTCTACTCCCAGTTTCAACCTTAATTTCCTTGGCCTTGCCGACAAGGCCCTTGATTTGAATCTTATAGTTAGGTTGGGAACCCCCCACCCTCGACTTATTTATCATGTAGTGAGCTTCTTTCTCATAATGATGCTAACCCTCGTCATTCCGTATCACCTGATCATCGGATCCCATAACATTTACCTTCTGGATTCTTGCACCCATAATATGTTTAGCTTGCACCTCGATCTGTGTCATCACATCTTTGATTTCTTTAGTCTCTAGCTTCCACTCTAACTATCTCCTCCATTGATTGCTTCCCAGTCGAAGCACTACCCACTACTTCAGTATCTATGAATGTTCGTCTTTGTCACCTAGTCAAGAACTGTGCTGACCTCATCATAGGGGGTGCTCCATCAGTGAACCCTCTATTAAATTGGTTGCCAAAGACTTGTTGATCATATCCAAAGATCTGTAGAAGATTTCCATCAATACCCCATTTGTTAGTATTGGATAATGAAACACCTTCGTCTTAAATCGTGACAGGGCTCTTCTACTGCTTCGCCCAAAAACTACCTGCAATTGCTAATCTCATCTCTGAAATGTAAACGTCTACTTGGAGGAAAGAACCTTTCTATGAATGTTGTTGTAAGCTCTACCCAAGTTGAGATTAACGCCTCCGGTAGTTCTCCTAACTATGTAGTTGTTTCCCTTGTTAAAGAGATGGAAACAACCTCAACTTTATTCCTTCTTGGAAGATGCCCAATATATTATATGCTTGACACACCCTAGCAAAGTCCTTCAAATATTTATTTGGTTCTTTGCAAGCTAGACCTCTAAGAAATTATTTCATGCTTAATGGATGTAACATCATGTTGGTGATGTTGAAGTTGTTTGTACCAAGCAACGGTGGAGGTTAAATGGCCCCAAAAAGACCCACTTAGGCAGCAGTTGCAACCTTCTGATCAGCTTCAATGTCTATAACAATGTTCAACCACATGTGCCTTAGACAGTGGGGAATCCAGGTTTTTAATATAGTTGGTGCTCTACTCTGAACACCTCATAAATTTATGTCCTGACTAAAACAGTTCGAGCGGACTCTATATGGTGACCCTAAAAAATGAAAGAATATAAAAAGAGCTGGTGATCCAATAAATGAAAATATTATTCATCTTTACCTAATTATTATGAAAGTTACTAAACTATTATAGTTTATTTATACTAAAATAATCATAAATTATTATTGGTAACAAAAAAAAGTATGTTAACTATGTCTATGTATTACAAAATGTGAGAAAGTTGTTAGAAGAAAAAATAAATGTTTATATGGTATTTAGGCAAAGTTGAAAGACTTTTTTATTACAATTATTTAACCACTTTCTTGATACTTGAACAAAGAAAATCGAATTTATTTGTTACGATAAGTAATTAAATAATTTTGGTGCAATAGAGTTAAAAACGTTATTTGTAAAACTAATCACAAATATGATAAATAAAAGAAGGAAAAGAATCACCATGTATTATGAAAAATTTGACAACATTGGAGAACTAATTATTCTCTCATACTTTCTAAATAATAATATTGTTAATATTATATTTCGTTCATCAGTAAAATTAACTTTGAGAAATGAGAAAAAAGATAAAAAAAACGAAAGGTAAACCACTTTTATCAAATTCAATCTAAATTTACTTTTACCAAATTCAACCTAGATTATATAGAAAAATAAAGAAAAGGAAAAGGAAAGAATTGTGACAAAAATGGTAAAAGGATGACAAGTCATTCAAATAAAGGGAGAAAGGATAAAATAAAAATATAATGTGAGGATGGTGAGAATGAAACCCTAAACTTTAAGGTAAACACAAAGATTATTGTGTCACCTATTGCCACAACGCCCTGATCATATATGTGACTGTGGGTGTTCACAGTTAGTATAATATAAATTTATTATAATTTTCTACATCGATACACGAGTCTACGCCAACATCATAGGTGCTCGAGCACCTATAACTATGCATATGGATCCACCCCTGGCCTTAGAGTACATTCAATTTCTGGATCAAGAGGAACCAAAGGAGATTCTTAACTCCAAGTATCAGGAATACAATGAGGTTATAACATGTTACAGGCAAAAACAACAAATCAGAGTAATATGAAAAATAACAACCACTTGATGAATTTTCACAAAATTATAATCTCTAAACCGCACTCCCCAACAACAACATCAAAATTTGATGTCGTCCAAATTATACTTTACAGATAAGCATAAAGGGGTCATTTTCAAATATATGATTCAACTAGATTGAGGTCGAATCCCACATAGAGTGTGGCGAGAATTTACAATATATTACAACAATTTGATTTAATGAGAAGTATTTCGGATGGGATTTTTATATTGTTTAAACTAGTTTATGCTACGATTGTTGTATTCAATAATTAAAGAAGAACTAGATCTATGGTTCCCTAGATATCATATTCAAATGGATAATTCACTATCAACTCATTAAGGTGTGTTCACTATACAATACTGATGATTTTATATATCTTCTTAAGTCTCTCAACCCAATTAGAAGAATTTCACCTTAAGTCCTTTCGGCACTTGAGTGTGTATTTAATTTGATCATCATCATTGGTCTCCGGTTAGATTTTCTATATCTAGGCTCGAACCATTAGATGACAGTTGGGAATATAAGTAAGCAGGCCTTACACATTAGTAACACAGTTTAAACTCGTGCGGATCAAGGCCCAAAATGGACAATATCACTAGTGGGTTGGGCCGTTACAACTGATACCTTCATGCAAAGGTTTACCATGAGGAATTCGTTATCATAATCCCTAGTCTAGGTCCTATAACCTAGTTATGATATGGGAAAAGGCAAAAATTTCCCCTAAAATTGTCCTGAAAAATCAATTACACGCTAAAACTATCATGTTGACCTATTACATACCTTTATTACTTAAAAGTGAATTTATTTACCCTTAAAACTGATGTGGAAAAAAATAAAAATAAATAAAAATAACAGGCGCGTCAGAAAAATTAAAGTTATAAAAAAAAGAATAAAAATTCAAAATCGTTTTTACACTTCACCAGCCCCTCCACATCTCTTCTTCTTCACACCCCACCATTATCCTCCTCTTCTTCATACTTTATATTTTCAACCTCAAAACATCACAACGGCGTGAGTCTAGTGTTGTTGTTTGTTGTGGTTGTTTGTTAGTTGTTCTGATCTAAAAGTGCGGAGATCATTGGAACGTCATCGAAGCCATGACTGAAGGTTTGAGCTCGCCGGAACATCTACAAAACAAATCCAAAGAATAAAATCAAAAAGAGGTAAGGGAAAGGGGTATGGTTCGGTGTTTGTCAGTGATTGATTTTGGGTTTTGGGTGGCTGTTTTGTGGTGGTTTAGGTGGATTTTTGGTGGCTAGTGTTTCATCGAAAATAAGAGGGAATGACGTTGTGGAAGTGAGTTTGTGGTGGTGATGGGTTGGTTGTTCTTCGCTGGAAGAAGAAAAGAATTGTGATACAAATTCAAATTAATGATTTTCCCAGTGAGATGAGAGATAAAGTAGGTGGGATTTAGTGATGAAGAAAATATAATTGTAGAGAATTTTAATATACAACAGAGTTAACAAAAGAAAATTTAATAAATAAAATAAAACAAAAAGAATATAAAAAATTATAATTTATAACATGGCGCTGACGTAGTGCTGATGTGGAAGCGAGTGTAATACACCCACATATTGTGAGATTGGTATTACACGTTTAAGGGTGATATTAAATTCACTTTTAAATAGTAAATATATGTGATAGGTCATCATGATAGTTTTAGCGTGTAACCGACTTTTCTGAACAAGTTTAAGGGAGAATTTATGCCTTTTAGCTACTCATAACTAGTTGTGAAGAATAAAAGAAATTTAAATAAGCAATAAACATTGAAATAAAGAGAAACTGCACAAATCTTGAATTAATTGCAATACTTCAAAGAATCTTTGTCTTTTGTGCAAAAGTAATAGCTAAGAAAGCGAAAAATTAAATCCTAACAATGTCTTCAAAATACTCAAAGAAACCTTCGTATCTCTAGTAGTTGTTTGTAACAATACTCAGCAATCCTAGAAAAGTTGTCCATATGTTCTATTTATAGTCGTAGAAAATAACCACTAATCCTAGTTGGACTCAGGGTGTGTTTGGTACGAAGAAATTCCAGAAAACGTTTTTCAATTTTCTCATGTTTGGTTGGGTTAAATGTTTTTCAAATCAACTCATTTTCCTCAAATTTAAGGAAAATGACTCCCCTTCAAAAATTGAGGAAAACATTTTCCAAAATTCTCTTCCAACTTCAAATTGCAATTTGTTTTTCAAGAAAATCAATCTATTTTGTCCCTACCCTCAAACCAACCAACCCCCTCCCCCCGTCCCAGCCACCCCCAAAAAAAAAATTTAAAGCTTGTTTTTAAAAAATATTTTTAACTTCAATTTTTTATTTTGTTACCCCACCCCCAAGAAAAATAACCCAGAAGTTGTTTTTAAAAGATATTTTCAATTTCAATTTTTTAGTTTTTTACTTTATCCCACTCCCTACCCTAGACCCCCCCCCCCATCAGACTCCCTACCAGCCCCATCCCCCTCTAAAAAAAAATTTAAGTTTGTTATTAAAAAATATTTTCTACTTTATTTTTTTATTTTTCACCCCTACCCTCGAATTTAAGTTTGTTTTTAAAAAATATTTTCAACTTTAAATTTTTATTTTTTCACCTCTACCCTTGACCCCCCCCCCCCCAAACCCTCCCCAACCCTCCCCAATTTTTTTTTAAGTTTGTTTTAAAAAATATTTTTCAATTTAAAAAAATATTTTCTATTCTCTAGTAAAAATAAAAGATACTTTCTCAAAAATATTTTTCAATCATAAATCAAACACTAAAAAATCTTTTTCGAAAACTATTCTCTACTCACCAACCAAACATGAGAAAATAAGTCAAAAATCTACTTATTTTCTAAAAAAACATTTTTCATGGAAAACATTTTCCTTCATACCAAACACACCTTCAACCTTGACTTGTCAGAATAATTCTGCAAAGCACTTGGTGTGCGGGGCAACCTTCATTGTGAGGCAAGAGGTCCATGCCGCCCAGTCCATCGCGGAGCTTGAGTTCCAAGATGCGACGTCCATCTCTGAGATAGGTCCTTTTTTGCATCCCCTGAAGTTTCACAACAAGTTTGGCAAGGGGGCTAACTCAAGTGCTTTCCCCACACCACAAACCCCTCAATTAGTACTATCTTGACTTTATTTTTTATCTGGGATACTTTGCTTTAGGTTTTGTTACTCCTGGTCAATTCTTGTTGCGTTTTAGCCTGAAAAAATCTAATCACATATATTACCTCACCGCAATAATTATACTTAAAATATATGAATATAAGTGAGTTTATCCTCAAAACTTGGCTAAAACATTGGTAAAATATGGCATTTGGGTGTGTAAATACGCCTCAGATCAACGCATGGTTCTAAATTATTTTTCTGGAAGAACAAGTTGTTGGGCCCTATGATTTTAGAAGAAGAATTCCAGTCTTTTTTTAGAAAAGTTAGCAACAAAGGGTCTAGTATATCAGAATTAACAACATAACTCTTAGAACCTAATCTTCATAAGGAACATTTAGGATTTGTAGTTGTCTGATCTGATGGATTTCTATGCAAAACTGACAAGGTTCTTGGTTAACCCTAAAATCAAGAATAGACTGTTGTGGGGAAATTTTAGGTATGTAACACAAACAACAAATGGGGGCTGCTCCAGGCGATGCACATCAGCTGGTTCCCCAAAGTTGAAAATCTCCGACGAGGTCCTCAAGATTCATTCGGAACCCCGCGCACGCATGCAAGATGTGCTACCACACCAAAATCGACATTAAGGACTCAACGCAGATGTTGAAACTTTCAAATGAGGTCGTTTCGATGAAAACTGGATCCCATACCTAAACTCTGTTTTAACCTAAATTCCACAAGGGGGCTCAGGATGAGTCTGGAAGCCTTAGGATTCGCACCAAAGGTCCTTCTAGACCAAACTCAATGTTACAAAGCTAACGAAACAGTTAGAATTGCATTATGAGGCCGTCTTCATAACCTTTTGATTGAAGTCAACCGTTCAAGTTTCAAAAGTTGTAAAATACGAAAACTTGCTCAAAAGCAAAACAAACGACCAGTTGACCAAACTATCAATCTCATTAAGTCATAAAATGACTTGGGATCTCTTTAGGAAAACTTTAAACGTTGAAAAGAATGCCGAAAGGAGAAAATGACCTGGAGGGTCATTACACATGGAAGTCTCTTAAAGTTGTGAGATAGTTGAAGTGGGCCCTAGGTACAAGTTTTGTGATAGCATCTTAGTATTCTATCATACTTTAAGCTTTCTGTGATGCTGACTGGGTTGTTTTTTGAAGGAACATATTTTATTTATAAATTCAAAGGTTCTTGAATCTTACTTCTATGTATTCTATATATTTTTGTATATTCTATATTTTCTGTATGTTTAAAATAACTAGTAACATCCCTATTTATAAAGGTAAAAACCAAATTAAACTAGGATTAGGAACCACTATATCTAACATATCCTAGTTAAACGTAAATAAGAAAATGCCATAAATAATAAATCCTAAACACCTAGAATTCCTACTCCAACTTTGAATTATTATTTCCAACATTCTCCCGTAGTTCAAAGTTGTATACTTTTGTCTCTTTCTTCTTGTCATTGTTGTTGAATTGGAGAACTTCTCTTCAGTCTTCAATCTTCAATCTTCAATCTTCAATATTCAATTCTTGGAGTACTTCTCTTCAATTCTCTTTTTTTTTCTTGGTTGTGTTGGAGTACCTTCTCTCCAACTTCCAAGTGTTGGAGCACTTTCTCTCCAACTCACAATATTTTTTTTCTTGGTTGTGTTGGAGCACTTTCTCTCCAACTCACAATATTTTTTCTCTTGGTTGTGTTGGAGCAATTCTCTCCAACTTCCAAGGTTGATTCCCTTCCCACCAACGCCTTTTCTTTTTGTTTTTTTCTTTAGTGTTGGAGCAGTACTCTCTCTCCAACTCTTGTTGATGCCCTTCCCATCAACAATTTTTTTTCTTTTTTTTTTGTGTTGGAGCACTCTCTCTCCAACTCTCGTTGATGCCCTTCCCATCAACTCTTTTTTTTTTACCTTTCACCAACTCTTAATTAGAGAATAGTTTCTTCCTCTTGTTCCTCTTGTGCCAAATTTGCTTGGATCTCTTTAAAGTTGCAATCCTTTTGAAGGTGGCCAGATTTTTTTGCAATTAAAACACTTGGGACTGGTGCTTTTTGTCACAACCCGAGTCTACACCTTGGACGTGGCCGGCACTCGAAGACCATTGCTGGTCCCCAAGCGAACCCTCATCCTGGCTGACTACAAGCGGAAGACTAACTCAAGCATGCAAAAGCTTAAAAATTGAATAAAATTCATGAAACTTAAATAGAAAGCTTTAACTCAAAAGAAAACTCTGAATAAAATAAATTATTCAACTCGCCATAAAATAGGCAACTTAAGTCTTTAAAACATTTAATAAAATAAATGAATAATACAAACTTCTCAACTATATTAACTCTCTATGAAGCCTCTAACTGATAAAGATGGAAGTCGGGACAAGACCCACGACATCCTGACTAAAATGAAAAGTAAATGAAATCCTCCAGAAACAAGGAGGCTCACCATAGCTAACTCGAACTCCCGGATGTATCAACGAATCTTCTATTGATGATCCTGAATACCGTGTCTGCATCATGAGAAGATGCAGGCCAAATGGCTCATTACGTGGAATGTACGAGCGTGTAAGAGGAATTCTAAAGAATAAACATAAGCTTGAAAAGAATCTGAAAGGAACTGAAAAACTTACATGGCTCAACTCAACTCAACATAACCAAACTCATTTCAATATAAAGCAGTTTAAAACAAGTGCAATCTAAAGAAAAGCTGTTTTGAAACATAATGTCAACTCTGTGTGTATGCAAAGATACAAATAACTCTGAGATGTATGTAAAAATACAAATAAACTGATGTATATAAAAATACAAAGTACTATTGTGGGAGTTTCTCTAACCGACAACCATCACATAAGAGCTATTGTGATGATACAACGATCTTCCTCATGCTGCCAGCGCATCCTATACCTTGCCACAGGTATAAGACCTGAACTACTAAGTGGATCCACTAGTCTATGCAAAAAGGATTCATCTAAAAAGTATGCCATTTTCTACCAATGATGGCAACATGGTTTATGGAGACATGAGTTATCTAAACTCAAGCTCGTCCCCATATCAGTGCACAATACTACTCCCAAAATATGATACTAGCTCTTTATGTTTAAACCATACTTCTTTCTGTGATTTAAGATAATTGCTCAAAAACTTAGCTCAAAGGCTATCTTGGAAATCAAGGTTTCCTCTCTTGCTTTATTGTGAAAGCATTTACTCTTTAACTAAAAACTAGCCCAAAGGCTCTTTACTGAAAAACTAGCTCAAAGGCTCTTTACTGAAACACTAGCTCAAAGGCTTTTTTGAAAATCTCAGTTTTCCGTTCTTATTTAAATGTGAAAATATTTTAAACTCTTTTGGGAATACATAGTCCCCATATACTTTTGAAGAAATGAACTTCAACTTTACTCTTTACTGAACTCAAAAGTTAAGTCTTAAAACAAAGTTAAAACATTTGTATAAGACTTCATAAAATATGGTTCATGCTGAATTATGGACGTGAACGACTCGATGCAATGTTTTCAATAACCATAGATAGATCTCAATACTTGGAACTCAAGAACTTCACTAATACTACTCATTTCAAGAATGCTCAACTCAGAGGGTTCATGCGAAATTATGAGCATGAACTACTCAACTCAAGGACTCAAATATACTTCTCATCTCAAAACTGTTCAACTTATAGGGTTCATGCGGAATTATGGGCATGAACAATTCAACTCGAGGAATTCATGGGTAACATGTAATAGTGCCATGATTATAAATATAATCTCATAGGGGATTAAGAATTCAATACTCAAGACTTAGAACTTGAAGATACTACTTCTTTCAAAGATACTAAACTGATGGAGTTCATGCGGGAGTTATGAGCATGAACGACTCGACTCAAGGGTCAAAATATCAATAAGGAACTCAGGTTTACGACTTTTCTCATTCTCATACTTACTTTTCAAAACTTAACTCAAATTAATGGTGGATTTCAAAGGATTCACAATTGAACTCAAAAACTTTCTTGAACTCTATTCTTAAGTCTCTTGAATGTGAATTACGAATTCAAGAGTTATGGTTCATGATACGAAGGATCTAGGTGATAGTGTAGACTCATGAATTCATTCTTCTCACTCTCATGCTCACTTACTCGAGTCTTGAAACAAGTAATTAGAAGTTGTAGAAGACTCCTCAAAGGACTCAAAGGGGCTTTCTCAAAATGTCTGAAAGAACTCTCAAGACTCAAACTTTTAACTCTACCTTGAATTTGAATTATGGATTCAAGGGTTATGCTTTGGAATGTAGGACCTCTCAATGATTTAGGAGGGTTAAGATAGTTGATCACAAGAACGGGTGAAGACCCAAATCAAAGAACATTGGCGCGACGCGGAGATGGAATTAAATTGTTGGTTGCTAAAATATTTTTGAGGTAGAGGACTTCGTATCCTCTTCACGACGCGGAGAGGAGGTGACTGACTGGATCCTGAAAACTTAAGCGCCTCCGTGACGCGAACCTAAGTGCAATTATCTGCCCGATCTTTTATTCCTCTCCCAAACTCGACTCAATTCGCACCCAAAGTAGTTTTATCAACCAAGTTCACAAAATTTCACAAACCCAGAACTACTTCAACGAAACCCATATAAAATCTATCAGGGAACTCAACTTGTTTGCAAAACTCAAACCTCAAACCTCAAGAACTCAAAGACATTCAATAATGGCTAAAACTCAAGAACTTCTCAAGAACTTAATAATTCAATCTCAAAAACGAATTCAAAGATAGAATTAAACATGATTGGTGTGAGGGCGAACAAGTCCAACACTATGAAAGCTTACATACCTAAAAGAACCATCTTTTTGAAGGAAAATCTTGAAAGATGAACCCTAGCCTTAGCGTTTCTTGAATCCCTTGAGCGTAGAATTTTAGGAGTGGATGAGAGGGTTTGATTTATGAAAAATTGATTTTCTACACGTTTAGAGCAATTTAGATGACCTCCTAAGGGTTTTTAGGACTAAAATACCCTTAAGGAAATAACTAAAACGAGCTAAGAGTCGGAATAATTTTTCACCAGGCAATGAGGTCTGTATTGGCTTCGTAACGCGGAGCCATCGCAGAGCTACTGCCAGGTTTGGGCGTCTTTAGTAAATCAGTCATAACTTTTTACTCAGAGCTCGAAATTTAGTGAACTCTGTGGCGTTGGAAAGAGGACTCGAAGGTCTTTAATTTAATATCTTAAGGGTCCACTAACTCATTCTGTACCAAAAGTTATGGTCATTTGAATTTGACCCAAAATTTAATAAAAAACTTAGGAATTACTTGAATGAACTCTCTTAAGTTCTTCTTGAAACTTAAGGTGCTACCTCTAGTGACATTAATACTCAAGAAATTTTAAATTTCTTGCAAAAATATCACTCACTACGAAGAACAGTTTGAGTTTTAGCTCAAATTTTTTTTGGGATGTTACACTTTAAAACCAATAATCATCCTTTGCATAATTATTTTTCTTACATGTACTGCAAGGTGGAATTTTTTTTTGGATTGATTCACTTGATATTTTAGCAGCAAAAGCCTCTACAGTTGTTTGTTCATCTCTAATTGCCCTTCTTTGCTCAACTGCTTGCAAAACGTTCACCAAATCATTGACTAATTTTTTGTAGAGATCTTTAGACTCCTCAAGTGAAGAGATCTTGGACTCAAACTTTTCAAGCAATGTTACAAAAACTTTCTCAATAATTCTGGTATCGGGAAATTTTTCACCAAACAATCTAATTTTGTTAGCAATTGATGTGAGTTTGCCAACATAATCTTTAATTCCTTCTGCTTCTTTCATCTTTTGAATCTCAAATTGTCTTTTAAGGTTCAAAACTTGCATTAACCTTGATTGCTCATTTCCCAAATATTCATCCTTTAGAGAATTCATATTTCCATTGGAGTTTCACACGTCATGATTTTTGTGAAAATTTCTTCAGATACTGAGGAATATAAACTATTCATTGCTTTGAACTTTTTAATTTTTTCTTCATTATGGTTTTTGATTTGAGCCAAAGTTGGATTGGCAGGTAGTGGTGATGTACCATCTTCTTTAACAATATCCCATAGATCCATAGATTGTAAATATGCTTCATTTTCACATCCCATAATTGATAATTTTCTCCTTTGAACATAGGAGAAGAAATTAGCGAAAACATATTTGATGTCATATATGTTATTTGGTGGTGAAGATTACTGACTCTGATACAAATTTGAAGGAAAATATTTTATTTATAAATTCGAAGGTTCTTAAATCTTACTTCAAGTTCTATATTTCTGTATATTCTATATTTTATGTATGTTCAAAATAACTAGTAACATTCCTATTTATAAAGGTAAACTAGTCCTAGTGTAATTTGATTTTTACCTTTATCAAATTACACTAGGACTAGGAACCACTATAACTAACAAATCCTAGTTAAACATAAATGAGGAAATACCATAAATAATAAATCTCAAACACCTAGAATTCCTACTTCAACTTTGAATTATTATTTCCAACATTTTTCCAAAGTACAAGAAGATCCATTACATTACAGGATACTTGGTTAAGTTTTGTGATTTCTTAATGTCATGCAAATCTAAGAAATAGAATGTCAATTCCATAAGCTTAGCAGAAGCAGAGTATAGAAATTTGGCCTCCATTATTGTTGAATTAGTCTAATTAGTTGGTTTGTTTCAAAAATTTGGTGTAGAATTTAGATACCATTCCCATTCGTTATGCCAATCAATCTTATATTCAGATAGCAACTAATCATATGTTTCATGAGCATACTATACATATTAATATTTACTGTCATTTCACCATGTAAAAACTACAATTTTGGCTCATTGACACAATCTGTCTGTCCTCTTTAGAATAAAAGACTGACTTACAACCATCTTTCTTGTGTTAGAGAGGAATACCACCATCATTACTCCTAGTTTGACGGGCTTGTGTGTGTATGAAAGAATTACTAAAGTATGCTAAAGTAGCCTAGTAAGGAACTTGTGTACATATACTAATTGTGTAATTAAGTTGAATTAGCTCTTTTCTTAGTAACATAATTAGTTAGGATGTTAGTCTGTTATTACAGTATATAAATAGCTAGATAGGAAGTTACTCTGATTATTCAACTCTAGATCTGTAATCACACTTAAATATTGTATCGCTTTTCTTCCCTATTTATCCACTCTAGATCTTGTTGTGTAGTACATTGCAATGATATTACATTTGAATTCCATTTACACATAGTTAAAGTTTACATTTGTTATCAATCATGATTTTCCGAATGGGCGTGCAGGAGGCACAAAATGGATGCATAAGGTAAGAAAATGCAAGGATGATGCAGAGTGTGTGAAACGTTTGAGATCATGTGGTGCCATATTGGTGGGGAAAACAAACATGCATGAGCTTGGTGCTGGAACTAGTGGTATAAATCCTCATCATGGGTAAGAACAATTTGTTGTTGTATTTTTTTAATTGACATAAATATTATATTTATTTTAGTCGGAAATAAATTATAAGGGTCGACGTACCTTTTTGCGTAAGGACATCACTATTTTTGGATATCTCTAATATGCACTTGCCGATATTTTTGAAAAGTCTGAACAACGTAGCTATAAAGCACATATGTGATATGGTTAATTTATGTTAAGGGGTGAAAAATCTTGTACTAATATCACAGTATAGTAATTATATACTTGATTCATTATTGTTTTTATAGAACTACTAGAAATCCCTACAATATTGGAAGGATTGCCGGCGGTTCTTCTAGTGGTTCTGCTGCTGTTGTGGCGGCAGGATTATGCCCTGCTGCCCTTGGAGTCGATGGAGGAGGTAATCATTCACTAAACTTTCAATTTTCTAACATAAGCTTTATGATGTTTGTTTCTCTATTTTTCCCCACTATAAATATTTGTACTAGAATAGTTAATGGACCAAACATATATTCAAAATGTACTTAAAAACAGGCCTAAGCTTTACTAATTCTGGAATTAGGAGGTGCCGTTCATGGTTTTTCTTTAGGGCGGTAAATGACGTGACGTTGTTTCAAATCTTTTAGGCTGTGAATACTTTATAATTTCTTGCTTGTTCTCTTCTTCATTCAAACCTTGTAATTCACTTTGGATGTCCCTAGGCTTAGCTTTCATTCTTTAACATTCATCTAGCAAATTAATGGTCTTGAGTTCACCTGGTCATTTCTCTTTCACTCGCACCTTCAAATAAGGTAACACTACAGTTGATTTGTTTACAAATGCTGAACATGGAAAAATAACTATCTTCTTCACCAAGGCTATAAACCTTCCTTCTAAGATAACATTCACCGTGAAGAATAATATAGGTGACAAAATTCAAATGAAGAAGGGCAAATTCATATCTGACTCTGGCTGAAATTTGTTTCATTGCTTCTAGCAGAAGGATTCTAGATTTTTTGTAAGCCTATCTAATGAGGAGCAATCCTCCTCCTTTTTCTTTCCTTTTATTTTGATAAGTTACAGTAAGGATACTCTCCTCATTCATTCGGAGGTCAGGTTTCACTCCTTCTATGTTTTTTTTTTTGCTTATCTATTGAATTCCATTAAGGGAACCTTCAAAAAAATAAAATAAAAATTAACCTCCTTGAGCTAGTTGTTAATATTCTTAACTCCACGTCAAGTACTATATTAGATGTCTCCTTCTTCTCACTTGAACAGTGAATTCGTTCTCGAATTCATGGGCTCACTAACTACATCAAAAATAAATCAAGCCAATGTCGTCATTAAAAGAGTTTGAACACTGAATTCACAACAAATCAACTTCTCATGCATTATGACTGATCTTTTTAGGATTTGGAAAAGCTTATCTCCTTTAGGCATCAACTTGTTTTTCCTCTTGCTTGAGAAACTTTCCTTTGTAAATTGATCCCAAGTCCAATCTCCTAAATGAAATTCAATATACTATCAAACTCAATTTCCAGCATAAACGATTTCAATGTGCTCAACTCAACCAATAACTCTGATTCAGTACGAAAATTCTCCAACATCCCCAAACTCATGATTATTTATGCATAGAAGAAAATATGTCAATGTATGACATATCAATATAAAATAATATGTCAATGTATGACATATCAATATAAAATAAGAAGAACACCAGTTAAACACATTATCTTTTATGTTTTTAACTTTAAAGGAAGCCCGTCACAATAATAGTTATATCATATTCCCTATCACATGTATTGAAGATCACAATTGAATATGTGTTTAATCAATCTTGTATAGGATATAGTTTTAGTTATGCACTCTGTCAGTTAGTTAGTTAGCTCATAGTCGTTAGTTGGTTAGCATATATTCCTTTCTCAACCAATTGGTTGTGTACAACTGTCACATTCACTCTCTTGTATATATACCTCACTGATAATCAATAACAAGTAAGCTTTTCATTTTACACAAAATCACAAGTTCTCTCAATCTATTTCTTCAGTGATTAGCTATGGCTTCCATGCCTTGTATTGGGTAAGTTCTTCACCATTGATGTGAACTTTAATCTGGTATCAGAGAGTAGGTATCTCAATTCGATCTTTTCGTTTCCATCACTGTTAATCGGTGATTGTTCGTTTCAATTTCAATTTTTTTTATTCGATCTTGTTCATCGAGTTATTTCAGAGATTGGTAATCTCTTCGTGTTCATCTCTTCTTCCTTTTCTGTGAGGAGTTTCTCAATTTAGAATTCTTCCTTTTCGATTGTTCTTTTGATCAAATCAAAAACACATTCATGGCTGTTGGTGAAAGTTCATCTGTCTCTGAAGGAGCTAGTAATACTACTGGTAATGACACAAATAATGCCTTGTATGTGCATTCATTGGATATCCCAGGGATGATGCTTATTCCTGCTCAATTTGATGGAGCAGGTTATCGATCTTGGAGGAGGGGAGTTATGCGAGCCCTATCAGTGAAGAACAAATTAGGCTTCATCGATGGAAACTGTGTGAAACCAAATGTGAATTCATCTCAGCTTCGTCAATGGTAGAGATGTGATGATATGGTCACATCATGGATTTTGAATTCATTAAGTAAGGAAATTTCAGACCGTCTAGAATATGTCAGTAACTTAGTGGAACTTTGGAAGGAATTGGAAGATAGATATGATCAAACAAATGGGATAAAATTGTATCAGATACAGAAGGAAATCAACGATCTTACACAAGGAGTGTTAGACATTATTGTCTATTACACAAGGATGAAGAGGTTATGGGAGAATTATCTGATCTAAGCATTTGAATCTTGTAACCACTTTGACTTTCTACCAAAGCTTTGAATGTCTAGACCACTTCAGGTATTTCAGATTTGAACTTGAGAAAATAAATCCAATATATTTGTGTCATATCATCAATGAATGCTATAAAGTATTTACTTTTGTTTAGAAAAGCAGTCCTATGTGGTCCACACAAATCAGTATGGACTAATTGAAGCTTCACTGATGCTCTCTAGGTTGTCATGGCAAAAGACATCCCACTTTGCTTTCCCAATTGACATGTGCTGCAAGTTGCGTCTTTGTCCTCCATAAGTGGCAGTCCTCGAAGTATATCTTTCTTCAGCATGTACAAGAGTTCCATGTGATGGAAATGTCTGAGTCTCTTGTGCCATATATTTGTTGTCATCTCTTGGCTCGTATAGGCAACCAACTTTTTCTCCATTGGATCAAAGAGAAAACTATTCCCTCTCATTTTAATTTGACATATTTGTTGGCCCTTTGGATCAAAGTTCACACACTTCTTGTCCTCAAACATAAGCTTAAAACCATTTTCCAAAAGTTTCCCTACTCTCAACAAATTTTGATCAAGTTCAGAAACAAAAAGTAGATGTGAGATTAACTTTGTACCTAAGTAGCTTTCAATACCTACTGTGCCTTTCCCTTTGGCAAAAAGATAATTGCCATTACCAATTCTGACTTTAGAGATTGCAGATCTGCCTATCTCTCTGAAAATCTCCTCATCATGAGTCATCTGTTTTGTAAAATCACTATCAATTAACCAGTTTTCACTTGAACTTCTACTTGCAAAACAAGTAGCCACAAATAATTGATCTTCTTCTTGTTCGTCTGCAATTTAGGCTCCATTTAATTGTTGTGGTCCTTTTTCTTTGCAAATAATCTTAGCATGACCAAGTTTATGTCACTTTTTGCATCTCATATTAGTTTTTCTTCCAACATTTGAAGTGTGGATGATTCCTCTTCCCACAATGCTGACATGGTGGATATTTTCCACCTTTGTTGTCATTGCTAGAATTGCTATTAGTTTCAGTGGTTGTAGCATAACTCTTCTTGAACTTCTTCTTCCTACTTTGCCTCCAGCATTGAATTGATGCCTTGCTTGCAAATCTCCTTCAACAGTTGCCTTGTTCCTCATAATTCTTCTCTGTTCTTGTACTTGCGAGGAGTTTAAAAGTTTTGCCGAAGTAATGTTTGACAAATCTTTTGTATTTTCCAATGAAGCAGTTGTTGCTTCAAAATTTTCAAGTAAAGTAACAAGAATTTTCTGCAGAATCCTTGTATAAGAAAGTTCGGCACCAAGTAATTTTACCTTATTGGCCAGAATAATAATTTATCTGAGTACTCTTTAATTGTCTCATATTCCTTTATTTTTTGCATTTCAAATTCCCTCACTAGGTTCAAGACCTTCATGCCTCGAATTCTTTCATCTCCATAATATTCCTCTTTTAGAAAGTCCCATATTTTCTTAACCGATCTAAGAGTCATGATCCTGAAAAAAATAGTAGGAGATACTTCACCATATAGACACACTTCCACCTACAACTTCGTGCTCTTCTTTTCTTTGTGAGTTCTAATCTGAGCCATTGTAAAATTGCTTGGTAAAAGGAAGAACTTCATAATCCTCCTCTACTGCCTCCCAAAGATGTCATGACCCAAAGTACATCCTAGACGTGGCATGGCGTATAAGACCTCGAGAGGCCCTACACCAGCCACTTGACATTTATGCAACACAAATATAATAGAAAATTTGAGAACTTAAAGAAGGAAGTCTCACATTATAAAAGAGTTTGACATAAAAGCAAAAATCTAATTATAGTCTCGACAAGCCAATCTAATACATCAAGAGTGGTTGGGACGTAAACCATACACCACATAAAATGCCGAAAAACTAAAGACATAAGAGAATGTAAAAAAAAAATATATAGGTGACAAGGTCCTGGAACATGAGGACTCACCAAGTCTTCAATCTACAAAGCAAGCCACTAGCCACGAACGGGAGGAAGATTACCGGACCCTACATTTTGAGACAATGTAGGCACAAGTATGCATTAGTATATAGAATGTACTAAGTATGAGGTATATACATGAAAAGATGACATGTGACCATAAGGGGACATAACGGAAAATATGATGTACATGACCAAGCTAAAACGTAGTAAATCTGTAAAGAAGAATAAAAAATTACGAACATGGTTAATTCATCTTAAAATCATATTGAAAGATTCATCAAACCTTGAAAGTAACTTAGTTCATTTTTGTAGGATATTTACCATTAACCGATAAAGATCATGTGAGCTATAACATGGAATCAAGTGTCTTGCTCCCACACTGAAAATAGAGGTTCTTACTTGCCAAAGAAATGACCTTAAACTTATAGCGTAGGTATATCAACTAGCTATGTATTTCTAATACAACTCCTACGGGGGCACGTAGTAAGGGAAAATGAGATTGCTACTAAAGACTCGACCTCTATTAACGAGAGAGCCTCCATCTCAATGTCAACTCGGTGATAAGTAAAAATCCCAACAGAATAGTCATATTTATAAACGTATCATCATACATGGAATAACATAATTAAGCTACTAATCCAAGCTTAAAACATCATAGAGTAGCTCCTTAAATCATGAATCATCCATGTGTGAGAAAACCTTTCACCAATCATGATTCCTTAACATGTGAGAAAATTCTTTCACAATTTTATTAGTGCTTATTTTAAAACAACCTAGATCATAAAACATTTTTTTTCATAAATCATGCATAGCTTTCTTAAAACATCATTGATAGATTCATACCTTCTTCATAAATTCATACTTTAAGAGTTCATAGTCAAAATTATGAATAATGCATGGGTTCATACGAAATCAATTGGAAATCATGTAATTGAGTCACAACAATCATGATAAGATCAAAAATAAAAAAAAATTGAATCAACACAATTAGAATTCATGCAACATTGAATGAAAACCTAATCAAATTGATGAAATTGAACTTGGAGAATTGAGAAATCTTTGGAACTCAATGGATGAATGAAACTCATTGATGAAACCCTACATACCTTAATTATCAAAGCCCAAAAGAAATGGAGAAAAATTGAGACTTGAAGCTTGAAACCCTAGATGTTCTTCCTTGATCTTGAGAGAATACGGAGATGATGAATGTGGATGTGAATTGGGGATTTGAGTGAATGAGAGGGTTTGGTAGATTTAGGATTTGAAGGGTAGTTATAGGACTTTGAAATAGGGGTAAAATGACATATTATAGGTATTAAATATGTAGGAAAATACCCAAATACCCCTAATAAATAATAGTTGGAGGACCCTACGGTTTGGACCTATGGGCCGTAGAAATTCATATAGACCATGCTATCAAATGTAGGTCGAGTTACCAGGGCCTAAAATTGGCCAACTTCCTACGACACTATTTAATGGACCATCAAACCTTCTAAGGTCCGTATACCTCTCTTTTTAACCCAAAATTTCACTAAGTTGGGATTGCCCCTACGAAACCCATCTACGACTCGTCCAAATTTCTACCACTCGTCTTATTCATTCGTAGGTCAAATTTCAGAAACTTGAAATTCTAAAAACCCAACTCCAGTTCTACGGTTACCTCCCTACGGCCTGAAGGAAGTCCTACGGGTCGTAGGTCTGTCTCGTAGACCACTGGATCAGTGCAAAAATACATTTTTCCTTTTCTATCAAATTTTCAGTTTCCTAGGTGTTACAAGAGATCACATGCATCCATGTAGACTTCCATCCTAACAACCCAAACCTGATAGTTTTCTCCATAAAAAATTGGTGGAGCAATTGATGAAAAAAATACATTCTGCAAGCTAGTTTTATGAAATGGCTTGATTATGTTTGGGTTTTACTCAATCAATATAACTCACAAATTCTCACAAGTCCATTAAGATATAAAGGGCTCTGATGCCAATGTTAGTGTTTAACAAAGGAGAATAAGAGATGATTGAAGAAGAAATGAAAAAGTGTTTTCTATTGATAATATGAGACTGAATAAATACATTGCAGCTTAACTAAGATGTTGTAAGGTAATGCTAAAAATCTGCTAAAACTAAGTTTTTGCTTGCTGAAATTGAGGAACTAATACTTAACAGTATCTAACATAATTTTAAACAAACCAGGAAACAATAAACAACCAAAGTATAGCAATTTATTCTGGTGTGCACTTCCTCAACATTCTTCTATCCTACGTCATCGTCTAGCTTGAATTTAGGTCGTGTAGTTCAGAACTGCAACAAAATCTAACACCAAACACCATAAAAATCCGTTTCTCCAAAATTTCATTTGAGTGTCTGAGACTCACTTGAACCCCTAGTGGTTCGTAGCGATGAAGGTTACTAGTGGTTCGTAGCGATGAAGGTTGCTAGTGGTGATTGTGATGACAAAAGAATGTGTGGTTGTTGATGATGTGTTGGTTGTAGTTGGTGGTGGTGCTAATTGTTATGGTGGATGTAATTGATAATATGGACTGCCTATAATGGTGGTAGCGATTGATTATGATGGTGGAGGTGGATTGGTAATAGGGACTGCCTGTAATGGTGGTAGTGATTGATTATTATGGTGTAGGATGATGCAACGATTGTGGTTGCTTTGGATATAACTATAATAATGGAGGTGGTACATGTGGTAGCGACTGGAGTAGTGGCTGATTATGGTGGTAGTTTACGGTGGTGATTGTGATGACAAAAGTTATTGGCGGCTTTAATAGTGGTTGACATTAATGATGAGGTGGTTGGTGGTGACATATTAATCAATAACCATCTCTCAATGATATTAAAATTTTATTTAGGTTCTTTATAATGAAGACTTATTCAAACCAAGTAAGTGTTTAAATCATAATATAAACAAATGCATTTAATAGCCTAAAGTTTGAACCATTTGTATTGAGACCTACATTAAGTGCAAATAAATGAGACAATAGAAATTTAATCTTAATTACATGTTCACTTCATTAATTACATGCTCGCACACGTGAGTCAATTTTGAGCCTATAAACACTCGCAACAATTTCACATGTGTCAACGGAGCAGTAGGCTCTGTAGACGTTTGAAGGAGCGTGTACTTTGGGACGGACAATGTATTTTCTTATTTAGTTGTGTCTGTAATTTTATAATCAAGGATAATATTTTGTAAAGACCTTTTTAATTCATCTTTACTCTTTTAACTTTTTGAGTAATATCAATTAGCTGATTATTATTTTTTTCTGAATAAGTTTAGGTTCTGTAAGAATGCCTGCTGCTCTTTGTGGAGTTGTTGGTTTTAAGCCAAGCTTTGGACGTGTATCACACTCAGGGTATGTATTAATTTTGTTGATACAAAGACTAAAGCTTTCACTGCACTGCACTTGTACAAGTCCAGAACATGATCAAGATTTTGCAACACTCAGTTGACACAATTCCAAGAAATATGTGTAGTTTCTATAAATGACGTCGATTCCCAATATATATTGATTCTTACCTCGACGATATCTTGTTGGTCAGTGTTCTTCCTCTGAATTGGACAGTTGGAATGGTAGGGATACTTGCCGGTACAGTTGAAGATGCACTTCTAGTGTTAGTATTATTTACTAGCTTTAAAGTTAAGTTCATTTAGAATGTACAAAGCTAATCAAATTGTACGTTGACTTAATTTCCAGTTATGCAGCTATCAGTGGCCCCAATTCATCACATCATTCTCAAACCGCTCTCGTAAAAATTATCTCTCTCCTTAAAATTATGTATTTATAACATGTATTTATCATAGATCACAAGGATTTTAAATTTCTTTATAGCAGCCAACACTATGTTTCCCTATGCTCAAGTCACCAAAGCCTATACCTAATATCAGATTAGCCAAATATGGAGAGGTTTGTTTCTTTTTATTAGCCTTGCTAGTTTTTCCTTTTCTATTAGTCATATACATATAATATAAACTTGACTTTTTTGTTTTTGTTTTTCATTGTTTCTTCTGTTTAGTGGTTTAATGACTGCAATGAGGAAATAAGAGTTTGTTGTTCTCGAGCTTTAGAAAAATTGCACGACAACTATGGCTGGGAGGTAATTTAATCATTTCCTAATATTTCTTTTTTCTTGTAGAGAACTCCATCTAGTTAATTCTTCAGTAATTGAAAATGGTTATATGTTTAAACATTGTTTCAAGGCTAAAAAGGTATAATACTACTACTTACTTATCTTACCTCAAAACTAGCGGAGGAGGATGATCTAGAATTTGAAGTTTATGAATATCTCTAATGATTTCAAATGAATATAAATAGATGTTAGAAATGCATTTTTACATGGACATCTGTATATTATGAGTCAATCACCAGAACAAATTGATCCTAGGTATCTCAATCACGTTTGTCTATTTGAAAAAGACATTATATGGTCTTAAACAAGTATATATCTAGAGCCTCATTTGATAGATTTATTCTACACGTACTTCATGTTGTATTCATGTATAGTAGAGAAAACCCTTCCTTGTACAGTTACACTTCACTGCAAGAGAGGCACAATTATACTTATACGGTATATATGTAGATAATATAGTAATAACATGAAGTAAATGTGACAAGTCAATTTATGCAGAGGCCAAATAGTGAGCATCTTCAAAGTGTCAAATGAATACTTAGATATATCAAATGAATTATGCAACATTATTTCGCAGTCACCCTTCGGTCTATATATATAGGTACTCAGATATAAACTAGCTAGGGAGGTATTAGTGCAACACTACATGATACAATATTTATCTTGGTGCAAACAATATTTTTTTGAGCTTCTAAGAAAGCCTATATACAATAGCAAAGTCAATCGATGAAGTTTAATATAGAGTATTGGCCTCTGTAATCAACATTGATCATCCAACACACTTTCTCTTTTTCTCTCTAAAACTGGCCTGAAGTCTCAAACACTTCAATATCATGTGACTTGTTTATGTATTTGTGACACTTAATAATCTAATTAGTCTTTCAACTGGTGTAATTAAAGTTACAAATCTATGTGATTGTACATCTGAAAATGAGGGTGCATGTGATATCCTAGAAAACTAATTACTTCAACGTAACTATAATTTTTTGGAGTTGTGCTAAAGAAGCATCTCATATATATACTTTGAATATTTTTTGTAATCATGTTAACATTCTTGTAATTTATATTTTAAAGACCATAGAAGTTACAATCCCAGAGATAGAGGTAATGCGGTTGGCACATTATGTGTCAATTGGATCTGAATGCACTACTTCAATTGGCCGTGAACTAGAAAAATTGTAAGTTAATTTTCTTTCTTTTTAACACACATTCCGCATATTATATTAGTACTCTTCTGCTAAATGATCATATATTTTGAATATTGACATATATAGGAATAAAGATGAAGTAGGATGGGATGCTAGAGTTGCACTTTCTGTATATGGTTCCTTTAGTAGCCAGGAGTATTTGAATGCTCAAAGAATTAGGTAAGCACAATTTCAGAATACTTACTCTTCTTTCGTAAGTTTTAATTAATTTGTGGCTCTTGGTCTTACATGAGATATATCATTTGACTTTTATTTACATTTAGGTGCTAAGGGAAATGGGAATTTGCATTATCATTATGAGATATTATGATTTTCTTGGTGTAACACTAACTGAAGATCTCGCAAAAAAAGGGGAATTAAACCTTAAAAATGGGTTGATCACCATAGTAACTGAGGAAGGGTATCATATAGACAAAATATACAGGTTGCTTCATCCATCCACCTTTATACAATTAACTTATTACAAAAATATTGGATTTGTCATATCGAATCCTGATGTTAGGCATATTCTTTATCCAGTTTTTTTTTTTGGAGATGTTGGGTAGACGATGCCAATATGGTAGAAAAACGTTGTAATCATCTCGAGTAGTAACAAATTTGGCAAGGGAGTCTACAAATTTATTAACTTCCTTTAAACAACGATTTACCACAATATTAGCCATGTCAACCTTTTGAATACTTTCTTCTACATCTCTTCGCACTTGTTATTCCTCATCAATCTTTTATAGAGTATCTAAACAATCAATAAATAATTCATCTCCAAAATAATAATATTGATAGATATAGCTTTTTTGAATGCACCAGTCCAGTCCAAACATAGAAGCTTCAACTTCTGCTATATTATCGGTCTTCATTACCTCAATTCCAACCTTGTTTGAATCTCTTAAAAACTTCCATCACTGTTAACTTTAATCATCCCATTCTCTGGTTTAATCTTGTATTTAATTAACTATATCACAAATTTACAACCAATTATTATATATGCCAATGAATATTATATTTGGGTAGGCTTAGCTCTATTAAAGGAAAATTTTAATGATCTATAATATTTTGATACTCCATTTCTTTGTAGTACTTAATATTTTCTAATTCCCATATCTACAAGCAACATGGCTTTTCCATATTTTCCAACATACAACTATAAGAATAGTTTGTGAGCCAGATTACATGGTTTCTTCTTTTATTGTTAATTGTGTCAGGATATCCTGTATTGTGTGTTAGAAATTTAAATACCATATGAAACATAAGGGTATCATATGAAATTGTATTGTGTGTTAAATGGCGGGATGAAACATGAAATATAATAACAGTAACGAAATAGACAACTAATAGAATCATAAGCATAACATGAAAGCTGGATTAAAGGATAAAAATTCATTAGGTTGATGTTAACGTTATTGTCTTTCATCAGACATTAGTTCATTATGGGAGCTTATTAATGTAACCAACATAATCCACCATGGAGTCTGACGTTGTATCGATAAGTTAAGTCATCTTATATCTTGTCGAGTGTGTGAAACATACATGCATGACATAATTTTGCTAGCAAAGGTTCCATAATATATACGCCTTATTATTGGTGAACATAGAGGGTATGCCCGACCCAACAATATAATACGGTCCAAATCCTACATCACTTTCAGACAATTTTCTTATGAAATTTATAGGAGTTGATGGAGTTGGTAGTGAGTTTTTATGACGAAACCTCATTGAAATCATACCTATCTCATAATTAATTAAGAAGATTTTCAATAAAATGGGATGCAGGGAAGAAGAAGAATGTTTCCATGCATGCGAAGGAATAGCCTTATGTACCTAATGATGAGTAGCAGGAAGCAATAAATAATTCTTGGTGGAATTAAGAAGAGTAGCTAAAAAATTCACCAGTATGTAGGTGTGAATTAATTCTTGGCGTTGCTACATTAATTAAGGAGAATCTTTAAGTAAAATGTTAGGTTATGTCGTTGTTGATTGAGATTTCTTAGAATATAATATGTGTTCATTTCCAATGGTGCTATTCCAAGGAAATATTTCTAATTATCATGCATGCATGTTCCCAACTAGCTAATCTATCCTATACTCCAAGCTTTTTTGCAAGCAAACATCCTAACAAAAATGTAGTTAGTAAGTATATCATTTTTAGACGAGTTATTTTTATGTTATATAATTTGATCAATATACATGAAATTATTAGGTAAATCAAGTGTTGTCCCTTTTGCTCATTAGTTTTATTTATTTCATCTCCAGAAATCGGCAGCTGCAGTTTCACAAAAGAATATTTAGCATGGCAGATGTCATTGTTACACCAACAACAGGGTACGTATGATGTATGACAGAGCATTTACCAGAATAATAATAATAATAATATTCTTCACAACAAAGGATAAGCTGATTAATCAAATCACAATTTTGCCAAATACTACTTGTGTAGGGTTACTGCTTACACCATAGGGAACGACACTCGCCACACCGGGGAACTCGACTACATAAATGGAGGTATCAACGTCATTTTATTAACATGCATACATCACTGTACTTCAATGACTTTTTTCCTTTTAATTACTCCCTCTCTCCCAAGACACATTTTACATTTCGACACTCAAACAACTCTATCATTCACCATAAATTTTTCATATTTATTGTGACTTATACTATTACGTAGTTTACAAATATATAAATTTGACTAGTTTTCAAAGTTTTAAATTAAATTACATTAATTCGATATTTTAAACCAAAAAAAATTAATATTAAAAAACTATACGAAAAGTACTATAAGTTGCAATTTTTCGCATATATTAGTCAAAAAATTTATAGTGTGACTCTAAAAAAAGAAAACCATGACAATTAAAAGTGGACGAAGGGAGTAATAGTTATCAAGTTGTTTCATCTGTTCCTTTAGGGAATAATTGTCTTTCTCATATTTGTCTTTGCTAGTTTCAATATTAATGAATTCATATTTAAGGCACTGAGTAACTAGTCCCTGTTTGTAGTCTTGTTATAGAAGTCATCAGTTTCCTCATCAAAACTTGGTTCCCTATCTGCCATGGCCTTTCAGGAGCCCTTTTTCTTAGTATCATAGAATTGTTCCTTTTCAACTTTTCTTTTTACAATCAATTTCCCACAATGGGCAGTCCTTTATCATGTGATCAATTTTTTGTTTCAGAGAACTTATGTCTGCCATTTCGAACCTTTATTCCTTCTCATTTACCTTTCTTTAGAAACCACTTTTAAGTTTCTTGTAATGAGTGACATTTCATCATCATCAAGATCAAAATCATCATGAAACCAATCTGTCACGATCCAAAATCTAAGGTCATGATGATACCTACTAACATTCCACCAGTAGGGTAAGACAAACCCATAGCTTGGAACAAGAAGTAACAGGCTAGCACGTGGAAGATATACATAAGGAAAGCAAGGAACAAATATCAAAATAAAAGAAATATATATACATAGATAAAACATCCCCAACACCTAGTATCAGTGAGTAGTCGAGCTACTATTCCAAATAGGAGTACAATATAAATACAAATATACAGAACCGTCTCTGAATACAACATAATTAAAGACTAGTCCATCCAAAACAGAAGGAGAAGGACAACTCCACATACCAAAAGCTCACCCCAACTCTCCGATCTATAGTTACTCCGCACGTGGCCCAAGTCAATGACAAGGACACGTACTATGATCTGCAAGGTGCAGAAGTATATATAGTATGAGTACCAACAAGTGGTACTCAGTCGGACTAAGGGGTTTTAGATCTAGATACTATTGTCCTTGTTTCTTTCATCCTTGTTGAAGTTTTCCATATATGTTTCCAAGTATTCATCCAGTTCATGATTGATAAATCTTTGGTTATTATGATGGCAGTTAATTTTACATCTTTGGTTATTTTGATGGCATGCAGTTAATTTTACATATTTCGTTATTCTGATGGTTGATAAATATTTGGTTATTCTGATGAGAAAACTTGATTATTTCAGCTGCACTAGTTCGATACCAGATAGCAGGAAATTTTCTGGGATTGCCTGCTATTACTATACCCGTATGCATGCTCCCTCTTTTCTTAAAATATATACTAACAGTTTTAATTATATATTCAAAATTCTCAAATTAACAAGTACTACAATTTTATATTTTGGCTAGGTTGGTTATGATAACTCTCATTTGCCTATTGGTCTTCAATTTATTGGAAAGCCATGGGATGAATCCTTATTGATTCATATAGCTTTTTCCATGCAAGTAAGTTATTACTATATTTTATTTATTCTTCTAATTTTGCATAACTACGTCACTCCTTTTTATTTTTGTCATTTATTCATCATATTTATATCTTGTTTTTCAGGCATTATGTATTTCACAATACAAAAATCCAGAGGTTTTCTGGGATCTGTTGGCCAACTAATTGAATTCTGTTAATTTGATTTGCAAGGCATAAAGTTGGGAACTACTTCACTGATATTCAAAAATTAACGTTTTATCTGATAAATACTATGTAGGACGTATGCATCTTAAATAATGAACTGAACTAAACTATCTCTTACCACTTGCCTCTCCCATGGGGTAAAGAGTCAAATTGAATGGGGAATAGACTGGTGGACTCCTTATATGACTTGTGCAATCCTTCCTTGATTCCATGTATCATATCTTTACATCCTATATGCATGCTTTATTTAGTTAAGTATAAGAAGTTGTTTTTCTTCCCCTTTCCAACATTAAAAATGTATTACTCTTTTTATACTTTTTAGCTCTTTTTCTCTTCTTCATTTGTCCCCATGATCCAAAAAGGGAATCATGCTTTTGACCAAACCTCAATTAAAATTATTAGGTGTTTACATACTCAAAATAGGATAAATATTATAAATGATATACATATATTGTTTAGCCTAAAGTTTGTTTAATTAAGTTAATCAGTTAAAATGTTCAGAATAAGACCGCAAGCAACGTAACTAATCCATAGATATAGTGTGAATAAAATGAGAACATAATAATATATATGAATAATAACAATCCAGATAATTAAAGCAAAATAATTGATACAGTAAAAGAGAAAGAGTTTCTTATTGATTCTCCTAGTTTAGGTGATTTAAATTTATGAAGAGCAATGATAAATGATTATGTTTATACAAATTAATCATAATTATGTGTAATCAAGTGAAAGTTTTATAGATACAATCATGAAGAAATGAGAGAGCTTATAGGATATATAAGCATATTTGATGCAGCAATCCGTGCCCATTTGAATCATTATATGACTATGATTGTTGGTGTTAAATGAAATCAAATAGAATTTCTGAGATCTCGCTCTGTCCAATAATAGTTGTCCACTATTAACTTGACACATCCTTTAAGAAATTATAAATAGAAGAGTAATTGTACTATAGCACCCTTTGAATATAATATATACAATGTCTTAAAAAATGTAATATAGAAATGACTATAATTAAGGATAAGGGTAAATTAGGAACTAATGTAAAATTATCCATGGATTTCATAAAGTGGACAAATATTGTTGGACATCTATTTTTAGTATAGTGGACAGTATTGTTGGACGGAGGAAGTAATTAAAATTATGGAATCATTTATTATAAAGAACAAGAAATTTAAGAATTGAAGTTAAAAATTTTACTTCCCAATTGAGATTCAAAAAAACAACTTGAGAATTGTCTAATTCAAAATAAATGCCCACTAGCACGTTATTCAGTTAATTCAATAAAATGAGAATTGACACTCGATTTCATTGTCAGTTTCTTATAATATTTACTAATTTCTGGTACGTGCTTTGCACGTGTGTACTATATACATGTATTTTTAAAATTCTTTAGAATGATTATAATTCTATAAAAATATGTGTGTAACGAGTAATAAAGTTCAATAACAAATAACAATCTATATATATATAATCTATATATATATAATAGGAGAGGTGATAGCGCCTACGTGTCAGCACCACAATTAATCTCTAATTTTCACTTTTAAATAATCAACTAATTAAATAGAATTAATTTAATATTTTAATAAAAGAAAAAAGTTGCTTTTTTAAAAGAAAAGTTACAGTTTTTTTAGCCAATTAAAATTGTTAGTTTTTTTTAAAAGAAAAACGACAGGTTTTTTTAGCCAAACAAATGTAGATAATAATAAATAATAATAATAATAATAATAATAATAATAATAATAATATCTATATATATATATCTTCTATCTATATATAATAGGAGAAGAAAAAAGGACACATGTCAGCACCACAAAATTTAGGATTTTAAATAATAAATAATTAAATATTATATAACTAATTAAATATTCTAAATTTAAAATTTGAAATAAAAACACACATATCAAATAAAGATCATCTATATATATATAATAGGAGAGGCGATAGCGCCTACGTGTCAGCACCACAATTAATCTCTAATTTTCACTTTTAAATAATCAACTAATTAAATAGAATTAATTTAATATTTTAATAAAAGAAAAAAGTTGCTTTTTTAAAAGAAAAGTTACAGTTTTTTTAGCCAATTAAAATTGTTAGTTTTTTTTTAAAGAAAAACGACAGGTTTTTTAGCCAAACAAATGTAGATAATAATAAATAATAATAAATAATAATAATAATAATAATAATAATATCTATATATATATATATATATCTATCTAAATATAATAGGAGAAGAAAAAAGGACACATGTCAGCACCACAAAATTTAGGATTTTAAATAATAAATAATTAAATATTATATAACTAATTAAATATTCTAAATTTAAAATTTGAAATAAAAACACACATATCAAATAAAGATCAATTGGTTATAAAACTCCACTTCAAATCAGTTAAAAAATTCAAAATTCAATTTTTAAAAAAATTCTATCTAGGACAGATTTAATATTTTAAAAAAAAAAAACTAATTTATGCCTTCTTTTTTTTAAATGCATTTATACAAAACACTGATAAAATGTCATCTATTTTTATATAAAAATGCTGACAAATGTCATCACCAAGAAAAAAATATTTTATTTTTAATATCATATAAAGCGGTTTTTTAAAAAACTTTTAAATCTGGTTTTTTTTTTTTTTTTTTAAAAAAAAGTAGTATTGAAAAATAAAACTGAATTTGTTTAGCAGATTTCTAAAAAGTACATAAACGGTTTAAATTCTTAAAAAAAGTTTTAAAAATAAATTTTAAATTTCAAAAGAATTCAAACACACGGTTTGCAAATCTTTCTAATAAATGAGTTTAAAAAAACGGTTACAAAATTGAAACTATTTTTTATATATATACTAATACTGTAATGTTGGCAAACCATTCTTTCAACTTTCTTTGTATCAGTTTTTGTTCTTCTTTTATCTTTGTCTTATTTATATGTATATTCATTGTTCTTCATTTTTGTTAAAAAATTTCAATCTAAATGTTAAATTTTTGATATATTTTTTTTAGTACGTTTGTGTGTCACTTCAAAATGTGACAGGTTAATATTTGGAAGATTCTTGGAGTATAAAATCAACACTAGAGGTAAGTATTTATAATTTTTTATTTTAGAATTTAACAAGTTTGTTCACTGTATTAATTCATATCTCTTTTTTAAATATAGATTTTTAATCTTAGCGCAAGATAAATTAGTCATGATCATAAATTTAATACAAAATTTTAGCATATGTTTTTGTTTGATTATATAAACAATCATGAAATGATCTCAATATTTTGTTGAAGTTATCTAAGATTCTATACTATTTTAGTAGTATAATTCGAGTTTGTTGGTTTGATGCTTAAGTTTTAATTAGTCGAATAATTTAGTGTGTTGATTTTATTTTTGATACTTTCTAATAAGGAAGTAAGAAAATATTTAAAAATTATAAAAAAAATAAAATTAAAAGAGTTACATATTTTTTAAGTAGTATTGTTGTGAAGAGTATGATGTTTAAACATATGTTATATATGTTTGCCTATAAAGTTCGATAAAACTATTATATGTCTTATAGATGGGATATCTTTGATAATTCTATTTGTTTTTATTAGAGCATGTTTGGATAGATTTATAACTTATGGTTTATAAGACAAAAGTCACAAAATATAGTTCGTAAAATCTTATTGCAATAGAAAAATAATTTCCTTATTAAAATTAATTATTTGTAATTTGTAATCATATTAAATTCTTAACTTAAATTTTAAAAATTAATTTTTATTAAAGATTACTTAAATTTATCATGATATAACCATTTAAAAAAATATATAAAATTTATATCTTCTATCTTCTATATATAATAGGACAAGTAAAAAGTGCCACATGTCAGCACCACAAAAATTCTCCATTTAGTTTTAAAAATAAAAATAAAAATTTTAAAATAATTTAAATCTTCATTGGTTAGTAATTTTAAATTTAAGTTTTAGAATTTTGAAAAATCAATATATTTTGAACGGATTATTTTTAAAATTAAAAAGTTAACATAAATAAAATAACTCTTCTTTATTCTTTTTATTCTTTTAGAAATAATTGATTAGATGGCTAATGTTTAAATTTTATTGGACTCTTATATTTATTCTAATTAGAATTAGAGTATTTATTTTTATCCCATATATTTGTGAGTATAAGTGGGTAATGGGGTACCTGTTGTGTAGTTTATTTTTTAAAAATTTTAAAAAAAAAACTGTCAAAAAATTTAAAAACCAAAACTGTCAATTCAAATGTCTTAAAACTGCCACCCACGTTTAAAGCTATATAATATAGCTTTTGATCTTTTTTAGCCGATCTCTCAATAATTGATTTTACTCTCTTTGATTCTCTATTTCCGTATCATTGTCCATTATTGATTCTCTATAAAAATTTAAAAGTCTTCAATTTACAGAAAGAAAAAAAAGTTAAGAAGAAGAAGAATGATTATTTTAATACCAATTTTTTTTATTGAAGATCATATATTTGTTCTCTGTTTTATATTTGTGTTATTACAAAATGAATTTAAAATGTATTTTCAATTGATTCATCCTTCTTCTTTTTTATGTATATGTATTTAGTTGTATCCACATAATAAAAATATAATTTTGATTTCTTTAGGAATGAACTACTTCTAGGACTTCATCACAGATTGAAGAATTCTCCACCATACAGGTAAAACACAAAATTTGGGAGTCTTTATTTTCTTTTTTTTGCTATATCTTCTAAACTATAAATAAAATATAAATTGTGAGGATTTCTATTAGAATTATTACGGAAATTTTTTTTCATTTGAAATCAACTCATGTCGTTAGTAATTTAAGTGCATTGAATAGGTATGAAATTCTATTAACCTTAAACTTTTTTAATTTGTATTTAATTAAATCATCTGAAGAAGAAAATACTTATATTCAATCATTCATTCTTGCTTATGATGATGTTGGAGTCATAAAACAAGAAGAAATATGTAAATTTTTAATTTTGTCATTTATTCAGAAAATTCTAATGGGCTACTAATTATCATTATATTGACCATAGTTGTATGAAAAGTGTTTGATATATAATTTTCATAACAATTCTTATCATTATCAACATTTGAATTTTTATCTTTACAAAAGTTATATAGAAAAAAGAATTTGAAATAAAAAAATCACTCTGTCAAACGATTCCACTTATTAAGGCAAATTCAAAGGTTACATGTTTGATATATAATTTTCATAACAATTCTTATCATTATCAACATTTGAATTTTTATCTTTACAAAAGTTATATAGAAAAAAGAATTTGAAATAAAAAAATCACTTTGTGAAACGATTCCACTTATTAAGGCAAATTCAAAGGTTACATGTGTAATCACATACTAAACACTATTGTGAAAAACAGTTAGAGAAAATATCATGGGGTTATATTTTTGTTTGATTAAAAAAAAGGGCATAAATAGAGCAAATAATTAAATGCTAAATATTATTGTTAATACACTTAGACAATGGAAGAATTCTAACCAATAAAATAGAGAATAACATTAATTTTAAAATTTCACGCTTATGAAAAATATGTATTAATCAATATCTTTTAGTTATATATAATATGAGATGTAAAAATTGTCACATGTCATTATCATAAAAAGTAGTATTTTTCTCATTAGAAATAAAAGTTAATTCAAATTCCATCTATGTGTAAGTAAAAGGAAGAAAATCTAGCATTAAAAGAAAAATTCAATTTAATCTTAAAATATTTAAATATCTTTAAGTCTAATTGTTTGTCTTTAACTTAAAAAAAAAAATCAAATTCAAATTTTAATAGTTTCTATTATTTTTGAAATTTTATTTTTTTTAAATCAAATTTTGGCAACTGTTTTAAATAATGAAATCTAAAAGTATTTTCAATTATAAAAGAAACAGAAGGAAATGTGAGTTATTAGTAGTATTTTTTTAATAGAAGATAAGATAAATTTTAAAATTTATGCATACATGACCAATAAAAAGTTATTAACCCAACCCGCTTCTAAGTAACTTCCCCTTTCCCTCATTCACATTACTCAGAATATTGATATTTTTTTAAAAGTAAATAAATTGAATAATCATTTATTTATGAGTCACAACAACTTTAAGTAAACAAGGGGTTCAAACTTAAAAAAAAAAACAATAAAAATTATTAAATTTTGACAACATATGCTTCATTCTCTATCTAATTTGGATGATATTATATTTCATATAGTGAATGAAATTACATTTGTTGGATTTAAACAATGAGAAGATTTTTACTAAGGAAATAAAAGCATAATAAAAAATAAATAGAATTTTGAAAGTCAAAAACTATATATTTATATACGTAATATTAAAATATGAGTAATAGAAGGATATAAGTGATTATATATATATATATATATATATATATATATATATTTTATTTTAAAAATAAATAAATATGTATGGCATAATGTTAACACAATAACAATAGCCATGAACAACAAAATGAAAAATATATAAATAAAATAATTTCAATGTAAAAGAATAAATATTTAAATTTGATATGAAAAAGTATTCTGAAATATTAAAAAAATAATACTATACGAATAAGATCATGTAATTGGAACTTACTAAATAACGACAAAAATAAAAATAATTAATTGAAAAAATATTCAAGAAACATATTTAAAATAAAAGATTAAATTCAAATTTTCATGTTGATATCTCCGTTTTAAAGACAAAAAATTCTCACTTTGATATGTAAGATAATTAATTTAAATTCAAAATTTAATAATAACATTATTATTTATTTGAACTATAAATGAAAAAGTTGATAAAAATATCATTGTAGAAAAAGAATTAAATAAAGAGGAGAATGATAATGTATAACGAAACCATGCAATAGATAGTATCTAGAATTGAAAATCTAATATAATGAAATAAATTTAGCAACATAATAAAAAATTTAAAAGTACTAAAATTTCATATAGGAATTTTTATAAACTTAATTTAATTAAATATAAAATTTTATGTTAAAAATCAAATGGAAGGAAATTTTTGTATATTATCACATGCATATAATATAAAAAGATAATCCTTACAATTATCGATAGCTTTTTCAAAAGCTTTAAACATTGGAAAAAAAAACATTTCTTCTTATCTTTTGGATACAAAATTCAATTTAACAATATTAATTAATATAATCTTATTTCGATTACTAAAATCCTATATGACAAAACTATTTAAAATATACAATAGAAAATTATTTACAAAAAAAGTGATAGAGATAAAATAAAAATATTTGCACTGTGAATTCGTTGCAAAACTTAAGTAACAAAATGACATAATACAAAAAAAAATGTTATTAATAATTTAGACAATAAAGAATTGCAAGAAATATAATTTTATTTGTACCAACAAACACTTAATTTGCATAAATTAAATTTATTTTTATCGTTATCTTTATATGTGTAAAACTATTTAATGATTCAATTTTTAAGTAAAATGGCCGCGCATCGCGCGGGTATGTATACTAGTATTTAAAAATGAGACAAGAAACACCAAATGAAGAACATATTTTAGTGTTTAAAAGTAATATCTTTTAAACAACGAACTGTACTTAAACTTTTGTTAATAATAGTAAACTTCTAATAAAGTCATAAATAAATAATTTAAGCCCGAATAAAAATACAAACTTACAATAATCAGAAATTCATAGAAAATTAAATTAAAGAAGTCTAATATAGAGAAAATCTAAAACACATAAACATAGAAAAAAAATGCAACATATTCATCCTTACTTTAATGATGATATTATAGATGGAAAAAGAAATACAAAATTAGAAACATAATTTTCTTAGTTATTGTAAGCATTCTTTCATAACTAATCAAAATTAAAGAATCTTCTTTTATCGAATCAAACAAAAATATGAATCAAATACACAATGATGGTATAAATGTGTGGATAGGGGTCTCATGAAATGTAGAAGTTAAATTTATATAGATAAAAATACAGGAATATCAAAAAATATCTTAAAGTTTTAAATTAATTATTTTGAGTTTATGAATATGAAAAACATAAGAGTTATGAATATTAAAAATAGCAATTGAATAGGTAATTAGATATGAATTATAAAAATGAACATTTAAAACAAATAAAAGAGAAAAATAGTAAATAAAATAAGAAAAAATATCAATACAAACAATATTTAAGTGAATAGTACTAAATATTATTGATAGTAAATAAAAAAATATATGAATCACTATAACCATGCTTCAAATACAACTCTTTGACTTTTTCGAGGCATGACATACTATTTACAAGCTTGATTTGAATTTCAAAAAGCACACGTTTTCATGAGGTCAAATACTGTATATTAAGTTATTTAAGTTAACTAAGAGAAGTGAAAAAAGCTTAGTTGATTTTTATTCATAATAAATGTAATATTTTCTCATGATTATTTTTGTTTTTTAAGTTTTGACTTAGTATCTTCTCACTTTTAAAATTTAGTATAATAATATAATATAACTAATCTATCTATATATAATAGGAGAAGTCAAAGTGACACGTGTCAGCACCACAAAAAAAAAATCTATCTATATATAATAGGAGAAGTAAAAGTGACACGTGTCAGCACCACAAAAAAGAAATTTTAAGTAATTAAAATTAATTACATGTAATAGGATTAAATAAAAAATTATTATTTAATTGATAAAATAATTTTAAATTAATGACACATGGCAGGCCGCATCAACAGAAAAAAAACTTTTAAATATTTAAAGAGCAAATACATAATTACCACATGAAACTTATACCTTTTTTTTTTAAGTAGACACCTTAAGTTTGCGGGGGATCCTATTACCCCACAAAACCATCCAAAAGCACAATACATACATCATTTTTTTACCATCAGTGCTCTCAATCCAAGAGTGTGTGCCACACCTCCAACCCATTTAACAAAGGCCGGGTTTTATCCTAACCCATTCATTTTTTAATCCATAACCCAAACCCTAAGAAACTTTCAACCCATTTCACTTTCACCTACCCTTGTCTCTCTCTTCGACCAATCAAAACCCTAAGAAACTTCATGAGGTGAAGCTAGTTGGTAACATTGCTGGTTGAAATTTGTTGAATAGTGGTGTCGGAACACAGAAGTGAAGGCTCATAGATTAGTTATTTAAAAAATCTTTGAAAAAAAGTTTATTTTACATTGTAAGTGAATTTGTAGTGATTCATATATTTTGAAAATGGGTTTTATTGAAAAGTCAGAAATTCGAAGGTTGTTGATGAATTAATGTAGTACTCATCTTGCGAAAGTGAATCAAAGTTAGAGAGATACTGCAGTCCTTAGTCGCCATGACATTGTAGCAAGCTTCAATGACTGTCAATGGTGTTTGAATTAATTTTGGGAAAGATGGGTCTTTTTAAAAAAAAATAAAGAATTCAATTTACAATGCCACATGGCTGCTTTGTATTGGTTTGGGGTTGTTTTTTAAAATACTCACGCTCCCCGAAAACGTGAAAACACAGCAGATGCAGAAGCGGGTCAAAATGCTATATTTAGTCTGGTCGAAAATAGTTTAATGGGGTAATAGGACTTCCGCAAATTTTAAGTGTCTACTTCAAAATAAGGTTTAAGTTCAATGGGGACTTTATGTATTTGCTCATATTTAAATAAAAAAATTTTAAAAAATAAGTCCCATATTCCACCATATGACACATATTGAAATAACAAAATTTTAGAAAAATAATACATTAAAAAGTATAAATGAAAAAAAAAAATCAAAAACAATGTGAATCATCCCTTTTCAAAAAATAAAAGTTAAATAATTTAACTCTTATTAATAATCTATTTATATATCTATCTATATATAATAGGAGAAGTAAAAATGACACAGCACCATAAAAAAGAATTTTTAAATAATTAAAATAATTACATGTAATAGGATATAAAAAATTATTGTTTAATTGATAAAATAATTTTAAATGAATGACACATGGAGGCGGTATCAACACAAAAAAAACTTTTAAATATTTAAATAACAAATTTTTAGAAAAATAACTTCCATATTCCACCATATGACACATGGCAGACGGCAACAACACAAAAAAAAACTTTTAAATATTGAAATAACTAAATTTTAGAAAATAATAAATTAAAAAGTATAAATGAAAAAGAAAATCAAAAACGATTGTGAATCATCCCTTTGCAAAAAATAAAAGTTAAATAATTTAACTATTATTAATAATAATAATAAAAATTAAAATACCCACTAAATAAATGTGACTTTTTCAAAATAAATAACCAAGCCACATATTTTTTTAAAAGAAAGTATAAATGAAAACAAAAAAAATCAAAAACGATTGTGAATCATCCCTTTTCAAAAAATAATAATCAAAGTTTTTAACTCTTATTAACTAATTGATTTGGAAAAATCATTCAAATAATAAATTTTAAAAAAATAATAAATTGAAAAAGAAAATCAAAACGATTGTGAATAAATTATTTTCAATAAATAAAAATTAAATAATTTAACTCTTATTGAATATTGATGAAAAGTAAAATGGCCACTATTTAAGTGTGACTTTTTCAAAATAAATAACCAACCCACGTATTTTTTTTAAAAACAGAAAATGTACATAAAAAACAGACCAAAAAAAAAAGAAAAATATACAATCTAACAAATTCCACGATAATCTAACTTCCCACTTTTGTTTTTAAATCTGAAAAATTGCTTAAAGGATGATCAAAATTATTTAATTAAAATCTGGAAATAAAATAAAATTACGGTTTGTTTCAAATATGTAACCACCTGTTATTTTTAAAATTTGGCTAACTAATTTAAAATTTAAATTTCAAAAGATAAGAAACTAATCTTATCTTATCCCTAGAAAAAAGCCAATAGCATAACATAGTATTTAAATAGCAATAACTATTCTTAACTCTTATCACTTACATCTTCTTAAAAATCTACTAATTTCAGAATTTCATATTCTCTTATATTTAATCAACCACTTGAACATGGTAACATTTTTTGCTTTTCTTGTTGTTTTTTTATATTACATTTGTTTATGACGATTAATCTTCGGTGTTTGAAGTGATGAGTAATACATATATAATGGTGGTTGTATGCAGATGATTTAGGTAGTAATTAGTAATTTATATGTTATCGATGGCAAGTTTGAACAGGTCTTGATAATGATCAAGAAAGAATAAAAATGGGTATCTTTCTATGGATTCTACTTCTATTTAGTAGATCTATTGAAAATTCTATCAGATCGACTAGAAACACTCTCATATATGTACTCAATGGAGAATTATGTCTACTTTTGTAATTATCATTGTGCACGTAGAAATTGGATGACTCTAATTTGAACTTGATTTTTGAATTTTTATGAAATTTTAAAATCTCTAACACTATATAATTTTGAATTTACATCTTAAGTTATATAAAGTGTGTTTGATATGTTGAAAAGGTGTCACAATTTAAAATTAACAACATAATTTCATCTTTTGTTGAGTTAGTTAAGGAAATTCAAAGTCATTATTTTATGAGAATTTGCACTTTTCACATTTATTTTTGTTTGATAACTTAATTTTTTTTTTAAAAAACATTAATATCTTTATTGTAAGTTGTAAGTTTTTATGTGTGTTTACTTATTTCAAATAACTATTAAACATCGTAAATCAATTGATTTAATAAAGTAACAAAACAAATATGGTCAATCAAATGAGATAATAATTTTAGTGGATTTTTTTCTTTAACACTTTCCATGCATATATTAAAGTAAGAACAAAAACACAATAATAACTCAAGGAAATATGTACAATGCATGTGTACAATTATTTTGATTCATTGATACGTGATTAATAAATATGTCATGTTCCTTTTTCTCTTCTTTTTTTCACAGAGGGGTCTTATATTTGATTGATAACAAAGGAGCATAAATTCACCTTAACAATGTTATATTTTTTAGTTGGTTGTATGCAATTATGCTATTTAAAAATCATTCAAATGCATGATTAATTTTCTTGATTTTGTAAAGTTTTTCAGGTATATTGTATTAGAAAATAAGGTGAAAATTGTTATTTACTCCATTCTAATTTATGTGATGTACATTAACTAGGCATGAAGTTCTAGAAATATCGAAGGACTTTACAAATTTTCAATATACCCAATAAAAGTTAAAAAAATAAGTACACTTTTATGAATTTTTTTTTGCAAATAAATGAGATCCAACATAGATAAAATATTGATAGTAATTAAATCTTTGTCAAATAATAAATGTGTCATTCTTTTTTCTTAATAACTAAACAATAAAGTGTGTTATATAAATTTAAAATAAGAAGATTATTTGTTAATTCAATATTATTATTGTGTATATATAATAATAATAATAATAATAATAATAATAATAATAATAATAATAATAATAATAATAATTTCAAAGAAAATCGTAAAAGTTTTCATCTAAAATAAAATAAAATAGTATTTAAATTGAAAGTACAAAAAAGTGATTATCCAACTAAATAATTTATATTTTTTAAATTTATTTTTAATCTAAAGAAATTATTATTGACTGTCACAATTTTAAAACAAAAATGGTTTCAAACATCCCACTATCCCATTTCGAAACAAATTGTTTAAAGGAAAATCAAAAAATTTAAAATAATTGAAAAGTAATTTTATGAGAAATAAAACTTAAATTTTTGAATTTAGGATAAATAATATCTATATTTGGGAAGCGTTCAATTCTATCCTGAACAGTATCACAAATATAAGTTATTAATAAAATTTAGGGATAAGAGTTTGAAAAATACCCCAACTTTGGTCGGATTTACTGTTGCGATACTAAACTTTCATGATGACTTATTACCTCCCTAGACTATTTAATACCATATTTTAAACATAAATATTTGCCCACGGGGACATAAAAAATAATGCAAAATTATAAATAGTAATGTGTCCACGTGAGCACATATATACCTTTAAAATACACTATTAAATAGTTCAGGGGTTAAAAAATACGGTATTATATATTCTAGGGAGATAATAGGTCCTTATGAAAGTTTAGTATCGCAACATCAAATCAAATTCGACCAAAGTTGGGGTATTTTTCAGACCCTTATCCCCAAAATTTAAGACTATTCACAATATTAGTTTACGTTTAATTGTGATTTTAAAATATATTTATTTGAAATTTCAAAATTTAAAATATCTGAATTTCAATATAATTATAATTTACACATAATATAGTTCGTCGGATAATTTGTATTAGTTATTTTTAATTTAAACAAAATTATTCATTTTAAAATATTCACGCTATGCGCGGATACGTATACTAGTTAATATATGGAGATAGGCTGAAAAGTGAAAAGGATAACATTAGCAAAGAGAATAAGATAAAATTTATAAAGAAGACAAAAAGACTACATGTATAAGAAAATTAAAAATTCGTTCAATTAGTAGTAGGCTAACATTAAAGCATTCAAATTATTATATTTAATAGGAGGAATTTACTTTATAATAAATAATTACTATTTTTATTTAGTTAAGTATATATTTTTATAGTATTTTAATTTGGTGTAGGGGTAAAATGATATTTCAATTTTTAAGTTTGTGGCTTCCCACTTTTAGTATAACTAGTCCCTAGGCATGCACGTTGCGTGTGTCCCATACGTCAATAATTAAAAAATCTTATAAAATTATCCTTTAAAATAAGGGTGAAATTATAACATTATAATATTAGATCGATCCTACGCATAATTTTAAAACAATGAACCAAACCTTGCATGTATAATTTACAAAAAGCCACGAAAAATGTAAAATCAAATGAAATTTGGTTCATGTAAATATAAGGTAATTAAACTTAGTCATTGTAGGTAGGGGTGTACAAAACCAAACTGAAAACCAAATCAAATCGCAAATCGAGTCAAACCGAAAAAAAATCCGACTAGTGGTTTGGTATTGAAAAAAAAACTCGACTATATTTGGGTTGATTTGGTTTTAACTAAAAAAAATCAACCCGAGACCAAACCAACCCGACAATATATATATAATTTTAAAATTATTTTATACATAAAAATATTTACTTTTATATAATTTTTAAATCTTTCTTATACTTTTTCATAGTTTTTCTCTTTTAATATATTATTTCAAGTTTGAAACTTAGAATTCTGAATGGTTCAATAAAGATTATAGTCCACAAATGTTGTTAATTATAATAAAACTTAAATCAAAATCAAATTAATACTAATGCAAAAAGAAAATCAATTCAACACTAAGAATGACAATAATATTGAATATTTGTTCTTTAGTTTTACATTGTTTTAGACAATTAAAATGCAAATTTAATTTTAATTTCCTTTAATATTTAGTCAAGTAACTAATACTTATTAAACTTATTTTAGCATGATTTAGTACTTTTAAATTATGATCATTTTCATTATGACTTCTTAATTTGCAATATTTGTTTTACGTGATTTCATTATTATTATTATTACTATTACTATTACTATTACTATTACTATTACTATTACTATTACTATTACTATTATTATTACTATTATTATTATTATTTTTTTTTTATTTTTATTTTTTATAGTGTCATTAATCATATCATATTTTGTGTTATTTTCTTAAGAAACACCTTAGATAGTTGTATTTTGGTAGGGCTAAAGAAATATTTGAAGTACAAGTAAATTATATGTTTGTATGAATACTTTACTGGAAAAACCCAAAAAAACCCGAAAATATGAAAAACTCGAAAAAATCCAAAAAAACCCAAGGTTGAAAATCCGAGTTTTATTGGTTTGGTTTGATTTATAAATTTAAAAATCCGACACAAATGATTTGGTTTGATATTTAAAAAACCCGAATCAACCCGACCATGTACACCCCTAATTGTAGGACAATGTAGAAATCATACTTGATATTTCTTACTTTTTGAATTCATCTTCCTCCAAATTCTTTTAGGTGTTTCTAAATAAAGTGAAGATGCCAAACTTGATATACGCTTTCTTGTTACTCTCAGATCATAAATTAATATAGTTGGTTTATAAAAAATAAAATTCATACCAGTTTCAAAAATTAAATGCAAAGAATATTGTTATTAATTTTAAAAGTAAAACAATCATTTAGATGAATAAAATAAAATAGTTTAGAGTATTAGACTATTTTTTTTTTTTAAAATGTTCAAGTAGTATGCATTAAGTAAAAAAGGTTTATTTTAATTCACCGAATAATTTCATAGCATTGAAAGAGATTATGTAGTTGTTTGTACCTAGAACTCCATCCGAAATTTTTCTGGTTTTATCTCTTTTCTCTTCATCTGAATTGATGAATATAGACACCTCAACTATTGATTAGTTTAAGCAAAAGCAAAATAAAATTAAAAAACAAAATCCTCTCTTGTGTCCATTTGTATTTCCAAAAACATTATAGTTGTGAACATAGCAAGTATAATTATTAGTAATTAGTTGAGAATATCAAAACTACTCCAAACCAAATAGCACCGGACACATTGCAAGGCAATATGTATAGTGATTTTATATTTCTACACAAAATAGTAACAAGAAATTCCAGAAAGAGAAACAATCATAAATAAAGAGTTAGCATTGAAACAATCCTTTGGAATTTGAAAAAAAATCTATAAATGATAAAAATCACGCAAACAAACAATAGAAGATGAAAAAGAGAAGGAACTTTATCATAGGAGTATGTAGAAATGCTAGTGGAAGAATTCAAGATGACAAATTTGTGTTTGGTAGTGGTATATATTGATTTAGCTACAACTCTTCATATTCTTTAATTTAAGATTAAAAGGGGGAAAACCTTGATTCATGTACTAATTTAAAATTCTAGAAATCCTAATTGATTCTTGTTCTTCCACATTCCTTTTCTAATAATGTCACGACCCAACCCACCGGGCCGTGCAGGCTCCCACTCTAATACCTAAGTAGGAGAACCCTCTTATCCAAATAGTTAAAACATGCGGAAATTTTAAGAAAACAAAGATAAATAAAATAACAAGGTTTTATAAATAATAACTTTAGACACTCCTTTGATTTAACACTTGTAAGGTAACTAACAACTCCCATGGATCTAGTCTAAATAGGTACAAGAGCTACTAAGAGTACAATTGGACAATATAAATAAAATAACACAGCTACCACCTGCGGAAGGAAGAATAGAAGCTGCTGGAGAATTACTTCGTCTTCACCTAATGAAACGTCACCAATCCTGCATCCAGACTATGTCCAAAAAGACATAGCAAGAGTAGTATCAGTACAAACACGCGTATTGGTAGGCATCATCGGTCAATCCGACGCCCACCACATAACATAAGAAATTGACTAGTAAGAAATATACAATAAGCCCCTCGCTTCTCCACCCTTTTATCCTCTCTTGCACACCTCCAATTTACACTACCATCTCTTACTACCAACCACCTCCTCAATCAAGCTACTTACTAGGTTCTTGATCATAGCCTAACCGTTCTAACACATTAATGAAAACCCAATTACATCCACAAGCGTTCTAAATAACCGCCCACTTCGTACCCTTACTTCCTCGTCACATTACTCAATCATGGTAACATAGTACACTACATCAAACTTCCTTACCACTAAACTCAATCTATTTTTTCAAGGTGAAATCCACCTAAGCATATTTCATCACATACCCTACCTCTACTCTTGCCATTACAACACACGAACAACCCTTGCTATCAATCACTCGCCCCTTGAATACTTTGCTCTTCCACTATACGCACAAGTTCACTCCACCCAAGAAACAATCAACTATAGTCTTCATACCTTATACCCACTAAGTGTAACATAAGCAAGTCAATACAACATTACAAACATGCAATATACCGAATATATACAATATCAATTATCACATGCTCAACAATATACACAATTATGACAAATCATTGGTCCTCTCATGGAACCCAAACCCAAACAGTTAGCATACCAGAATGTGGTGCCCGATCAAATAATTATGCCAGAACGTGGCAACCGATTCATTGTTATGCCAAAATGTGACAACCGATCCATAGTTATGCCGGAACGTGGCAATCGATCCATTCAACAACCCCCAATCACAATCACAAGTATATCCTCATAATCATATAAAACAATTCATGATTCATGGCGTTCATCATTCATACATCCTTATTTACAACAAGAGTGATCAACAATGCAACATTCGTACACCTACACGTACCACAATGAAGCAAGAACAACATACATCACTAAATCGTAGAACTACAACCATCACCTATGGATTATTCATCAACGCACATCATGGAAACCTTAATTCGACCATACTCAACCCTAATTCATCATCTAAGGTTTCTTTCTAGGGTTTAAATCAATAATCATCTGGTGCACGAAGGCCTACGCATAAATCCTACCATGGATTCACATATATTACGCAGCGAGCACAGATTTAAACTACTCAATTCATGAAAACCTAGCCTACCTGGGCGCCAAGCAGTTGCACAGAGTTTTTGACTTCAATTCTGATTTTTTGGGCTTCGTGATAGTGAATTTGGCCAAGAATTCGCAAGATATCACCATCCTCACGCTAGAAATCTTCTTCTCCTTCCTTCCCAAGTTTAGAGCAACTTTTCTGAGGTTTCTAGGGTGTTTTACGACTTATTTAAGTATTTTAGGAAGATGGAGAAAATATGATTTCTCGTAATTTACGTTCTGTCTCGCCTATCCCGCTGTGGTGCCAGCTTACCCCGCTGTGGCGTCGCCGTCCTAGCGGCATCTGGCCTGCCCTGGCGGGACAGTCGCCCAAAATTTTCCGAATTTTTGTTTCTCCCAAGTAACGACGGTTCGGGTCGTTACAAATAAATAACTTACAATTCAAAAACAAATGTATTTAGTAGTGATATATATTGATTTAACTATAACTCTTCATAATTTTTAATTTAAGATTAAAAGGGGAAAAACCTTCATTCATGTACTTATTTAAAATTCTAGAAATCATAATTGACTCTTGTTCTTCCACATTCTCTTTCTAATAAATAACTTAAAATTAAAAAAATAATTAAAATAATATTATTAAATAAATTAGATGTTTAATTAGTCTAGGGGTAAAATGGTAATCCAACTTTTCATATTTGAAGCTTCCCACTTTTAGTAAGATATGATATGATATGATATGATATGTTGATCATTAATGGTTTGAATAATTAAGATAGTAACATTTGGTCTTCTCATCGTAAGTAATATAAGGTTGAAACATTGAAGTAAATATGATGACTTTTAAAATATTATGGAGTAACTTGTAAGATTATTGTGGCTGATTCACAAGGCAATATTAATATGACAAAAAAATGTATCTAAAATCCAGTTTGCTATACATTGACGGTACTATCTAATTTCTTTATAATTTTTTTCACATATATAAAATTATTAATTACGTGCTAATTAAATTAATAATTTATTCAATGTATTACTTCCTAAATCAATGTATAATTTCTCTATGAGTACTCTTTAATTTGCAATAAATCTAGGAGGTGAAAAGAATTAAAAATATTTTGATTTATAAATATTTAATTTATTAAATAATTTATAGCATTTAAACTTAATATAGAGGTAAAACCGTAATCTAACTTTAGCCTAAAATTCTTTTCAGTTTTAATATGATACTAGTTTTTGGGCATGTGCTTTGCATATGTGTCTCCTATATATATATATATATTATGTAATAAAATTCAATAACAAATAAAAATATTTAAAAATGGGACGAGAAACACCAAATGAAGAACATAGTTTAGTATTTAAAAGTAATTTCTTTTATACAACCAACTGTACATATATATATATATATTAAAATTCTTTAGAATGATTATAATTCTATGAAACCATGTGTGTAATGAGTAGTAAAATTCAATAGCAAATAAAAATATTTAAAAATGGGACAAGAAACACCAAATGAAGAACATATTTTAGTATTTAAAAGTAATTTCTTTTAAACAACCAACTGTAAACTTGAACTTTGGTTAATAATAGTAAACTTCTAATAAAGTCATAAATAAATAATTTAAGCCCGAATAAAAATACAAACTTACAATGATAAAAAATTCTAGAAAATTAAATTAAGAAAGTCTAATATAGAGAAAATCCAAACGCATAAACATAGAAAAAAATGCAACATATTCATCCTTACTTAAATGATACGAATATAGATGGGGTAAAGAGAAATACAAAATTAGAAACATATTTTTCTTAGTTATTATAAGCATTCTCTCAATACTAATCAAAATTCAAGAAACTTTTTTTTATCGAATCAAACAAAAACATGAATTAAATACACAATGATGATATAAGTGTTTGGATAGGGTCTCATGAAATGTAGAAGTTGAATTTATATAGATAAAAATAGACGAATATCAAAAGATATCTTAAAATTTTAAATTAATTATTTAGAGGTTATGAATATGAAAAACATAAGAGTTATGGATATTAAAAGTAGCAATTGAATATGTAATTAGATATGAATTATAAAAATAAATATTTAAAACAAATAAAATAGAAAAATAGTAAATAAAAAAAGAAAAAAAATATCAATACTAATAATATTTAAGTGAATAGTACTAAATATTATTGATAGTAAATAAAAAAATGTCACAACCCAAAAATGAATGTGATGACACTCGTCTTATCTGATTTCACGTATCAGGACATTTCATCCAATTCTAAGTGTCAACGATCGTTAGTCAGTAATATAACCCAGCTAAATGAGTTGGAGTTGAATTCCACAGGGAGTGGTACGTGTTTGAGAATCAAGAGCAAAGTACGAATATGTTCAAGTCAATCATAGGAATAAACATTATCGAATAAAAACATAATTCAAATTAGGGGTGACACGAATGTCAAATAAGGGGGTTTCGGTTTTTACTATCAGCTACAACAACAACAAATAACACGAATTAACAAGTAATGAGACGGGTTCTTGGAATGTGATTGGATTATAGGCTAATATAGACAAATGGGTAATTGGAATTGTCAGTAAATCGCTGTAAATCAGTGAATAAGCTAGACTTTAGTGGAGATAAACTTTCTCTTGAACAATATACCCAAATCAAGTTGGTTTCTCTCGAACACCAACAAGCAGCAATTAAGAACAACCTACACTTTAGTCCATTCACTCTCTCGAGCTGAATGTGTGGAAAAGGATCTAGGATTCACTATCTCGAGCTGAACCTATGACAACCTAATACCCACAGACCATCAATTCTACTATTGGTTTTAAAACCTCTCTCTCTCGAGCAAGCCAAAACCACGAAGGTAGAATTGCATTTACAACTACAACCCTTTAAATTAAACCACAATTATTGATTGAAATCACTTCTAAACAACATTTAAACTATCAATTAGCAATACCATAAGTGAAATCAACCCATAATCACATAATCATACCCCAAGAATTGAGGTTTTAGCTAGACATCATAAAAAGATAGAATCGTTACCAAATTGTGTTTCCATCAGGTGGATAAGATTAATTTTGTCTTTACAAAGGTCCAAATTGAAGAATCTCAAAGACCCACTTTCAATTTCTCAAAAATGGAAAACTTCAATTCTTCAAAGCTAAGGAAAACTTTGTCTCCAAACTCAGAGTTCTAACTCAAAAATTACTTTAATGAATGTTTAGAATAAAATTTCATACTAAACATAATTTTTGAAAATGTATTTATAGTCGCCAAAAATATGCTGCGAAGGGCCATTAGGCGCAATAAGTTGGGATCGCCGATCAACTCGGCGATCCGCCCTTTGGTCAGTTCCATCGCCTTTTTGCTTTGGCCTTCGGATCCTCAAGTTTTGCAACTTTGGGCGATCCAACACTGCATCGCGGAACCGTTCTGTGACATGTTGACTGGTCGTTTCTCTCACCGACTTGATTTTCTCCTTTAGGGCTTGACACACTGGAACTTTAGGCGAGTTAATGGCCACTTGGCGACTCGCCCAATGGATTAGGCGATCAACAAGCCTTCTTTCATTCACTCTTTAAGCTGCCTTGTTCCTTTTTGCCCATTAGTGTCCATGCTTTGTTCCTCAATCCAAATACCTGGAAAACAAGGATTTTACATTAGTTATTGACACAAAATAAGCATTTGAGGACACTAAATCTATCCAAATAAATCCCTAAATGAGTCCAAATCGTGGATTCATCAACACCCCCAACTTAAACTTTTGCTTGTCCTCAAGTAAAACTCAAGTTCAACAGTTCAAAAATGATGTCTCAAACAGTGCTACACAAGACTCAATCATGAATGTACACAAAAAGACTCAACTTACTCATGTAAGGATCAATAGTGCACTCAAAGATTCAAGTTGTGACTCATCATTATCAAAGATTCTCAAGTTCACAATACTTGCTTCAAATGCAAGTTCAAGCTCAACAAAGGTACTCAAATTCCCTCACACAAAGAATGATTCCATATTCACACACAATGGTTCAACAATTAATAGCTTCGGAATCAAATGCAACACTCACACTCACAAAGATGAACACAATGCATGATTTCACCCATAGGTTTGCCCTTATTTTCCAATCAGCCTTTGTTTCAGTTCACTAAAGATAAAAAAGGTCTTCTCAAGGCTTGTAAGGGGGCTGAGTGTAAAGGTATGGTCATTTAGGCTCAGTGGCTGCTATCCTCGTGAAATGTGGTATGAACAGCTCTTTCTTTCCTTTTCTTCATCATTCTCATTCATGCTCAAAAGTCGCCCCATTATTCACCTTCCATGGAATACCAGACACCCCATTTTCCTTTGCAACTTTATTTAACAACTTTTTCATTCCTTTTTTTTTTGTATGGAAAGGTTCCATCTTTTTTTAAAAACATGGGTCAAAGGGGACTTCTTTGAATTTCTTGATTCACCTTCTCTTTTCACCACACCCCCAACTTAGGCTTTTGGCCTAAGTTGGCTATTCAAGCAAACCACAAATTATGAGGATTATGGGTAATGGATAAAGAAAGGTCACAATTTCATCAAGTTTCTTCCAAGGAAAGGGTTAAGGCTCAAAGGGTGTTCAAGCAAGGATCACACACTCACAAGGTAGGCCACAAAAGAGGTAAAATGTCAAATTGTTTCACTCTTTAAAGTTGCCTAAGATCATTTCAAGAGATTGCATCACTTAGTCAACCGGACCAACGGGGAAAATTCTAGGTGTCATCACACATGGTTCACGGTAAGCTCATCACACGCAAGGCATTGACACCAATGTCAAACAAGACTCCACACTTTCGCTAGTGTGCGATGTTCATCACAAGAGACTCAATCGATAACCGGCTAGTCACAACGAGATGTAAAAAGTTCACATATTGTCTATGCAACTTCATTTGGCCTCATCGTAGCCACACATTCATTTTTTGTTCTATTATGAGCACTATTCAAGTCATCGATATTGATCAAGACCGATACTCAAATTTGTAAGAGAACAACCACATTCAAACACAAACAAGAGGTGGCACACAAAATTTTTCGAAAGGATTCCAAAAATCATTTACAATTAAAACAAGTAGCCACAAGCTCAATTATCCACAACAACAGTGCTAAACACAATTTATAGCTAAAAACCCAAATATATAGACAGAACAATAGTCACAAAAGGTGGGCCTCACCCCACCACAAAAGAAAAGCTATTTGTCCTCAAATGCAAGCAATAAAAAATCCAAAAGTCAATAAAAATAAGACAGAGGGGGAGGGAGGTAAAGAGGGATCCGGTCTAAACAATCACTCCATTTGTCGGGGCATCACTGCCCGATGCATCACTCTGAACTTGGGCATCAGTGCCCGGAGTCACCTCAGAAACAATACCAGCTTCACTAGGGTCAGCTAAGGGTGTATCTGCCAAAGAAACCTGCACAACCGTATCTACCATGGACTCCTCAGTCTTCGTAAGGCCATCGTAAGAAGTCTCCTCAGCAACCTCAAGCATCTCTTCATCCATCTCCACCTTAGACTCGGGATTAGCTGCCTTCTCAACTCGAATATCTTTTCCGGTGGTAGCCAGAGACATGTCTGGCTCAATTGACACATCTGGGATCTCCACCGTCCCAAAGATCATGGACATATCGGTGGACTTTAGCTGATCCACATCTCTCCTCAGCGCAGCAATAGTAGCCGACTTTAGAGCCGTCACCTCCTCGGTGGCCCATTGGCCACGCTCACACACCGCTATCCTAGCTTCAAGGGCATCAATGGTAGCACTCAATGGTGTCACAACATCAACAAAGGTTGTCTGAATCATGCCTGGAATGGAGGCCTCAAGTCTGGAAGCACGACGATCGACAAAATGGGCTAGTCCCTTTCATGGTCTTTTTCCATCTGCTCCTTGGTCAATTTAAAAGTGAGCGGGGAGACCTGATCTTCATGGGTGTACCAAGCCCGATTGATTGTAGTCATGCCATCCAAGAGCTGAGCTGCTATCACATAAGGTTACTGCATTAAACCTCCCAGAGAAATTTGGTCAGCAACCCCCTTGTTTACCGAGTCAAGGCTCCGGTAAAAATACTGCAGCAAAAGGTTGTCAGGCAAGCCATGAGTTGGGCATGGAGCACCAACTTCTTGAATCGTAGTCATGTTTCATGAATTGGCTCGCCCTATAGACGCTTGAAGCTCTGAATGCTGTCCCAAAGAGTCATCATCTTCGAAGGAGGGAAAAATCGCACTTGAAATGCGGTGACCAGCTCCTCCCACGAAGTGATTGATTCACGTGGCAATTCAGCCAGCCACTTACATGCTTCTCCCACCAAAGAGAACGGGAACAACCTCAACCTGACGGACTCTTGGGATATGTTCTTGAAGGAGAATGGTCCGCAAACATCCACGAGGTTTCTAATATGCTCATGGAGATCTTCATGAGACAAACCACCGAACAACCCCTTCAATTGCAAGAGCTGCAACATAGTACTTGTGATATGGAACACTGCATTCTCTTCGGCCAGAGGCAAGCGAATGGCACCAATTCCACCCATAAGATGGAGGTCATTAACATTAGGCTCATTGACATCATTTAGGTTTCCGATGTCATCTTGGTGGCCTACTTGGCTGCCATTGCTTCCGTTCACACTCATACTTCATGTTTCAATACATAAACAAGCAAACCAAAACTAAAATTAAGTTCAACTATAACTAACAAGAACAAAATTTAACTTAACTAAAAATTCTCAACCAACACCACTCCCCGGTAGCGGCGCCATTTTGATTTCACATATCAGGACACTTCATCCAATTCTAAGTGTCAACGATCGTTAGTCAATAATATAACCCAACTAAATGAGTTGGGGTCGAATCCCACAGGGAGTAGTACGTGTTTGAGAATCAAGAGCAAAGTACGAATATGTTCAAGTCAATCATAGTAATAGACATTATCGAATAAAAACATAATTCAAATTAGGGGTGACACGAATGTCAAATAAGGGGATTTTGGTTTTAACTATCAGCTACAACAACAACAAATAACATGAATTAACAAGTAATGACACAGGTTCTTGGGATGTGATTGGATTATAGGCTAATATAGACAAATGTGTAATTGGAATTGTTAGTAAATAGCTGTAAATCAATGAATAAGCTAGACTTTAGTGGGCATAAACTTTCTCTCGAACAATTTACCCCGAATCAAGTTGGTTTCTCTCGAACACCAAGAAACAACAATTAAGAACAACCTACTCTTTAGTCCATTCACTCTCTCAAGTTGAATGTGTGGAGAATGATTTAGTATTCACTCTCTCGAGTTGAACCCATGATAACCCAATACCCACAGACCATCATTTCAGTAATCTTGGTTTTAAAACCTCTCTCTCAAGCAAGCCAAAAACACGAAGGTAGAATTGCATTTGCAACTACAACCCTTTAAATTAAACCACAATTACTGATTGAAATCACTTCTAAACAACATTTAAACTATCAATTAGCAATACCCATAAATGAAATCAACCCATAATCACATAATCAGACCCCAAGAATTGAGGTTTTAGATAGACATCATAAAAAGATAGAAATAGTTACCAAATTGTGTTTCCATCAACTGGGTAAGATTAATTTCGTCTTTACAAATGTCCAAATTGAAGAATCTCAAAGACCCATTTCCAATTTCTCAAAAATGAGAAACTTCAATTCTTCAAAGCTAAGGAAAACTGTCTCCAAACTCAGAGTTCTAACTTAAAAATTACTCTAATGAGTGTTCAGAATAAAATTTCATACTAAACATAATGTTTGAAAATGTATTTATAGTCGCCAAAAATATGCTGCGCAAATAAGTCGAGACCACCGATCAACTCGGCGATCCATCCTTTGTTCAGTTCCATCTCCTTTTTGCTTTGGTCTTCAGCATCCTCAAGTTCTGTAACTTTGGGCGATCCAACACTGCATCACGGAACCGTTCAGCGACACGCCGACTGCTCTTTTCTCTCGCTGACTTGATTTTCTTCTGGCTTGGCACACTGGAACTTTAGGCAAGGTAATGGCCACTCGGCGGCTCACCCAATGGATTAGGTGATCAACATGCCTTCTTTCCTTCGTTCTTTCAACTGCCTTGTTCCTTTTTGCCTATTAGTGTCCATGCTTTTTTCCTCAATCCAAATACCTGAAAAACAAGGATTTTACATCAGTTATTGGCACACAATAAGTATTTGAGGACACTAAATCTATCCAAATAAAGCCCTAAATGAGTCCAAGTCGTGGACTCATAATTATCCCACCAAGAGAAGTTAGCCTAAAACCCAACAATTTCGATAAAGTACGGAAATAAATTATAACTAAAATTTGAATAACAATTTATAATGCGGATAATTAGTCAACTTAGCTAAATCCCCAAAACCTGATTTTCACGTGCACAAACCTCTAATGTATTACTATGGATTTGAAAGAAAACACAAGTTTAAATGATGTTGTCACTAAAGTAGAACAAAATCATAAATAGGAGTAAGAAGGTCCGATGAGATGAAAAACAACTACCTCATAAATCTCCACAGGAAGCCTCGGAAAAGAAGAGAATAGAAAGTATCACGAAGATCCTTGCTCGTAACCTAAAAAAATGTAGAAGCAAGGGGTGAGTACCAAACCACACGGTACTCAATAAGTAAACTTCTAAACACAAGCTAAGAAAATAGAATACATGTACTTCTTACACTCTGACCAAACCTCACAACTACAACCTGCATAAAAACCTGTCCAACCTTATGGCTCACAATTTACATAGCACATAGTTTAACCACCTCACTCCCACAATTATAGATTAGCATCACATAAGATTAAGTTCACCAGTCACAAGTTCCAAAGAAAGGCACTCACAAGTTCACAAATGATAATGAAATGCAATAAAATGCAATGTCAAGTATAGTGATGTATGTCTGACCTAACGATACACAACCGCTGTCTCTCATTTCGAGACTCATGGGGACATATCTGTCCATGCATCCATTACGACGTGCGGCATGTCCCTCGATAATAGAATCTGTCGTGATGTGCTACATGTCTCTCAGATTATAATATATGTCACGGTGCATGACACGTCCCTCGAAATGATACATTCCCTTCAAATCCGTATCCTTTCTTAATCTACATAACACTTGCAACAATCATGTCTCAGAATCAATGCAAATGACATGTTCACAAATAATCAGGAGATGATGACCATTTACATTACAATGCACAATTCACAACAAAAAAATCGTGATACAACATCAATAATAAATCAATATGTCTTTAATTCTCAAAACATCACACACTAATAATTAATCAGATTGCCTTTTGTTACCCCTTTTCCATCATTATAATTATTCAACATGGACAAGTCAACCCATCACCAAGTCCCATTACTCCCTAACACATACCACAAGGAAATACACTATTCTATACTGTAACACCTCGATATTTGAAAGAGCTAAAATAGTAAGAACTAAATTGGAAATATCAAAATCTGAAATTTTGCAAGTTAGGCATAAGTTATGAGTTTTGGGTAAACTTCAAATGACCATAACTTTCAGTACATGATGAGTTAGGTGGCCCATAAGATATCAAATGAAAGGTCTTGGAATCCTCTTTCCAACTCCACCAAGTTTTTTAATTTTCGAGCTTGTATGAGAGAGATATGACTGTTTGAAGTCAGGCTGTCCAATTGAGGAAAGTTACCCAAAAATGTGAAGGGTATTTTGGTCTTTTCCTTACCCCATTAGCATAAAATGAATTATGGTAATATTTATAGGTCTAAACCGATTAGGTTTAGTTTTTACTATCCTAATTTACGCTAGGGTTTTTGAAAAGAGTTCAAGAAGTGAAAATAGGAGAAAGGAGGGAAGATTCAAGTCGTTCATTGAGTTTTCTTTTGAATCGAGGATTATTTCGCCAAGGGTTTGATCCCTAAGAGGTATGTGAGTTCTCATAGTGTTGGGTTCATTCACCCACACACCAATCATGTTGTTTTACCCAATTTCATTCTCAAAGTTGAAGGATTAGAGTTCTTGATTAGTGTTCTTGAAGTTTTGTTTTCGTTCTTGAATTAGGATGGGTTTGATGAGTTCTTGAGATAATCGTATCGAGTTTGAGAGTTGTATTTGAGTAGATTCTCGTGTACTTGTATTGAGTAATTGAATCTATGGAAAATTAAAGAAAATAAATCGATTCTAGATGAATTAGGATCAGAAAATGAGAAGAAAAATTCGTCGGAATATTTTGGGGCCTGGGGAAGGGTGGTGCGGCGCGCCCCAGATGTGCCAGGAGGTCTGGCATGGCGCGCCAGCAGTGCGCCAAAAATGAGTCTCTGAACTTTAGGGGTTGGCGCCATGCACCAGCAGTATGCCAGGGTCGCTTTCCCCCACTTCTTTTCCATCGTTTAGCCCATTCGAGTCCTTTTAGAGTATACCTTTACTCCCTATTGATTCTAACTACTCTAAACTACTTCTAAACATCTAGAAATTATTCATAACATGAATCATAATCTTGAATCCATAAATTCAAATTCAAGGTAGAATTAAAAGTCAAGTCTTGAGAGTTCTTCGAGTCATTTTAAGAAGTCTTTTTACAATCTTTTAAACTTGTTTTAAGACTTGAGCATCGAGGAATAGTAAAGTTGAGTTCATCGTCTTTAAAATGATATATGAGAACTAAGTATTCCTAAGACAAATGTTTTTACATTTAAGAAAAGAGGAAATACCAATTTCCAAAATAGTTCATGAGCAGTTTTAAGTACTCTCTCTTCTTAGAGAAAGCCTTTGAGTAATAATCTCAAAGTTGAGGAAGTGTAAATGTTTTCTTAAAAACATATGAGCTAAGTATATTTTGGGAGTAATATTGAGCACTGATATGAGAGAGAGTTCTAACAACTCACAGGCCCCATAAACCATGTAGCCAACGTGGGTAGAAAGGGTCATACTTTTTAGATGATTCCTTATTGATTTTTAGCATAGACTCATGGATCCACTTAGTTAGTAGGTCCTATACCCCGGCAAAGTATATGACTGTTTTGGCAGCGTGAGCTAGACGCTGTATCATCACATAGCTCATAGTGATGGTTGTCAGTTAGAGAATCTCCCACAGAGTTATTTGTACTTTATATATAAAAACTAAGTTATATTTTAGTTTTCAATACATTGAGTTTCTATCTACTATTTTAAAAGTTTTTCTTTATATTGCATCTTTGTCACTACTTTTTATTAAAATGAGTTGAGACGAGGTAAATTGTTTCTTCAGTTCCAGTTCAAGCTATTGTCATGTTTAGATATCCCCTCACATGCTCTTACATTTCATGTACTGACACCATTTGTCCTGCATCTTTTATGATGCAGATACAAGTAACCAAGATCAACATCCAACATTTCGTTGATCCAATGAGTTTCAGAGTTATTTGGTGAGCCTCTTTGCTTCTCAAGGATCCCTTTATTATGGTTTATCATTTCAGTTTTGTTAGGATGATCGAGGGTATTATCCCGACATCCCTCATAGTATTAGAGGCTTCATAGATGGATAGACGTTAGATCATGAGTCTTGTTCATTACAGTTATGTTCTAGACTTGAGTTGCCCTTGAGGCCAATTTGAATGTTTATTTCTAAATATTCTAAGTTTGTTTTTGAGACATTGAGTAAAGTTGTTCTTTTGAGTTCGTACTAATTATGAGTACGTCTTATGCTAAAAGTTAAGCCAGACCAAGGGTTCGCTTGGGGCAGCAATGGTTCTTTAGTGCTAGTCGCACCCAGGGTGTAGGTTCAGGGCATGACAAACTTGGTATCAGAGCACATAGTTCAAGAGTCCTAGGGTGTCCATGAAGCCGTGTATGTAGAGTTCTAGTTATGGTGTGAAGTGCACCACATCTATAATTTGGAGGCTGCGACATTCAAGAACTATCTCACTTCTTTCATACTTTTTTCGTGCGATAGATTTCATCTCTATAACGTTTCTTTCTAACTCGTGCTTGCGCATATCTTTCAGATCATGCCTCCACAAAGAGTTGTTCGAGGTCGTCCTGCTAGGATGAATGTCGATCCACAGGATCAAGGGGTCCCCAATGCACCAGAAGTGCAACCCTAAGGAGAGGTCACGAATGCTGAGTTCTGTGAGGCTATCCGAATGTTGAGCCAAGTTGTGACCAACCAAGTTGGGAAACAGAGATAGATTCGACATGATGTGGTTGATACATCAAGGATCCGTGAGTTCTTAAGGATGAATCCCCCAGACTTCACCGGTTTAAGTGTCACTGAGGATCCAAAAAACTTTGTGGAAGAACTACAAAAGGTTTTTGAGATTATGCATGTTGCTGATGCTGAGCGAGTGGAACTAGTTGCATACCAATTGAAGGGTGTCGCTAGAATCTGGTTTGACAATGGAAAAGAATAGAGCTGAAGGTGCACCAATTGTAAGCTGGGCGGTGTTTGATGAGGCCTTCTTGGGGTGTTTCTTTCCCCGCGAACTGAGGGAGGCCAAGGTAAGGGAATGCCTCACTCTTAAGTAGGAATCCATGAGTGTGCATGAGTACAGTCTTAAGTTCACCCAACTTTCCCGTTATTCCCCGGAGTTTGTTGTTGACATGAGAAGCAGGATGAGTCTGTTAGTTGCTGGGTTGTCACGTCTGTCAAGTAAAGATGGCAAGACGGCTATACTGATAGGAGATATGGACAGAGCAAGACTTATGATCCATGTGCAGCAGGTTGAGGAAGATAAGCTGAGGAATACAGAAGAGTTCCAAAATAAGAAGGCAAATACATTAGGAAATGAGTCCGGGCAACAGAAGAGTAATGCAATTCGATCTTCTTTCCAACATGAGCAAAAAGGACCTGCTCCATCATCTTCTAGTGCACATGCACTAAGGAACAAAGGTGAGTTCAATAATCAGAATTCACAGAATTTCAAAGCTAGACCTGCATAGTCTCAGGGTAGTGTGGGACAATGTGGTAATGGGACTTCTACATGTGCTAAGTGTTGTAGGACTCATCAGAAGTGTGTCGCGATGGCTTCACTGGTTTCTTCAAGTGTGGTCAGAATGGTCACTTCATGAAAGAGTGCCCTAAGAACAGGTAGGGCGGTGGTATGGGGGCAATAGAGCCCAATCTTCTTCAGTGGCTCCACCAGACCGAGCTGCACCTAGAGGATCTACTTTAGGGACAAGCAGAAGAGCAAACCTTCTATATGCTATCACTAGTCGCCAAGGGCAAGAGAATTCGACATACGTTGTCACTAGTATGACCAAAGTCTTTTCTTTTGATGTATATGCTTTGCTAGATCTGGGAGTGAGTCTATCTTTTGTGACTCCTTATATTGCCATGAATTTCGATATTATTCCTGAGCAACTTCTTGAGCCCTTCAGTGTTTCTACACTTGTCGGTGAGTCTATTCTAGTTGAGAGAGTTTATCGTGATTGTACCATTTCCGTTAAACACAAGGACACCATAGTTGACTTAGTCGAGTTAGACATCGTAGATTTTATTGTTATTCTAGGTATGGATTGGCTTCATTACTGTTATGCCTCAGTTGATTGTATAACTTGACTTGTTAAGTTCCAGTTCCCTAATGAGCCAGTTATAGAGTGGAGGAGTAGTTTAGCAGTGCCTAAGGATCATTTTATTTCGTACCTTAAGTCCATAAAGTTCGTTTCCAAGGGGTGCATCTATCACTTAGTTCGAGTTAATAACTCTAGTGTTGAGACACCACCTATTCAGTCAGTTCCAGTTGTGAGTGAGTTTTCAGAGGTATTTCCAAATGAACTTCCTGGAGTTCCTCCTGAGACAGAAATAGACTTCGGTATAGATATTCTTCCCAATACTCTTCCTAGCTCTATTCTGCCATATAGAATGGTTCCAATTGAGTTGAAAGAGTTAAAAGAGCAATTGAAAGATCCTTTTGAGAAAGGCTTTATTAGATCAAGTGTCTCACCTTGGGGTGCTCCGGTCTTATTTGTGAGAAAGAATGATGGTTCTCTTAGAATGTGCATAGATTACCGTCAGTTGAACGAGGATACTATCAAGAATAAGTATCTTATTTTGAGAATTGATGATCTCTTCGATCAACTTCAAGGTGCCACTTGTTTTTCTAAGATAAACCTCAGATTAGGCTACCATAAGTTGAGAGTAAGAGAAAGTGACATCCCTAAGACAACTTTCAGGACCTGCTATGGTCATTATGAGTTTCTCGTTATGTCTTTTGGCCTAACTAATGCACATACAACTTTCATGGCTCTTATGAACAAAGTATTCAAGCCTTTTCTAGATATGTTTGTTATCGTATTCATTGATGACATTCTAATCTATTCGAAGAATGAGGAGGATCATGCTAGTCATCTCAAAATAATTTTTCAAACTCTCAAGGATAGAGAGTTGTATGTTAAATTCTCTAATTGTGAGTTTTGGTTTGAGTTAGTGGTGTTCTTAGGCCACATTATTTCTGGTGATGGGATTCGAGTTGACACTCAAAAGATTGAGACAATGCAGAACTGGCCTAGACCCACGTCTCCAACTGATATTAGAAATTTCATAGGGTTGGATAGTTATTATAGAAGGTTCGTCGAGGGGTTTTCATCTATTTCATCCCCATTGACTAAGTTGACTCAGAAAACAGTTAAGTTTTAATGGTTTGAAGCTTGTGAGAAAAGCTTTTAGGAATTGAGAAAGCGGCTGACTACTGCTCCAGTGTTGACCTTACCAGAAGGTATGCAGGGTTTTGTGGTATATTGTGATGCGTCTAGAGTTGGATTGGGTTGTGTATTGATGTAGAATGGCAAGGTTATAGCTTATGCCTCCGGACAAGTTAAGATTCACGAGAGGAATTACCCAACCCATGATCTAGAGTTGGCTGCTATAGTATTCACTTTGAAAATATGGCGTCACTATTTTTATCGTGTTCATGTGGATGTGTTCACCGATCACAAGAGCCTTCAGTATGTATTCAGTCAGAAAGAACTTAATCTCAGACAGAGGAGGTGGTTGGAGTTACTCAATGATTATGATATGAGTATTCTCGATCACCCAGATAAAGCTAATATCATTGTTGATGCTTTGAGCAGGTTGTATATGGGTAGTACTTACCATGTTTAGGAGGACAAGAAAGAGTTAGCAAAATATGTGCATAGGCTTGCACGATTAGGAGTCTGATTAATGGATTCCAATAAAGGAGGAGTGGTGGTGATGAATGGGGCTGAATCATCATTAGTGTCTGAAGTGAAAGAGAAACAAGACCAAGATCCTATTTTGCTTGAATTAAAGGCAAATGTTCATAAGCAAAAAATGATGGATTTTGAACAAGGGGGAGATGATGTATTAAGGTATCAAGGTAGATTGTGTGTGCCAAGGGTTCCACAAATATGTATTGTGACTTGAGAGAAGTCTATTGGTGGAGTGGTATGAAAAAGAGTATTGCAAAGTTCGTTGCTAAGTTCCTGAATTGTTAACAAGTCAAGGTAGAGCACCAGAGGCCCGGTGGTATGGATTAGAACATAAATCTTCTGAAATGGAAGTAAGAGATGATTAATATGGATTTTATTACAGGTTTACCACAGTCTCGCAGGCAACATGATTCGATTCGGGTGATTGTAGATCGAATGACTAAATCAGCCCATTTCTTACCGGTAAAGACTACCCATTCAGCAGAAGATTATGCTAAGTTATATATTCAAGAGGTAGTCAGACTTCATGGAGTTCTGGTGTCCATCATTTCAGATAGAGGTGCACAATTCACTGCACAATTTTGGAAGTCTTTCCAGAAGCATTTGGGTTCGAAAGTGAACCCTAGTACTGCTTTTCATCCATAGACAGATGGTCAAGCAGAGCACACAATTCAGACTTTAGAGGATATGTTGAGGGCGTGTGTGATCAATTTCAAGGGTAATTGGGATGATCACTTACCTCTCATAGAGTTTACTTACAATAATAGTTATCATTATAGCATCCAGATGACTTCTTATTAGGCTATTTATGGGAGAAAATGTAGATCTTCTATCGGATGGTTTGAGGTTGGTGAAACTGGGTCGATAGGACCACATTTGGTCCATTAATCTATGGAGAAAGTGAAGATTATTCAAGAGCGGTTGAAAACAACACAGAGTCGTCAGAAATCCTATACTGATGTTAGGAGAAGAGACTTAGAGTTTGAAGTAGATGGTTGGGTTTACTTGAAGGTTTCACCTATGAAGGGTGTTATGAGGTTTGGCAAGAAGGGGAAGCTTAGTCCCCGATATATTGGTCCTTATAGGATATCCAAGAGGATTGGTAATGTAGCTTATGAGTTGGAGCTACCGTTAGAGTTAGCAACGGTCCATCCTGTATTCCACATTTCAATGTTGAAGAAGTGTATGGGCGATCCTTCACTTATTATACGGACCGAAGACATTGCTATTAAAGATAGCTTATTTTATGAGGAGATTCCCCTCAGATTCTAGATCGCCAGGTTCGCAAGTTGAGAACCAAGGAGGTAGCATCAATCAAGGTTCTGTGGAGGAATCAGTTTGTTGAGGAAGCTACTTGGGAGGCTGAGGAGGATATGAAGAAGAGATACCCACATCTCTTTGAGTCCGGAGAAATTCCAAATTAAGGTACTAATCTTTTTCTTGGATTTATTTTAGTTAAAATGTTGTGTTACTTTGCATATTGAGTGTTTAGGATGGGTGTTTATTTTATCATTTTTAGTCTACCTAGAGTAATCTCATTTGAGAATGAATTTTCCCAAGGGGGAGATATTGTAACACCTCGGCATTTGAAAGAGCTAAAAATAGAAAGAACTAAATTGGAAATAGAAAAATTTGAAATTTTGCAAGTTAGGCATAAGTTATGAGTTTTGGGTCAACTTCAAATGACCATAACTTTCAGTACATGATGAGTTAGGTGGCCCATAAGATATCAAATGGAAGGTCTTGGAATCCTCTTTCGAACGCCACCAAGTTTACTAATTTTTGAGGAGATATGATTGTTTGAAGTTACGCTGTCCAATTAAGGAAAGTTACTCGAAAATATGGGGTATTTTGGTCTTTTCCTTACCCCATCAGATTAAAACGAATTATGGTAATATTTAGAGGTCTAAAATTATTTTGTGCAATTTTCACAATCCTAATTTATGCTAGGGCTTTAGAAAAGAGTTCAAGAAGCGAAAAGAGGAGAAAAGAGGGACGATTCGAGGGGTTCATCGAGTTTTCTTGCGAATCGAGGATTATTTTGCCAAGTGTTTGACCCTTAAGAAGTATGTGAGTTCTCATTGTGTTGGGTTCGCTCACCCACACACCAATCAAGTTTCTTTAGCACAATTTTCGTTCTCAAAGATGAAGGATTAGAGTTCTTGATTAGTGTCCTTGAAGTTTTGTTTTCGTTCTTGAATTATGATGGGTTTGATGAGTTCTTGAGATAATCGTATAGAGTTTCATAGTTATTTTTGAGTATATTCTCGTGTACTTGTATTGAGGAATTGAATCTAAGGAGAATTGAGAAAATAAATCAATTCCAGATGAATTAGGGTCAGAAAATGAGAAGAAAGATTCGTCGAAATGTTCTGGGTGAAGGGTGGCGTGCCCCCCAGATGTGCCAGGGTCTTGTGTGGGGGAGCCAACAGTGCGCCCGAGTCACCTTCCGCTACCCTTTTTCCATCGTTTAGCCCATTCAAGTCCTTTTAAAGTATACCTTTACTCCCTATTGATTCTAACTACTCCAAACTACTTCTAAACATCTAAAAATCATTCATAACATGAATAATAACCTTGAATCCATAAATTCAAATTCAAGGTAGAGCTAAGAGTCAAGTCTTGAGAGTTCTTCTAGTCATTTTAAGAAGTCTTTTTACAATCTTTTGAACTTGTTATATGACTTGAGAAATTGAGTTTGATGAAGAGTAAAGTTGAGTTCATTTTCTTTAAAATGATATATGGGAACTAAGTATTCCCAAGAGAAATGGTTTTACATTTCAGAAAAGAGGAAACACCGATTTCCAAGAGAGTTCATGAGCAGTTTTAAGTACTATAATCTTCTTAGAGAAAGCCTTTTGAATAATAATCTCAAAGTTGTGGAAGTGTAAATGTTTTCTTAAAATCATATGAGCTAAGTATATTTTGGGATTAGTATTGAGCACCGATATGAGGGAGAGTTCTAACAACACACAGCCACCATAAACCATGTAGCCAAATGTGGGTAGAAAGGGTCATACATTTTAGATTATTCCTTATTTCTTTTTAGCATAGAGTAGTGGATCCACCTAGTTAGTAGGTCCTATACCCCGGTAAAGTATAGTACAGTTCTGGCAGCGTGGGCTAGACGCTGTATCATCACATAACTCATAGTGATGGTTGTCGGTTAGAGAATCTCCCACAAAGTTATTTTGTATATTTATATATACAAACTGAGTTATATTGTATTTTTCAATACATTGAGTTTCTATCTACTATTATAAAATCTTTTCTTTATATTAAATCTTTATCACTTCTTTATATTGAAATGAGTTGAGACGAGGTAAGTTGTTTCTTCAGTTCTAGTTCAAGCTTATGACATGTTTAGATTTCCCCTCACATGCTCGTACATTCCATGTAATGACGCCATTTGGCCTATATCATTTATGAAGCAGATACAAGTAAACATGATCAACATCTAGCGTTTCGTTGATCCCATGAGTTCCAGAGTTATTTGGTGAGTCTCCTTGCTTCTGGATGATCCCTTTATTATGCTTTATCATTTTAGTTTTGTTACGATGATCAGGGTTCTTGTCCCGACATCCCTCATAGTGTTAGAGGATTAATAGATGGATATACTTTAGTCCATGAGTCTTTGTCACACCCCGAGGCTACCCCCTGGACGCGGACACGGGACCAAGGATCACGAGTGACCCTAAGCTAACCCTACTGGCATGTCATAAGTATACTAAAGATAAACTGAAATAATGAATATTGAGCAGAAGCTAAATCATACGAATAATATGAAATGATAGGGAATACCCATATACTATCTGAATAAATGAAAACTGTGAGTTTGAATACAAATGAAAAGTCAAACTCTAAGGCTAAAGCTAAAACTAACTATGTCTGAAATAAAGGCTCTACTGACTAGAAATGCTGGGACATTTCCCAACTATATCTAGCAAAAACTAAAACTAAAGCTAAATTGGAAAGATAATCATGTCACTAGTCTTCAAAGAAGGAGGACTCACTAGTGGTGCTGTTGAACTGAAGATCGAGAACTGATCTATGCATAATCTGACTGCTGAGGACATTAATCTACATCACGATAAGATGTAGCATAGAGTATGCATCAGTACTTGAAAGGTACTGAGCATGTATGATAGAATAAAGCTGAATAATCACATAATTAAACAAGCAATAAAGCAATGATATAATCTGAACATGATAAGGATACTCAAAATACTGAACATGGCTAAGTTGAATATAATGACCAAGTTTATAATATGTTGAGACTGAATACTGATCTATAATGATAACATGGTCAATGCAATAGAATCTGACTGAACTGTAAGGGAGCTACTAATAACCGACATAAAATCACATGAGCAAAATGTGGAGTCCGATGTATACGCCTTATCGAGAGGACCCAAAATACCCTGCCAGAGGTATAGAGGCATGCTGACATGATCACTAAAATGTAATGCCCAACAGAGGGGACATATCCTACGAGGCACGTAGTTCGGGGACTTCAAGGTGACTGACCCTAGGCCAGTTGGTATTAAGCTTCTCCCAATTGATTAAGTAATTAGCACTTTATGATTGAAATGCTGTAATACTGGATTGTTCAAAATACTAACATGCAAACTGATAATGCAACATTAATATACTGATAATAATGCATTCGAAAACTGAGGCATATTTATATATACCAAAGATAAACTAAAATAATAAATACTGAGTGGAAGCTAAATCATACGAATAATCTGAAATGATGAGGAATACCCATATACTATCTGAATAAATGAAAACTGAGAGTTTGAATACAAATGAAAAGTCAAACTCTAAGGCTAAAGCTGAAACTACCTATGTCTGAAATAAAGCCTCTACTGACTAGAAATGTTGGGACATGCCCCAGCTAGATCTAGAAAAAACTGAAACTAAAGCTAAAATGGAAAGATAATCATGTCATTAGTCCTCGAAGAATGAGGACTCACCACTGGTGCTGCTGAACTGAAGATCGGGAACTGATCTATGCGTGATCTGACTGCTGAGGACATGAGCCTACATCATGAGAAAATGTAGCGCAGAGTATGCGTCAGTACTTGAAAGGTACTGAGCATGTAGGATAGAATAAAGCTGAATAATAACATAACTGAACAAGCAATGAAGCAATGATATAATCTGAACATGATAAGGATACTCGAAATACTGAACATGGCTAAACTGAATACAATGACCAAGTTTAAAAGATGCTGAGACTGAATACTAAACTATACTAATAAATGGTCAATGCATTAGAATTTGACTGAACTGTAAGGGAGCTACTAATAACTGACATAAAACCATATGAGCTAAATATGGAGTCCGATGTATACGCCCATCGAGAGGACCCAATATACCCTGCTAGAGGTATAGAGGCATGCTGGTGTGATCATTAAAATGTAATGCCCAACATAAGGGACTTATCGTACGAGGCATGTAGTTCTGGGACTTGATGGTGTCTGACCCTAGTCCACTCGGTATTAAGCTTTTTCCAATTGATTATGTAATTAACACTTTATGACTAAAGTGCTATAATACTAGATAGCTCAAAACACTGACATGCAAATTGAGAATGCAACATTAATATACTGATAATAATGCATTCGAAAACTGAGGCATGTTTATAGAGATAACTGAATTAACTGACCTAACATGTTTAATTCATGAACTGAAAGAACTACATAGCTAGGGTTCTGAGATTATGCATGAATCTTGGGTAAAAACAATACTAAAACATGATAATATGATTTGGATCATTCTAACAGCTAAAACCCAACAATTCTAACATTCAAGAAACCCTAGGTCTAGATAATATTAAGGGGATCAAGATTCTAACTGAAATCTAGGGACCTAATGGGTGAAAGGAACCCATTAGTGAAATCCCACATACTTGGTGAAGAATTCCACGGAGAAATCTTTCAATTTCGGGATTGAAACGGATGAAAATCTGCTGCGTTCTTGAACTAGGGTTCCTGACCTCTTTCTTCTCTTACACTCTAATTTTTCTAAGTTTTGATGAATGATTTGACTTAGGTAAGTTCTAGTTATGTTTCTAGGCTAAAACTGACCAAAACTATGTAGTTTAGGGTTTTAAAGACGTAGTTTAGGGGTCCAACACATAAGAAATAGACCGAAAGACCCCTTACTTAACTTCTATCGGGAGCCATTGACAGACGGGACGGACGGACCGTGGGTGGACCGACGGTCTGTGCTCGTCAATCTTCGCTCGCATCTAGAGGCTGGATTTGGGGGTTTGATCCACAGACGTGGACCACGACTCGTGGTCTGACCTACAGTCCGTGGGTCCGGACGTGAGTCGACCGTTAGACAAAATCTTGGGGCTGAGTCTAGGGAGGGTTGCAGATGCGAACCACGGACCACCAGCATGGGCCGTGGGTCACCCTGTGGTCCGTGGGTGGCAATCGTGGGTTGCACCTGCAACTTCTGGAAATCTGCATTAAGGTCTGTTTTTGGATATGGGGTGTTACAGTCTTGTTCATTTCAGTTGTTATGTTCTACACTTGAGTTACCCTTGAGGCCAGTTTGAATGTTTATTTCTAAATATTCTGAGTTTATTTTTGAGACATTGAGTAAAGTTGTGTTTTTGAGTTCGTACTAGTTTTGAGTAAGTCTTCCGCTCAGAGTTAAGCCAGACCAATGGTTCGCTTGGGGCCAACAATGGTTCTTGAGTGCCAGTTGCACCTAGGCTGTAGGCTCGGGGCATGACATATACACTTAACAATGGTTGAGAAATCCACTTGTATCAATTAACCAACAATTCACTCCGGGACATGATCCTTCCCTTTTCGTTGAGCTTCCAAATCAATGCAATATATTCAAGTACATAATCACAATAAGATTTCGAAATTAACCATTCCCATATTGCTATATGTTTAGCCTTGACCCAAAAACTCACCCAACTCTATTGTCAAGTTTCTAAATTTGAAGCCTAGAGTTAAGTCTTAATTTCTTCTAACAATACAATCCTACTAGTTTTCTTTTAATATAGTGTCATAAACCTAATATTTAATTGCATATACTAATAATATCAAAACATAAATCATAACATAATACTATGAGAAGTTTCCAAAATTTAAGCCAATTACGTGAATTGGCTCCTAAATGTAACACCCCGGAAACTAGTAGACTAAACTAGGGCTAAGTGTGAGGGCTAAAGCCAAGGAAGAGGACTAGGGCAGTCCACTCTTACATGGACATTTCCTTACCTTCCACGACCACCACCACGACTCGTGGTGGGCTAGGCAGTGGCTAAAATAAGGTTGCCCAAAACAACCCCCTTCACACGAGCCACTTCATGACTTGTGGTGATGACCACGGCTCGTGGGAAGGCTCGTGGTGGTGCCTTAGATTTTGGGGTTAATGGTAAGGTTTCCTAGCTACTGCATCAAGACCACGAGAGGCACCACGGCTCGTGTTAGGCACCACGACTCATGGAGCCTCACGTGAAGGGCTTTTCATTAGACTTAGAGTGTAGAGTCAACTTCAAATGATCATATCTCTTAGATAAAAAAGAACTAGGAGGGACATGACCTATAAAATTAAAGGTTTCTGAGTCCTCTTTCCAATGCCACATAGTTTGCCCAATTCCGATCTCGGGGTAAAATGTTAAGCCCGAAATAGTGAAGCACTGTCAGGCAGAAAATTCTTCACCACCCATTTGACGGGGCGTGGTGATGATGACGATCCGTGAAGGCTTCAGTCATACCATTTCAGCAGTTTCTAGCAAGTAACTTCTTGGGTCTTTTCCCAATTGTTTTAACTCAAAGGTATGCCATTTTTCCCAAGCCTAGGACCCCTATTTAAGTCATTTTAACCACAAAACTCTCCCAATTAAGTCATTTATTCGAAAACCCAAATTAAATGGGTATATTTTATATTACTTTTAAATAAATATATAAGGTAATTTTAGTCATTAAACACCCAATCAAAATCAAAAGTTCATCTTCCTCACAATATTTCTCTCTCTAAAAACCCAAGAAGAAGAATAGTAAAATTGAAGCTTGGCTTGAAGAAAGCAAGGGTTTTTCATCAAATCTTCAAGGATACATCATCAAGGTATGGTAGTTTTCATCAAATTCTTCAAAACTTGATTTCAAAACTTCCAATTTTCCCCAATTTCAAGGGTTTTGTTCGAAATTCATTGGTTCCTTTTAAAAGTGATTTCAATGGTTGAATTATGTTGGGTTATGATTGAATTGATGATTTATGGTTGAATTTTGGTGAAATTCCCCCAAGAACCCATGGATCCCCCTCTATTGTTAAAATTGTGGTCTTACTTGAATAAATTGATTTTAGAAGAATGTAAATGGGTCTTGTATGAAATAATTGAGTTAATTGAATTGTGTTATTACCCATATCTAATGTAGAAATTCTAGATGTTGGGTTGAATGTGATTCATGATTCTTGTTGGGTAAATTATGAGAATTTGTACATGAACATGCGAATTATGCATGTGCTTCAAGAATTACTTTGATAATGAAGATTCTATGACTATGGTGTAATTGTGGTATTGATTGGAAAGGTCATTCTCCCCTATAACCTTACACATAATAATGCATGAAGTAGTTATGTCTATATTGATTTAGTTTATATGATTCCATATGATTATAATTGATTAAGAATTAAGCATGTGATTGGATTACCTTGAGAATTAGGTATACATGATTATCATGCGAGGTATTGCTTGAGAGTAAGGCTTATAGCATGAAGATGACTTCTAGGGCTTTAAGGGGTAAAAACTAACTTGAATGAACTAAGGTTTTTAAGGCTTTAAGAAGGAAGCTATTACGTATGTTGAATTGTATATGACATTATTGTGGAAGGACTTCACCCACATGACCTATAATATGAGTACATGAGTTTATGCATGAAATGAATGATTTACTTGAATCATGATATTCCCCTATCTAATGTAGTAATTCTAGATGTTTGGGTTGAGTTTGATCATAGCCCTTGAAGGGCAAATTATGAGGGTTTGTACGTGTTGATAAGAATTGTGTATGAGCTTGTGACTTACTTAGAAAGTAAAGATACTATGATTATGATATTATGTAGATGTTTTGTGAACACTTTGAGAGTGAAGTGTCTATGATGATAATGTTGTTGTTGTGTCAATGAAAGGACAATCACACACACCCTATGCATGAACATGACTATGATGTGACTAAGGTGTTGTTGAAAGACTAATTCTCATACGCCTCTTTACACATGACTATGCATGAAATGTACATGACTATGATAATATTGTTATGTTGAATGAAAGGCTATTCTCATGAACACACTATGAATATGATGTGAAAGGTTTACTCACATATGGATGATACAAAGGTTGAAAGGACATTCTCACCTAATTGAATCTATGATCTATTTTATGAGTTGTGTTGAATGAAGGGTGAGATACACCTTCACACATGTAAATACAACTAAAGACTAAATATGTAAATTTTGGGAAATTATGCTTAGCACCGAGTGGATATGAATATGAGATGGAATTTTTTACGCTAGTTAGTCCGGCTTCCCAAAATAGTTATCTCATGAGATGGAAACCTTTTATGTTAGTTAGTCCGGGTTTCTAGTAGCAATCTCCTTATCCCATAACTATGTGCCCACATAGGTCTTTAGCTAGTGGATCCACCTAAAAGCTAATATATGAGTTCTACCTTAGGCAAGTACGACACCTCTTTTCGGTGTGGGGGTAAGATACCGGATTCCATGAAGCTCACATGGTCTATGTCGGTTAAGGCTATATTTTCCTATATGACAAGAACATGAGTTATGTACTATGGTTCATCAAGAGGTTCTACTTAGTATGAATGGGGGTACGGGACTTCATTCATGCATAGCACAAGTAGGCTTTGAGAGTGGTCATAGTATGTTTCTCTTATGACATGATGATTTATGAGTTAATGCATGCTTTATATGAATTATGAACATGAATATGAACTATACTTATGACTTCTTAATGAGCTTTACTTAGTGTGAGTGGGGGTATGAGACTTCACTTATACATTACACAAGTAGGGTTCGAAAGGGGTTATGGTGTGGTTTCCTTATGCTATGAATATATATATATATGAATTTATGCATGTATGATACGAATTGTTGCTAAGAGTGGTTTTCCTTGTTATAAACTATGAACATGAATGTTTCCTTGTCTATGGTAATTGACTATGGATGAGATCAAAGCATGATAAGTATGAGCATGGTGGCCTAAAAGTGGTACTTAGTGTAGATAGGATTATGGGATCCTATCTATGCATTGCACAAGTATAACCTAGGGTTACTTATGTGATGGTTCTATTATGATGAGATGATCTTGGTATTTAATTATGTATGTGAACAATGTCTTATGATGATTGGTGTATGCATTATATTGGAGACTATGTTTGTGATTATGTTGATATCCGTTATGCTGTGATGAATGGTGTATGAGTTGTCTTATGGGTTACATTCCCCAACTATTTCAAAGATGATGTTTCAAAATTTGCATATAGCATGGTTTCAACAAAAATGTCCCTTTTAACATGTTTTAAGGATTTTTATGCATGGCTATCATACTTGGTACATTTTTGTGCTAACCCATATTTCTTCTATATTTTTCACAAAGTGTAGGGTTTGGAGACTTGAGTTCTATTCTTGGAAGATGGGTTTCTAAGGAGCAAGGAGTTGAAGATTTGGTGAGTCCTCATAGTATTTGAGGACTTGACCTTTATGTCCTTTAAGTCTTTCCTTTATGTTTTAGACTTTTGTAAGGGCCGTGTCCCTAAGATTGTATTCAAGTGTTATAGATGGTTTGAGACATAGTGTTGTAGATTCCCTCTTTTTTTTATAAAGGACTTCGATTGTAAAGAAAAGTTTTAAATTTCCACACTTTTTCCCTATGTTCTTATGTTATGATTTGCTATGAGGCTTGTATGAGACTTTTCAGAGTCTTGTACGCCGTGTCACATCTAGGGGATAGCCTTGGGTCGTGACACTAAACCACGAGGACCTTTATTAACTCCATAGACATTATTTACGCAAAATGTCATATGTAAGTAATAATACCACACCCTTCCAATAATTGGGCCAATCATTAGCATTACTACCTCTTTATTATTAACATACTAGTATTGGCAAATGATTTAATATGAAAACCGTTGTAATATGATAACCCTTATAATAAGATTAAATTTTCGATTACAATCCTTGTATTTTAAAACAAGTACTAAAAAGAAGAGGAGAGGAGAGGAGAGAAGTAATAAATGTACGAGGCAGAAGATTATTGTAAATAGAATTTGGTGGAGATATTAATAATTAATTATGTTACTTTGAAGATCCCATTTTTTTGTTTATCACATGGAAAAGAACGTGAACAAAATCTCTAGTATAACAAGGAATAATCATAATGTGGCTCACCTAATTTAATTCCATTCCGATTTTATTAATTTCTCTACAATTTATTACAAAAATCAATTCTCTAATATAGATATTAATATTCCTCGTCACTGACTTGTATAACCCTAGATCCATAAATCAACTTTAACCTGCCATATATATGAATTATATAGTATAAATTACTAGAACTTTCATTCCTTACCCACACAAAATAACATAATGTTGGTTTATTTCATTCATGATCATCGATATGGTGAACAAAGTAGGATAAAATTAGAGTTTGCCAGGAAGTATTTGTTTTCCTCAACAGCGTAAAAGAAAAGCTTTGGTCAGGTTTCTTTTCTCCCTTTTATTATTATTATTATTATTATCATCATCATCATCATCATCATCATCATCATCATCATCATTATTATTATTATTATTATTATTATTATATACCATGAAAGTTCCTAGGCTCTGATACCAACGTTACAAGATCACTAACCTGGCGGTGGTCCGCCCAGTAATAATCAAGCAAGTCATTATCCTTAGAGGTAGTCCAACTATATAAGAATCGAAATACACACGAATTTTAACATAGCTTCATATCTCATCTCATTTAAACCCGAGACAACAGGGGGGTTGCCTAGTGATACTATGGCCAACAAGGTTTATCGATCAAACAGTTGGAGACCCAAATAGGTCATATCTTATCTCATTTAAACCCGAGACAACAAGGGGGATTGCCTAGTGATACTATGGCTAACCCCAAGAATGAGGTTTGAGTGTGGACTTGCGTCGTGTCGCGACGTTAACTTAGTCGTTGTTTGGGAGGCAACTCAAGTTTTATTTGCTTTCTTTTAGAGTTTGAAATAATGGTGTGTTGATTGTGCAGGTCAAAGTGTGGAAGGTGTTTGAAAACTGCAGGTTGGCAAGCTAAAAGTCCAGTCGGCGATCCCGACTTAGACCGCCGTTAGACTCAAGACATTTTTAAATTGGAGTGTGTAAAACTCAACGAGCCCAGGAGCTGATTGGCGAATCACCGACCAGGTCGGCGATCACGACTTTATTCGCCGTTTGGACCCCCACAATAACTGGAGGTCCTGTAAAACTCGGTGAGGTAAGTGCTCACTCGGCGTGTCACCAAGTGGGTTGGCGAGCAATACTAATGTCATCGAATAGGGGAGAACTGGATGGTTTTTAAAGGCCAAAAGTTTAAACTTTCAAACTCTTTCACTTTCCCTCACTTTTGAACTTCCAAAACTCACACCCGCAAAATATTATCTATATTTCTTGCATTTTTATCGCATTTTAGTCATCGGATTTGTGTTTGGAGTTGGATTTCTTTGCCACCTAGCGTTTCAACTTGTTTAATTGACATCTAAGGTTGGTTTTCAGAACCCCGAGTTTATATTTAGCGATTTGTACTCATTTGCTAGTGATTTTATCTTAGTGAAGTGTGTTGGGCCTCTCTGATAATAAATGTATGTTTTTGTGCCTATTTTAATTTGAATATCTTGCCTGTAATGCCATTGTTGCTAAACTCCCAAATTTTTCGTGCTTAAAATTGATTAAAATTGTGGGGTTGTGCTTGCATGTTGTTGGGTCTAGTTGGGTGAAGTCTAAGTAACCCACATTTGTGTCAAATGACCTAATTTGCCCAATGATGGAGTGGTTGATGTCATTCCTAAGGGAAAAAGTCATCAAATGGCCAAATTTGGCCAAACCGAGAGAAGTCTGAGTATCCCAGGGGCATGGGTGTAATGGGTCTTGGTTTAATTAGAGGGGTGCATGTTTTGATTTTGTTCTTGGGGGATACGGGATTTGGAAAGTTGGGTTGAAAGTAGGCACGTTGGGTCATTTGGCGAGCTGGGTTGAGCTCGCCGAACCACTCGGAGGTTCTCTGAAGTTCCCCTGATCGCCTTTAATTTCTTTCTTAATCTTGACTTAGGTTCTGTAACTTTCGGCGAGAAACCTGAGTTCGCCGAAAGCCCTTCTTAATCGCCCTTTGTCTGCACCCCTAATCCTTAAATGCACTGTAACTTTCGGTGGGCTGGTCTTTGCTCACCGAATGTTATCGGCAATTCGCCGAAAGGGCCTTCCCATCACCGATATGCCATTTGTCTGAGGAATTTTTCAGCCAATCCTTTCGGTAAGCCTGACCTGGCTCGCCAAAGTGATTCGGCGACTGGACGACTGGTTCGACGAGTCTGTCTGCAACTACTTTTATGTGCTTTTGCTTGAACTGTTTCTAACTCTTTTTGATGTTTTTGCAGACATGGCTAGACCAAAGGTTGCTGGCAGGGACTCGCCACCCCGTAAGAAGGCCAAAGGTATAAAAATCAATGAGGATGCAGTTTCATCCAAGGCCAAGGCCACAAAACTTCCCACAACTGGTGGGAAAGGAAAGGGCAAAAGGAAGGCACCTGCGTTATCGGAGGCCAGGTCCGACAGTGACGGTATCTACCCCACTCACCTCACCACTTTTGAGAGTGAGGGTGAGCATCAGGATGCAACTTCTGAGGCGGAGGATGATGAGTTATTAGTAGCACAGAGGGCAGAGCTGCGATACAAAAATATGAATGATCTGTCTAGGATCTGGACTCCTCAGGCCACAACTACTCCTCCTCCCACTCCAACAAAAATTGTGGTCCTAGCAACACCAGTACAGGGTCCTCCCCCTTAGTGTATGAATAGACTGAAGACTGAGGGACTGAGGATAATTATAGAGGAAAAGAGGTTGTCCACTGATGGGGTCATTGACAGGTACCTAGAGATTATGAGATGTCTGAAGTCTCATAAATTCCAGCTCTTCACCAAGTCCCGTGGCTCTTACATTCCAAATTGGGTTCGGGAGTTCTACACCGCTTACGAAGCCTTGGTGCCGCAAAGGAAGAAGCTGGCTTCCAAATTCAAGCCGGTTGATTATGTGATTGTCCGGGGTAAGAAAGTGTTGTGTGCCAGTACTAATATAAATACGGTATTATAGTGCACAGACAACATTGTTGATGCCCACCAGTATAGGGTAAAGACTAAGTCCTTGGAGAGCATGAAAAGCTGGCTAGCCCCTCTCATATGTGATGGTACTCCGAGGTGGTTGGAGGCAGGGGCTCCGATAGAAAAGAAGGACCTACATGTAGCTGCGAGATACTGGGTTGGTTTTATCAGCAACACTATCATGCCATCCCAGAATAAGTCCGTCCTACGCCACACAAAGGCGGCTTGTCTTGGCTTGATCATTGCACGAGAGCGCATAAATTTGGGTATAATCATTGCGCAGGAGATGGCTATGAAGGCCAAACAGTGCCAGACTTCTCTCCCCTTCTCGGTGTTATCACTGAGTTATGCAGACGGGCTCGGGTTCTAAGAGATGAGAGAAAAAGATGTGGAAGTGATTCCACATCTTCTACCGATATCCAGAGAATCGAGGCGGAGTATTTAAAAGATAAAGCGAAGAAGAAAAAGGCAGACCCGATGGACTCTTCCCTGGTTGTGGATACAAATGCATTACCTGCAGAGGCACCTTTGCCTACTCCGGCCCCTGGGCCTTCAGGTACTTCTAGTATTGTTCCTTCCGATACTCTAGGTTCCTCTATTGCTACATTGCCTCCGAGATATGCTGGTACTGCTGCTTCTCGGCCCCTGCTCACTCAGGATGCATTACTCCGAATGAGGCAGCTAGCCCATTTTGTCGATCGTCGTGCTTCCAAACTTGAGGCCTCCATTCCAGGCATGATTCAGACAACCTTTGTTGATGTTGTGACACCATTGAGTGCTACCATTGATGCCCTTGAAGCTAGGATAACAGTGTGTGAGCGTGGCCAAGGGGCCACCGAGGAGGTGACGGCTCTAAAAGCCGCTACTATTGCTGCGCTGAGGAGAGATGTGGATCAGCTAAAGTCCACCGATATGTCCATGATCTTTGGGACGGTGGAGATCCCAGATGTGTCAATTGAGCCAGACATGCCTCTGGCTACCATCGGAGAGGATATTCGAGTTGAGAAGGCAGCTAATCCCGAGTCTGAGGTGGAGATGGATGAAGAGATGCTTGGGGTTGCTGAGAAGACTTCTTACGATGGCCTTACGGAGATTGAGGAGTCCATGGTAGATGCGGTTGTGCAGGTTTCGTTGGCAGATACACCCTTAGCTGACCCTAGTGAAGCTGGTATTGTTTCTGAGGTGACTCCGGGCACTGATGCCCAAGTTCAGAGTGATGCATCGGGTAGTGATACCCCGACAAATGGAGTGACTGTTTAGACCGGATCCCTCTTTACCTCCCTCCCGCTCTGTCTTATGTTTATTGACTTTTAGATTTTTTATTGCTTGCATTTGAGGACAAATAGCTTTTCTTTTGTGGTGGGGTGAGGCCCACCTTTTGTGACTATTGTTCTGTCTATATATTTGGGTTTTTGAGCTATAAATTGTGTTTAGCACTGTTGTTGTGGATAATTGAGCTTGTGGCTACTTGTTTTAATTGTAAATGATTTTTGGAATCCTTTCGAAAATTTTTTTGTGCCACCTCTTGTTTGTGTTTGAATGTGGTTGTTCTCTTACAAATTTGAGTATCGGTCTTGATCAATATCGATGACTTGAATAGTGCTCATAATAGAACAAAAAATGAATGTGTGGCTACGATGAGGCCAAATGAAGTTGCATAGACAATATGTGAACTTTTTACATCTCATTGTGACTAGCCGGTTATCGATTGAGTCTCTTGTGATGAACATCGCACACTAGCGAAAGTGTGGAGTCTTGTTTGACATTGGTGTCAATGCCTTGCGTGTGATGAGCTTACCGTGAACCATGTGTGATGACACCTAGAATTTTCCCCGTTGGTCCGGTTGACTAAGTGATGCAATCTCTTGAAATGATCTTAGGCAACTTTAAAGAGTGAAACAATTTGACATTTTACCTCTTTTGTGGCCTACCTTGTGAGTGTGTGATCCTTGCTTGAACACCCTTTGAGCCTTAACCCTTTCCTTGGAAGAAACTTGATGAAATTGTGACCTTTCTTTATCCATTACCCATAATCCTCATGATTTGTGGTTTGCTTGAATAGCCAACTTAGGCCAAAAGCCTAAGTTGGGGGTGTGGTGAAAAGAGAAGGTGAATCAAGAAATTCAAAGAAGTCCCCTTTGACCCATGTTTTTAAAAAAAGATGGAACCTTTCCATACAAAAAAAAAAGGAATGAAAAAGTTGTTAAATAAAGTTGCAAAGGAAAATGGGGTGTCTGGTATTCCATGGAAGGTGAATAATGGGGCGACTTTTGAGCATGAATGAGAATGATGAAGAAAAGGAAAGAAAGAGCTGTTCATACCACATTTCACGAGGATAGCAGCCACTGAGCCTAAATGACCATACCTTTACACTCAGCCCCCTTACAAGCCTTGAGAAGACCTTTTTTATCTTTAGTGAACTGAAACAAAGGCTGATTGGAAAATAAGGGCAAACCTATGGGTGAAATCATGCATTGTGTTCATCTTTGTGAGTGTGAGTGTTGCATTTGATTCCGAAGCTATTAATTGTTGAACCATTGTGTGTGAATATGGAATCATTCTTTGTGTGAGGGAATTTGAGTACCTTTGTTGAGCTTGAACTTGCATTTGAAGCAAGTATTGTGAACTTGAGAATCTTTGATAATGATGAGTCACAACTTGAATCTTTGAGTGCACTATTGATCCTTGCATGAGTAAGTTGAGTCTTTTTGTGTACATTCATAATTGAGTCTTGTGTAGCACTGTTTGAGACATCATTTTTGAACTGTTGAACTTGAGTTTTACTTGAGGACAAGCAAAAGTTTAAGTTGGGGGTGTTGATGAATCCACGATTTGGACTCATTTAGGGATTTATTTGGATAGATTTAGTGTCCTCAAATGCTTATTTTGTGTCAATAACTAATGTAAAATCCTTGTTTTCCAGGTATTTGGATTGAGGAACAAAGCATGGACACTAATGGGCAAAAAGGAACAAGGCAGCTTAAAGAGTGAATGAAAGAAGGCTTGTTGATCGCCTAATCCATTGGGCGAGTCGCCAAGTGGCCATTAACTCGCCTAAAGTTCCAGTGTGTCAAGCCCTAAAGGAGAAAATCAAGTCGGTGAGAGAAACGACCAGTCAACATGTCACAGAACGGTTCCGCGATGCAGTGTTGGATCGCCCAAAGTTGCAAAACTTGAGGATCCGAAGGCCAAAGCAAAAAGGCGATGGAACTGACCAAAGGGCGGATCGCCGAGTTGATCGGCGATCCCAACTTATTGCGCCTAATGGCCCTTCGCAGCATATTTTTGGCGACTATAAATACATTTTCAAAAATTATGTTTAGTATGAAATTTTATTCTAAACATTCATTAAAGTAATTTTTGAGTTAGAACTCTGAGTTTGGAGACAAAGTTTTCCTTAGCTTTGAAGAATTGAAGTTTTCCATTTTTGAGAAATTGAAAGTGGGTCTTTGAGATTCTTCAATTTGGACCTTTGTAAAGACAAAATTAATCTTATCCACCTGATGGAAACACAATTTGGTAACGATTCTATCTTTTTATGATGTCTAGCTAAAACCTCAATTCTTGGGGTATGATTATGTGATTATGGGTTGATTTCACTTATGGTATTGCTAATTGATAGTTTAAATGTTGTTTAGAAGTGATTTCAATCAATAATTGTGGTTTAATTTAAAGGGTTGTAGTTGTAAATGCAATTCTACCTTCGTGGTTTTGGCTTGCTCGAGAGAGAGAGGTTTTAAAACCAATAGTAGAATTGATGGTCTGTGGGTATTAGGTTGTCATAGGTTCAGCTCGAGATAGTGAATCCTAGATCCTTTTCCACACATTCAGCTCGAGAGAGTGAATGGACTAAAGTGTAGGTTGTTCTTAATTGCTGCTTGTTGGTGTTCGAGAGAAACCAACTTGATTTGGGTATATTGTTCAAGAGAAAGTTTATCTCCACTAAAGTCTAGCTTATTCACTGATTTACAGCGATTTACTGACAATTCCAATTACCCATTTGTCTATATTAGCCTATAATCCAATCACATTCCAAGAACCCGTCTCATTACTTGTTAATTCGTGTTATTTGTTGTTGTTGTAGCTGATAGTAAAAACCGAAACCCCCTTATTTGACATTCGTGTCACCCCTAATTTGAATTATGTTTTTATTCGATAATGTTTATTCCTATGATTGACTTGAACATATTCGTACTTTGCTCTTGATTCTCAAACACGTACCACTCCCTGTGGAATTCAACTCCAACTCATTTAGCTGGGTTATATTACTGACTAACGATCGTTGACACTTAGAATTGGATGAAATGTCCTGATACGTGAAATCAGATAAGACGAGTGTCATCACATTCATTTTTGGGTTGTGACATTTTTTTATTTACTATCAATAATATTTAGTACTATTCACTTAAATATTATTAGTATTGATATTTTTTTTCTTTTTTTATTTACTATTTTTCTATTTTATTTGTTTTAAATATTTATTTTTATAATTCATATCTAATTACATATTCAATTGCTACTTTTAATATCCATAACTCTTATGTTTTTCATATTCATAACCTCTAAATAATTAATTTAAAATTTTAAGATATCTTTTGATATTCGTCTATTTTTATCTATATAAATTCAACTTCTACATTTCATGAGACCCTATCCAAACACTTATATCATCATTGTGTATTTAATTCATGTTTTTGTTTGATTCGATAAAAAAAAGTTTCTTGAATTTTGATTAGTATTGAGAGAATGCTTATAATAACTAAGAAAAATATGTTTCTAATTTTGTATTTCTCTTTACCCCATCTATATTCGTATCATTTAAGTAAGGATGAATATGTTGCATTTTTTTCTATGTTTATGCGTTTGGATTTTCTCTATATTAGACTTTCTTAATTTAATTTTCTAGAATTTTTTATCATTGTAAGTTTGTATTTTTATTCGGGCTTAAATTATTTATTTATGACTTTATTAGAAGTTTACTATTATTAACCAAAGTTCAAGTTTACAGTTGGTTGTTTAAAAGAAATTACTTTTAAATACTAAAATATGTTCTTCATTTGGTGTTTCTTGTCCCATTTTTAAATATTTTTATTTGCTATTGAATTTTACTACTCATTACACACATGGTTTCATAGAATTATAATCATTCTAAAGAATTTTAATATATATATATATATGTACAGTTGGTTGTATAAAAGAAATTACTTTTAAATACTAAACTATGTTCTTCATTTGGTGTTTCTCGTCCCATTTTTAAATATTTTTATTTGTTATTGAATTTTATTACATAATATATATATATATATATATATAGGAGACACATATGCAAAGCACATGCCCAAAAACTGTACGGAAGCTTAAACCATAAGAAAAACTAAGATGGTGGGGAATACCCAATACTGTCTGAATATATAAAAGACTGAGAGTTTAACAACAAATGGAAGTTCAAACTCAAATCTAAAACTGAATCTAACTATGTCTGAAATAAGTTTCTAACTGACTTAAGAAGTTAGGACATGCTCCCAGCTATCTTTAGCGAAATTGAAACTGAAAGACTGAAAGTACAAGAAAACATGTCTATCGTCCTCGAAGAATGAGGACTCACCACTGATAATGCTGAAAATGGATCGGGAATTGATAGACACATGATTTGAATGCTGAGGATCTAAACCTACATCACGAGAACATGTAGCGCAAAGTATGTGTCAGTTCTTGAAAGGTACTAAGCATGCATGATAGAATAAAACTGAAAAATATACATAATTGAACAAACCATACTGAGCAATGATATAAGATGAACATGATGAATGTACTGAACATATTGAATATGTACTAAACTGAATGCAATGACCAAGTACATAACATGTTGAAGCAGAATACTAAAATACAACTTGAAACCTGGTCAATCCATTAGAATCTAACTTTGAGAGCTACTAATAACTGACATAAAACCACATGAGCTAAATTTGGAGTCCGATGTATACGCCCCATCGAGAGGACGCAATATACCTTGCCAAGGGTATAGAGGCATGATTGGAATGATCACTAAATATGATGTGCATAGAGGGGACTTAACCTACGGGAACACGTAGTTTTGGGACTATGAGGGTGACTAACCCTAGTCCAACTCGATATTAACCCTACTCCCAACTAGAATGTGTATAATACAACATAACTGAAATAAACTGGATAGCTCAGTGTTCTGACATGGTAACTGAAAATGCAACATTAAGTACTGATAATGAAACATTTGACAACTAAGGCACGTATATTTGTTTATCTGTCCTAGCTAGTGTAATTCATGAACAAAACGAATCTACACAACTAGTGTTCTGAATTTCATGCAAGGAACTAAGCAACAATGTTACAACAACACAGAAACCAGATTAGGAATATTTTATCACTTAAATCACAACAATTTCTAAAGTTCAAGAAACCCTAGGTCTAAGAAATATTTAGGGAATCAAGATTCTGACTAAAATCTAGGGACCTAATGGGTAAAAGGAACCCACTAGTGAAATACCACATGCCTGGTGACGAATTCCACAGAGAAATCTTCCGATTTCGGGGATGGAATTGAGCAAAACTTGTTGCATTCTTGGCGAGAGTTTGGTCGACTGTTTCTCCTTTTTTGTTCTAGTTTGATCAATATCTTTGGGAATGAATTGGTTAGGGTAAGTTATGATTTAGTTACTAGGCTTAAACTGATCAAAACAACATAGTTTAGGGGTTTAACGACATAGTTTAGGTGTCCAACGTAGAGGGCAAAAGACCAAATGACCCCTGACTTAAAACCTGACGGGGCTAATGACAGGCCTGATCGACGGACCGTGGATGGACCTACAGTCCGTCCTGGTCAACCGTCGTTCGACGTCTGGGAGCTGAAAACTAGGGGTTTGAACCATGGCCTGGACCACAAACCGTGGTCTGACCTACGGTCCGTAGGTCGTGGCGTGGGTCCAGAATTAGCTAGATTTTTTTGGGTTTCTGGGGAGGGGGCTATAGGCTGCAAACCACGGACCCCACTTACTTTCCATGGGTCAACCTACGGTCCATAGGTGGCCCTGTTGGTGGCACCTGCAACTTCTAGAATTCTGCAATTTGGACTTCCTCATATGGGGTGTTACATTTGTAATTTGAGGTACTTTAGATGATGTTTTTGGATAAATATATTTCTTGTACCTAGAAAATTAATTTTAATGAAATCACTCACCTATGATAAAGTGGTGATAGAGATTTTTCTCTATGGTCTTCATAATTAAATTTAGTGAAGTATTATGTTCATGTGTTGCCTTAGACCTTCCTCCATATCAGATGAAGTTTATACAAGTCATTAAAATTTAATCACTAGTTTTAATGAATAGAGATTCTCTCTATCTGAATAATATTTGATTGGATCAATGATCTAGGGATACTGATATTAATTTGGCATAAATCAACATATAGTACTCTCCATCTGAGATAGCTTTTGTTCTAACTTTTTTGGAGTGAATATCTGACATCACATATATATGTTGCATGTGTAGTTATTTTTCATCTAAATTTATCGTGTAAGAGGCATATCATATCCATGAGATGTGTTTTGACTTTTAATGTTCATGTATGCATAAATATGCTGATTTCTAAAAAATAGTATTCGGATGATGTAAATAGTTTTAGAATTTTGTTCTTTGTTCTTGATTCGTGTATCTATTTCATAAATGTTGATTCGTGTATCTATTTCATAAATGTTGATATGTGATAAGAATTTTTGAACGGAAAAAAATATTATATTCTATCTTTGCCAAACAACGTTTTCAACCAAATTGATCATAGTTTTGAAATTCAAAAAAAGGGACTCTGATTGGTCTGAAATTTGGTAGATTCATAAAAACGACCTAGTAAGAAATTTTTTTTGGATCGTTATATTAGTTTTTTGTCATATTTGGTTATATTGGTCCTTACCTTTATTGCCAAGATTGAATTGTAGTGAACTATTAGTTTCATGTGTTGGCTTAGACCTTCCTCCATATCGGAAGAAACTAATACAAGTCACTATGTATTTATTGGCTAGTTTTGATAGTCTATATTAACTCTCCTTAACTGAGTAATATGTGATTGGATAAATGTAACTAGGGTGATTTTCCCTTGACTTAAACTAACAGTAGAATCTCCATCTGTTTGTATAAGTTTATGGAGTGAATAATCAGTCCTTGTACATGTGTATTGCATGAGTAGTTCTCCAATCCCATTGATTGGCTATTCAAGATGCATGGATATATATGTATAAATGAGCCCTGAATTGTGTTATATACGATTATTCGACATATTATGATCTATTTAATGTATTATATCTCAAATTCTCAATAGACTTTACGGACTCACTTAGTACTACTAAAGTATTTCTTTCGATAGAGATAAGATATTAATTCAAAAAATGCATTATACATGTACACTATGCTAGATGAAATTATTTTCAGTTTCTAACAAGATAAGAGATGGATACTTAATATAGTTTTCTTGTAACTCTCCTATTATTGAGTTCGATAAATATGTTATCTCTTCTGGTATATTAATGTATGAATTTCTTAGTAGTATTATCTCTCATGAATTGAACTATATTAATCTTTCTCATAAGAGAAAATATCTTTTAAATTGAATGAAACTTATATGTACACTAGCGTCTACATCATTTATTCTGGATAGAACTTTGAGGTTGGTTAAAGAATGGAGATAACAGTTCATTAAAAGTGAAATCACTGCAAACATGTGAGTCATGTTTAGAAAGAAAAATGACTTAGAGACATTTCCTCTTAAAAAGGAAAAAATAGGCAGTGATAAGTTATAATTAATCTATTCTAATTTGTATGGTAAATGATCATTCAGGTAAGAGGTGAATTTGAGTATTCTGAGATTCTCACAAAGTTATTCATGATATGTATATATATTTTTGATGTTTTGTAACTATGAATGTCTTGATAAACTCAAAATATTTTAAGACAAATGAAAATAGCATCATGTAAAATATATAAAGTCACTTCAATTTGATTGTAGTGATGTAATCTATCTGCAGAGTTGTTGAGTCACTTATCTGATAGAATAGTTGGATTTCAATTGTCTAAACCAGACACTCTATAATAGATTGGTGTAAAAGAGAAATAAATAGACTCTTATGAAGATGATAAGATTAAAGATTGGCTTATTTCATTGTTGTTTTGTTTCTTTTGGGATATGTTCTAAGAACTACATATCAAATTCGAATTCAATTCCTTTCAAATCAGGAATGAAATATGTGTGTTAATTGGATATCGAAAAAGAATGAAAGAAGATTTATTTTATTGTCCTGAAGAATATAAGGCAATTGTTAAGACAATTGTCATATTTCTACAAAAGGACTATTTAGTAATCCATGTTTCTAGAAGTAAATTAGTTTTACAGGAACTGAACAAAGAAATAACAAATGAGTCAGTTGTAAATTCAGACGCTCAAGAACATCTAACCGGTATGTCAGAATTGACGTTCCATTGCATTTAAGTAGTAGGAGAATCGTTACTAGACATAAGAAAACTACTACCTCAAGTAGTGAGAGTGATTTTGTGAAAATTAAAGAACACTACATGAAAAGGTTGTTAATATTTAAATAGCAAAAGGTTTTGAGAGAATTATTAAGACTCAAGAACATGAAAGTGTAACTATTGTAGTAATACTTAGTTGTAGTGGGAGAATCATAACGAAGATTGATTGGTTTTGTATGTTTAAGAGAACTTTCATGATAGAAATCCTATAAAGAAGTAAACTTTTGAAGGGCTTCATGATAGGGCCTTTGAAGGTCTAATAAAAAATCGATAAGTTACGACTTGGCACTACTAGACGAAGATGCATAAGAAAACTTCTTGGTAAGATCCTTTTGATAAGAAATATAAAAGGAATAACTGTGAAAGTTGTAAATGCGCTGTTAACAATTTAAGTGGGAGATTGTTAGTGTATATACTATTAATCATGTGTTTAGGAATAGTATTCTAACAATTTTCAAGATTAAATATCTTAGTGGGAGATTGTTAGGGTATATACTATTAATCATGCATTTAGATATAGTACATTATAACAATTGTGATGATTAAAAGTCTAAGTGGGAGATTGATGGGATATATACTATTAACCATGTGTTTAGATATAATATTTATTCTATAATAGATATTTATTCATTTTTAATAGATCATATATTCGTTTATGGTGTTTGTTTACTTATATAGTAGATGATTAATTGTATAGAGTTTAAGCTTATATACAGAGGATTAAATCATCAGTTCTTATAAGTATAAAGTTTTTTGTTCACATTCTAAGATGGGAATTGGACATGCCATTGGTACGATTGTAGCACAAGATTATATGTAGTTTATCTTTATAATGGGAATGATATGGTTCAAACTTCTTGTGATAGTGCATTTTGTATGTATTGAAAGGTACCGAATAGAGATAGCTGCTTTAGACTTACTGACAAAAGCATATTCTCTAAACTATTAAATGTACTTATATTCTCAATCCTGATATAACTATTATGATCTGTATATGTTAATTATCATTTTGATTTATTAAAATGAGAGATTCTAAGATAGGTCAATAAGCTTGGTAGATTGGACGATAGTAATATATATGGGTGAAATAATAAGTTTGTTGACGGAATCCATGTCTCGATATAGAGATTGATGATATGTCTTTTTGAGAAGCTTATAAGTTTTCATTATGTCGAACCTTGCAAGTGGATTTATGAATCTGACACATGAAATAAGTTAAGAAATGCTCTAAACAAAATTGTTCATTAAATTAAATTCATCAGGAATTTAATTTATTGATTAGTATCTGTAATATTAATATGGGGAATTACATATGTGTTTAATAGGGAATTTCAAAATATAAATAGAGGAGTGCAATTACAAATTTCTAATGGATTGATTTGTAATTTATTATGGTAAGAATAATTTAGGTTAATTATTTAGAATTATTTCCATAACTAGTAAAATTACCCACGGTTCGCGCGGGAATTTAATATCACGAAATTTATAAAATAATACTTAAAACATATAAGTCATTAAAACTAAAACACTATATTATTTTACATACAAGATTACGTAGTAACGAACATTAATAATGTACAGGAAAATGAAAATTATAACATCTTATCATTTATCCTTAATAATATAAGTAAAAATTTATGACTGTATAAAAATACCAGGATCTATAACATAAGCAATGATGTTAGTAAGAAACTCAACAGGAGCAAAGTATACGAATATTTAATTGTGCAAAAGAAGAAGGAAAAAGAAGAAGAATAAGAAGTTAAGAATTTTCGTTATTTTAAAATAAGAGGAAATTCCTCTGTATATAGACAACAAATGGTAGTGTAACAAATATTTTTTGTGCCTTACCGGAAAGTTCACAACTATTTGGAAAAGTTGCAACCCTTCACAAAGGTCACAACCTTTCAATAAAGTCACAATTTTTCATAAAAGTCGCAACTTTTCATTGAAGTCGCAACTTTTCATAAAAGTCACAACTTTTCATAAAACTTACAACAATTCATAAAAGTCACAACTTTTCATGAAAGAGAAGGTTAGTTTTGAAAATAAATAAATTAAAATGGAATCCTGGTATTATGGTAAGAATAATTCAAGTTAATTATTTAGAATTTTTTCCACAACTAATAAAATTACCCGCGCTTTGCGCTGGAATTTAATATCACGAAATTTATAAAATAATACTTAAAACATATCAGTCATTAAAACTAAAACACTATATTATTTTACATATAAGATTACGTTGTAACGAACATTAATAATGTACATGAAAATGAAAATTAGAACTTCTTATTATTTATCCTTAATAATATAAGCAAAAATTTATGACTCTAAAAAAATACCAGGATCTGTAACTTAAGCAATGGTGTCAGTGAGCAACTCAAAAGGAGCAAAGTACACGAATATTTAATTGTGCAGAAGAAGAAGGAAAAAGAAGAAGAATAAGAAGTTCATAATTTTTCGTTGTTTTAAAATGAGAGGAAATCCCTCTATATGTACACAACAAATGGTAGTGTGAACAAATATTTGTTGTGGCTTATCGAAAAAGTCACAACTATTTGGAAAAGTTGCAACCCTTCAGAAAGGTCACAACCTTTCATAAAAGTCAAAAATTTTCATTAAGAGTCGCAACTCTTCATCGAAGTCGCAACTTTTCATAAAAGTCACAACTTTTCATAAAACTTACAACTTTTCATAAAAGTCACAATTTTTTTTGAAAGGAAAGGCTAGTTTTGGAAACAAATAAATTAAAATGGAATCCTGGTTTGTGGTGGCGCCACGTAGGTGGGCCTAAGATTCTCTTTTAAATATATGATATGATATATGATATATGATATGATAGGAAGCCTCAGTAATTAATTTTGTAGTCCCTACCGTGCCTATATTTAACTAGAATTCGGAATCTATTTGAAGGGGAAAAGAGAGAAGTATGTGTCTTTCTCTATTATAATGAAAGGGAGAAGTATGTGTATCTCTCTATTCTAAGGAAATGGATAAGTACATGTCTTTTTCTATTCTAAGAAAAGGGAGAAGTACATGTATTTTTCCATTATAAGGAAAGGGAGAAGTACATGTATTTTTCCATTATAAGGAAAGGGAGAAGTACATGTCTTTTTCTATTCTAAGGAAAGACTGTGTTTCTTCTCCTCCTTGGACTTGGAAGAAACCTCTATAAATAGATATTAACCCTCGAAGAGGACTAATTTTTTTTTATATACGATGCTTGCCCACCCAAGTATTGAGAGACTTCAAAAGTGAATATGGGATCATTGTAGAAGACCGCAGAATTGTTGTCCAGTGTGTGGACTAGCTCATGGATTCACTTGAAGGTTCTAGCTTGTCAATTTGCTCACACTTCAAGAGGTAATTTTGAATTAAATTTTAGAAAGTTTATGTGCTTTAACGTGATTCTACTTCTTCTAGCATAAACTATTTGTTATCTATTATTCATGTAAGTTGTATGATTCTGGTATGTTGTCGCTGTGCATATAGTTTCCAACACTATCAACCAAATGATAGGTCTTGAAGTTATCTTACCAATGTCTTTGATCGTTCGTCACTCCAACTTATGTGCTAAAAGTTATGCCCATTTTACTACGTACGTAGTTTGCGTGAATCGCCGTCCAAAGAAAATTTCCCTCGCCCGACCGCGCCAGAATGGCAGTGTTACTTCGATGGCCGTGAAAAGAGTTGTGCGCGACATAGGCTCCAGGAGCGCCAGCATGAATATGTGCTCCAAAATTCTTTTAATTTTCTTTTCTTTGCACTTTTGAGCAGGGTTATTTTCTTCATTTCCTAATTCCATATCCCTAACCTATGACTATTAACTTCCTCCAAAATTCAAACTCAATAAGATTTCATAAGTTACGATAAACTGTTTTCTTTTTGCCCTACACATCAAAGAACAAGAGATACAAGAATGCTAGAGATTTAAATAACAATTCTCCCTCAAGCTTCAAATTTAAGGTATGTAGAACTTCAATTAGGAATTTCATTCATCCTCACGTCCAAAATTTCTTAATTTTTATGAACTTAATTCGATAGTTAGGATTATCCAACCCACTTTTAAATTCTTCACATTTATGATTTGAATTGCATAATTTCTTGAATTATTTATTCATGATTATGGATACTTGACTATTGTACTTCCTTTTTATACGTAGTAAGGTTTTTTATTGTCATTCTTATGAGTTACTGACATGATATTCTTTATACTTCATGAATTTTATATTTCAAAGCATAATTTAAGAGTGTTTATGTTATTATGAAAGATATTTTGAGAAATCACAATTTATGCATGTTGTAGAAAACTCTCATGATTTGAAAAGTATATTTTACAAAGAGATTTTAAAATATGATTTTTTAAAGAAATATTTGAGCTTCGTCTCATAGATTTGAGCATAGTCTCACAACAAAATATGTTTTAGAAAAAAATTGAGCAAGGATCGTAAAAAACTTATTTATAATCTTAATAGATATAATATGAGATATATAAATAGTATTTTTTGAGAGTAGTATTTAGCACCGAGTGAACGAAGGTTCTAGATAGACCAAGTTCCAGAATCATATGATTTCAAAAAATATCGTCTCACATGTACATTTTTGTTTCTGAAATGTTGTGTCATATGTAGCCATTTTGACTCACCGTACTTTAGGTATCATTTATAGTTATTTCAGTCATAATATAATTGTTGATCTCAGTCTTCAACTTACATACCAATACATTCAATGTATTGATGCTACTTGTGTTGTATTATTTTATGATGTAGATTTCAGCACTTTGATACGAATCTGTGGTCAAATGTTCCAATAAGTTTCTCCACATTCAGCTTATGGTGAGTCCTCCTCCCATTCAAAGGACTTCGGTTATGATTAGGCAAATATAATCACTTTAGTTGTGTTAACTTTCAAGCAGCCCAGAATATTATCTTGGTAGACTTATCTAGCTCAATTGTTTTAGAGGCTTCAAAAGACACAATTATGAGTCATACACATTGATTTCTCAGTTCTATTTCAGACTTTTTCTCAGATGTTTTAACATTCTTCATTTATAAAATATTGCTTCAGTATTCTGTAGCTTAGCACATTACGATAAATTTCAGTTTCTGCATTAGGCAATGTTCAATGTTATGGCATGTAAGACCAAGGGCTTTCTTGGGCCAGTAATGATTATGTGTGAGGTAATTCCCAAGGCGTAGACTCAGAACGTGACAAAAACCTTCCTACTCTTCCCACTTTATTCATCTCTTCGGCTTATCTCTCTCTTTTGCAACTTAGTTTATGTTCAGTAACCCCCCCTCCCCCTTTTTTTTGTCAAATTCTTTTCAAGAATATATCAGAAAAATTGTGGGTTTATCCTTTGTATACTCCTGGTAATTGATTTATGTTAAGCTTCTAACTTTTTTATTAGGGATGGCGATGGGGAAGGAGGAAATCCACATAAACCTATGAATACTTTAATTCGTTTCACCTCGCCTCGCAAAGCAAAAACATCAATTTTCAACCCACCTTGTCCTACTTCACATAAATCCATTGATTAACGTTTCAAAGACACTTCATCCAGTTCTAAGTGTCAACGATCGTAAGTCAGTATAAACCCAACTAAATGAGTTGGGGTCGATCCCATAGAGAGTAGCTTTCTTTTGAATTCGAAAATGAAATTATGACATTGACCTCTACAACTGACCAAATAACACGCTTAGGAATCTATAAGTCAAACTCAAAGACGTCGTTACCAATCCAAACGAATAGTTGTCCAACTACCAAACCACTTCAACAATCAACGAGAAGCAATCAAATAACAAGTTAATGCTTGGGGGATTGACTAAGCAACTGCAGAGTTCAACTCAACGGGTGTACATTATTACCAACAATGTTAATATGTCATGGGTAGAATGGACTATATGTAATTCACTTTTCTCTCGAACAATTACCTTATTTCCACTGAGTTTTCTCAATCCTAAACACTATCCATAAGAAGACCAGCCCACATTCTCATCAAATCTACTCTTTCGAGCTAGATACAAAGGCTAAATCTCAATTTTCATTTTCTCAAGCTGAAATCGTCATGACCCACTAACTAATTTTGCCAAATTACTATCTTATCTATATACTTATCTCTTGAGCAAGCATAAAACTCTGAGGTATATTACACTAGTCATGCAATATTGGAGGTAAACTACAGTAATAACGCAGAACCACTTCAAATAAACACCAAAATCCGCTAATTAATAACACCCATTAACTCAAACGCAACAATTGGTCACATTGTCAAACCCCCAAGGTTAGGGTTTTAGCTAATCATAGTAAAAATATGAAATTCAATACCTGCCACATTTTCTATAGCTAGGTAAATGAAATTCAAAAGTAAAAGGTGAATATTATCTTCTCTATAACATAACCTAATTGTAAAACCTTGCTAAAATTACTTGAAATCAACAATAGTAGTGTTTTTCCTCTCTATCTTTTGTTCCTCACAATTCCTTAATGCTTTCTCTCTCCTCTAAAAGTCAATTTATACTAATCAGAGGTGTAGCTTTTTGGGGTCAATCGGTGAGGAAAGTTGGGCTTCGCTGACCATTCGGCGACTCGCCGATTATCCTTTCGTCTCACCTTCTTTCTTCACTTTTAAATCATTCAAGCACTGTAATTTTAGGTGATCGAAATCGAGATCGCCGATCCTTTCCGCGATGTGCCCTTTGATATGTTAGCTCGCCGATTTGAGTTCAACTTTGCTTCACTCAATACTTTCGGCGACATGGTCATCCTTCGCCAATGGGGACTACACTTCGCCTAAGTTTTTCCAATTTCAGGCTCATGATTCTGTAACTTTAGGCGATCAGGGAGTAACTTGGCGATCTGCCGAGTTCTTTTGGTGATCGTCAGGCTTAGTTTTCTCTCTCTTTTTCAGCTTGTGTTGTCTTTCTTGCCTATTAATTTTCCAGATTTTGGTCCTCAACACATATACCTGAAATTCAGGGCTTTTTCTCAGTTATTGGTACCAAATGTGCATTTGACGATACTAAATCTATATAAACAAATCCCTAAATGAGTCCAAATCTTGGACTCATCATCCATCCTGCATAATTTTTAATTTTGTTTCTATTTTTGACTAAATTTGATAGAAAACTTTGAAATTAATAAAAGAACATTTTATTTTGTCGCTGATGCATAGAAATGGATCTTTATAATTGAAACAATCTTTATGTTTTCAAAGGCTGCTGCTAATAATAAATCTCATCAATACTAAAAATGAAATTTAGAATTAGATGCATTAGTTTGGTTAAGTAATTTAAAATTTGGAGTAGTAAAATACATGTTACAATTTTTAAATTTTCAGAATGATTTGTTTTTATTTTAACTTTTACTTTTTGTGTAAATGATATATTTCAAATTTCTTTTAAAATATCATTAGAATATCTTTGAACATTGATGAACTGTTAGATTAAAATTTTCAGATCATGTTAAATCCTACATCATACCCGCACGTGCACTATACTCACACATAATTTAAATTATTTTATTTTGACCCGCCCCGCTCTAGCCCACACCCGCATATTCAAACATACCCTGACCTTGCCCACCCACCCCCCATTTGTGTAAACTTGTCTCGCCTCGTTTCCATCTCTATTTGTGATCAACTTTATTATAATATGAATATATCTAAGAAAATTAAGAAAAAACTTTGAAGGTTGGTCATTAATTCATGTTTATGGGCGTGTTTGGTAGGAAGGAAAACATTTTCTCAAAAATATTTTCCAATTTTCTCATATTAGGTTGGCTTAAATGTTTTCCAAATCAACTTATTTTCTTCAAATTTAAGGAAAACGACTTCCCTTCAAAAATTAAGGAAAACATTTTTCAAAGCTCTCTTCAAACATCAGATTACAATTTTTTTTCCTTACCCTACCCCTTTAACACCTCGGATTCGGGAAAATAGAAAAAAATACAGCCTTCCAGGACTTTGTACCAGAACCACTGAAGCCACTAAAGGTCCGTGGTCTGACACACGGTTAGTATGTGGGGTCCGTCATTGGGGTACATGATTTAGGGATCTTTGATCCCACCCACGGCCGACCAATAGGGTCTGTGGTTGGACCTAATGACCGTAGGTGAGGGTCAACAACCAATTAGAGGAAAGTGGATGTTGGGTCAACTTCAAATGGTCATATATTTTAGCACAACACTAATTAGATGGCCTATGACCTATAAAATTAAATATGATTGAATCATTTTTCCAACGCCAGTGAGTTTGCTAAAATCCAAGCTCAGAGTAAATAGTTATGCTCATTTTACTGAAGCTTTGTCAGGCAGAGCATGAACGACGACCCCACTCGACGACCGGTAGTTTAAACGATGATCCGTTAGTGGCCTCGTGGATGGCCTTCGTCAACTTTTAAGTCAGGGTCATTATGTTCTTTTCCCCTATGCATTAGGAACTTAAACTACGTCGTTTGATGCCCAAACTACGTGGTTTTACTTAGTCAAAGCCTAATAATCTACTCATACATACCTAAAATACTCATTCTCCCAAAATTATCCAAGTTAAAATGAAAAGAAGAGAAAGATGCGACCAACTCTTCCAAGAACAAGCAAAAGCATTCTTCAAAGTTCAGCCCCAAAATACAAAAATTTCTCATAGATTTCGTCACCAAGTATGTACGATTTCACTAGTGGATTCCTTTCATCCACTAGGTCCCTAGAACTTAGTCAATTCCTTGATTCTCCGTATCTTGCTTAGACCTAGGGTTTCAAAAACCTTGGAGATTTGTTGTAATTTAGCTGTTGTAGTATCCTAAATCGAAATAACATGCTTCTTGGAAAGTTTGCATAATTCCCTGCATTGAACTCAAAACTGTAGTTTGTGTAATTTCTATTAGTTCATGAATTATACTTGCTAGGTCGGTTAAACAAAAAATTATACTCCAGATTTCGAATGTCACATTCTCAGTATATAAATGTTGCATTCACAGTTAGCAAGTAAGTATTTTGAGCTATTCAGTATTTAGTGCATTTTAGCTTCATATTTATTCAGTTGGGAGTAGACTTAGCATGAAGTTGGACTACGGTTCAGCGTTCCCTCATAGTCCTAAAACTATGTGCTCGTATAGGATTATAAGTCCATTATGTTGGGTATCAGTATTAGTAATCACACCATAGTCATGCCTTTATACCCCTAGCAAGGTATATTATGTCTTTTCGATGGGGCGTATACATTGGACTCCACATTTAGCTTACGTGGTTTATGTCGCTTAATAGTAGCTCCCACAGTCAGACTTTTAGTGTATTGACCAGGTTATTAGCATTTGCTTCAATAATCAGTTAAGCATGTTATCATCATGATTAGTACTTGGTCATTGCATTCAATTTAGTTTTTCAGTTATACTTCAGTATCAATATCTTTGCTCAAATTATATCATTGCTCAATTATGTATTATTCAGCGTATATATCTTTCATTTAGCTTAGTATCTATACCCTGCATTCTCAGTACATTGCAAGTATTGATGCAAACTATACACCACATCCTTTCATGATGTAGGTTCAGGCACTCAACATCCAGATCACGCTTAGATCGATTCTCTAGGACTAGGAGGTGTCATCATAAGAGTCTAGATCCTCCAAGGGTACCAGGCCTTTCACAGCCTCATCTATGAAAGTAAAATGTTGGAAATCTCTTATCTCGACTCAGGGAACCTCCTGTCTGGGAGCGACGCATGTGAAGTTGATCCTCACAGCCTTCCATAGACCATCAGACGGTCCCTCTTCAAACCCTTCATCCTCTCCTGACGCAGCTCGCGGCGCAGTATCTCAACCTCTAGGGCAGTGTTGGGTGGAACTGAAGTGGTGTCAGCAAAGGAGCGGCCCAATCTCTTTCGGATGGCCGCCAAGTCTTCCTCTGCCTGTGCACCTGAGAGTGGGGGCTGGGACCAAGTGGGATGGGTGTCGTCGCCTCCTTTTTCTTTTGTCTTTATAGCTACCTGACTGCTGTTGGCCCTGTCTGTCCTCATCCTCTTGGTTCGAGAAGTAGAACTTTGCCTAACCAAAAGTGGGTGAAAGGGGATCCATATGAAGTACCTCATTAGTGTCTAAGAGGGGCACCCCACCTGTTTGCACAGCGCAGTCACGAGCCTGGGTAGGAAGAAGGGCTTTTAGTTGCCCCGGTAGAACATCTTCCATTCTGAGATAATCTGCACCCCCACATTCAGCTTGATGCCGTGCACCGCACATGCCACAACCAAGGATCGAGGAAATATCACATCGATGTGGTTGCCCGATGGTGGATCCTCTTAGTAACCAAGTTCAGCCACCTCTTAGCATATGGTGACCAGTTTGTGCTAGTGATGCCCTCGGTAGTAGGACAATAAACTCTGTCCCGGGGTGCAGGCTCCACCAGTGTATCCCTCAACCAGCCCAGATCCATCTCCCACAGCTTGTCCTTATACTCCACATTCGAGACCTCGAGCACCTCTAGCACCTCATTTATGGTTGTGGTGTTAAGGGGGATGTTGACTCCCCAAATATGAATGGAAAGATGGGGATCATCCCAGCGAACGGTAAGTAGAATGGCATAGAACTCCCTCACCCAGTCGGAACGTGCAGCAGGGGGAGCTTCAGTCAGTGTAGCCTATCCAAACCCCATCGGGCGAGCATAAAAGGCAGGTGCCTTCTCCTCTAGTTTAAGTAAGACAAAACCTCTCTCACAGCAAAAATTGTTATTCCGGTAGTTGTGATGCCTTTTACGACTGGCAGCTTTCGGAAGTCGGACAAAAGGGAGATTTTCCTCATTAGAACCAGCCATTTAGAGAAGCCTACAAAGAGTTAATAAGCACGTTACAACCCCATGATATTAGACCATATCTGGTTTAAAAGGGAAAGGAAATTTTCTATCTTTAAGGGATGCAGGCCACTAGTTTCCTGAGTACCGCCACAACAACCCAAATCCCGCGAGAGTGGGATAAAGGATACCACTATAGCAGAATGAAGGGCGGCCTTCATCTGGGATGAAAATCAGGCTCGATCATGGCGCCTCTTCGTCCCGAAACCCTCGTTTCAACAGAATTTTAGCAGATCAGAACCTAAAAAGTACCCTAGTACCTAAATATACTACTCCCTCCGTTTTAAAAAGAATGGTCTAGTTTGACTTGGCACGGAGTTTAAGAAAATAAAGAAGACTTTTGAATCTTGTGGTCCTAAGTTAAAGTTATGTCAAATGTATAAAATTACCCTTTAATCTTGTGGTCTTAAACATGCCACATGGAAAACAGAAACTAAAATATTACCAAAAAAAAAGAGGTCATTCTTTTTTAAACTGACTAAAAAGGAAAGGAGGTCATTTTTTTTAAACGGAGGGAGTATTATTTTATCGAAATAACCCATAAACGATGTCCAAATCTGAGTTTTATACTAAAAGGACCTTTCAACTTCCCCCACCATGTTGGTACCGATTCAATCGTATTTTTGCGAAATCCTCACGCCTGGGATGTTGTGAAGACGTTGGGGATGTGAAGGAAGTGACCATGCTACATTTTTCTATCAAACTAGCAAACTATGTTCATTTTCGAAAAACTACCTGGAAACCGTTTCTAATCAATTAAATAGCAGCATGCACATGTTGTTAATCAAGTATTGAAGTAAATAGTGTAATGAATTAGAAATTTACCTTAGAAATGACATTCGGAGCAAGCAAAATGGGAGAATTTTGGGAGAGTTTGAGTGAGAAAAAGGGAGAAATGAGGAAACTATTCCCCATTCCCCTTTTACTGTTTACGATTCCCCGCTACAGCCGATGAGATTTCACCACTGTGGCCCCGCCTTAGCGGAAGGACTGTCGCTCTGGCGGGATCAGGCTGTGCAAATGGGACGCGTTCTTTTCTTTGTGTGTTTCCTCAAATTCCTAATCGGCCCTGTAAGTATAGCACCTTTCATGTTTCAAATTTTGAAAAGTCACCTTTCATCGTGGTTCCGTAATGGGCCAGTTTATTAGTTTATAAATGCTCTGAGACTGAGATGATCCGTTCACTAGTCTTTTGGAGAGGAACGAGGGATAAATTGGTATCTATTATAACGACTGAACCGCCATTAATTAGATAAAGCAAAACATCAGGAAAATACTGGGGCCACTGTCCCGCCAAGGAAGACTAGATTCAGCTGGGACGGCAACACCACATCAGGATAAGTAGCCTCCAGAGCGGGATAGGCAAGACATAATGCAAAGAACGCGAAGTCTTATTTTCTCGTTCTTCCAAAAACACCTAAATTAGACGTAAATCACCCCAGAAACCCTCCAAAAGCCGCCCTAGGCTTGGGAAAGAAAAAGGAAGATATTTCTAGCGTGAGGAGGTCAATAACTTGCAAATTTTCTTAGTCAATGTACCGTTATGAGGCCCCGAAACTAGAATTGGAGCTATAATTCTGTGCAGCTGCTTGGCGCCCAGGTAGGCTAGGATTATTTATTGAGTAGTTATAAATCTGTTATTCACTGCGTAGTATGTTGGAATGGACGGTAGAATTCATGCGTAGGATTTTTGTGCACTGAAAAAGGGTTGATTATACGGATATCCCCAAGTGTTACATTAGACATATGTTGCAGGAAGAGGCCCTATTTCGTGAATTAGGGTTTGGGAATCGTTGCAATTTTCCTATTTTGTGGGACATATGTTGAATGATGGTTGTATGATAAGCATGCGTATGAGTAAAGTATAACAATAGTAACGAACCTAATGAATTCATTATGAACAATGGATGTCAGAAACGTGAGTACTTGATTATATGATGTGAGTATTGTGCATTATAAATGTGATTGTGCTTGTACTGTGATGCATGGGATCGGATGTCACGTACTGACATACTAACTTGCATTGGATCGGGTCATGTATTTCGTCACACTAATTGGGATCATATGTCACGTATCGACATACATATTGCATTGGATCGGTTGCCACGATCCGGCACACTAACAATTTGGGCTTGGGTTCCATGAGAGGACCATTGACTTGTCATATATGTGTATTATTGAGAATGTAGGATTGGACATGTTTCTTGTAATGATTATTGGATTGTACTTTATGTTCTTATATGTGATGGTTACGATGTGATAGTTAATTGGAGGTACCCATTTGCATAATGAATTGTGAATGGTAGAGTCCCAATTCAGGTGGTGGTATGGTAAGGGGGAATCTAAGTTCCAGGTGCTATCTATGTTAATTGTAGTGTGGCCATGGGTATTATAATTGAGGCTTGGAGTGGTAACATAAGCAGATAGTAAGTCTCAATAGGTGTAATATGGGGTCATAAGTTGAGTGGAGATGAGGGAAGCGTAGGGGTGTGACGTGAATGGTTGGTTGGTTGGTAGTAGTATATCAAGAACTTCCTTAGGGGATTGATTGATGGATTGGGTGTAATCATGAAAGAAGTAAGTAAGGGGTTAGAGGCAAGTGAATTAGTTGATGTTAATAATCCGGAAAGGTAAGGGTAGTCAAAACAGAAGGGTGGAGGAGTGATTAGTCTTATTGCATGTTTCACCAGTTGATTTCTTATATTATGCAGTGGGTATTTAGGTTGACCGATGATGCCTACTAGTACGTGTGGTTGTACTGATACTACTCTTGCTATGCCTTTTTGGGGCATAGTCTGGTTGAAGGATCAGTGATGTTTCATAGGTGAAGATGAAGGCAATCCTCCAGCATCTTCTATTTTCCTTCCGCATGATGGAAGTTGTGTCTTTTTCATTATTAGGTTTTAATTTGTACTCATAGTAGCTCTTGTACCTGTTTAGACTAGATCCTTGGGGGTGTTAATTACTTTACAAGTCTTAACTTTGAGTCGTTTAAAACTTTGTTCTATAAAAATTTACATGAATTTCTTTTTATTTGCCAGTTTTCTTAATTTTATGCATGTTTTAATTATTGGGAATCGAGGGTTCTCTACTTAGGTGTTAGAGTAGGTGCCCGCACGGCCCGGTGGGTTGGGTCGTGATAGTCCTATAATTCCCATTTTAACTCCAAAATTGCTCCATCTCCATTTTAGAGAATTTAGTGTCTAAATGACTGTAATCACATTGTGATTCTATTTTTGATAGTGTGGCAGTGTTCGGAGGTCACACAAAAGGAAAAATCTCTAGAGACGTAATTTGAAGCATGCGTAGTCGGCCTAAAAGTAAGAAACGACTTCCCATCGCTCAAATTAAGCTTGAATACGTGAAAACATCTTGATTTGTATGAGTTGGGGGAGGGCACCTAGTTGATCATGCTACTTTACTTAGAAACCATTTTTAGGCGTATTTAGGAGTTTGTGGGAGTAGAAGCAAGCTAGTTGGGTTATTTGATCATGCTTACCTTGTGGTTGGCCTTGTTTTTGGTTGTTGTTGAATTTTATGAGCATATTTAACCTTATTATAGGCGTAGTCAAGTACTTTCATAGGCTTGTGATATTTTTAGCCTTTAGCATGTTTTTCTACTCCGACGTTGATTCAAATGGTTTACATCCTTGTTGACTAGGGTAGCAGACTTAATTCGATTAGATTAAGACTTATTTTAGGTGTTGACTCGGGTTTGATGACCTTCTATCCTTCCTCCCTATTTCTACAACACTATATGTTATATTTGAGATTTCGAGCTTTGCTTGGCGACTTGGGATAAAAGTTGGTTCGATCTTGGAGTGTGGTACTGATTACTTGGGGGTGGACATTGTTCCACAATGGTTCTTGGTGATGATTTGGCATGAGATCCTTCAACAACCCTTTATAGTCATATATTCTAGTTCTGGTCATGTTGTTCATTATCCTCTACGAAGCTGATTATTACTGGCCACTAATTCAAGTTTTGGTCATTACACTCTATAGCCTCTACGGAGTCGATACATATTGAACACGAACTATGACACCTTTGAAGACCATCCGCGTTTCAAGGCTTGGGCTCTACACTCCTTAACTTGGGGTGGATTCTATTGGTTACTTGGAGGTTATTCGTTGTTAGATGTATGGTTTCTCTGGATCTGGACTCCCCGTATTTCATTTTTAGTATATTTAGATATTATGTGTGTTTATCAGGTTATGGGGGCCAATTCAGGTTTTACTTAAATTTGTGCATGAGTGCACCTTATGGGATAAGGCATCCATTTAGGTTGAGCTTAGCTGTACTTAATTCTTTTCTATCTCAGTATACACCTGTGCATTTCTTTTAAATTCCATTTTGACTTCTGTTTGGTTCCAGATCCAATCATTTCATATTATTTTTACTTTTCCTACTCAGTTGGCATGCGATGCCTACTGAGTATCTTTTGTTTTGGTACTCATGCTACACTCTACATCTATTTTGTGATGCAGGTTTGAGCAGCAGCTACCATCGTTGATTACTTGAGCCTGTTCTAGCTTCGATCGAAGGCAAGGTTGATTAATTTGGGTCCTGGACTTACATGCCTCTACCTGTATTTTTGTTAGCTAGTCTTTTGCTTTTGGAGACAAGTTTTGTATTTGGGTCCACTTTTGGGACTTGTACTCTTTTTGTTTAGACAACTCTTAACTTGTGACTTCCAGGTTTTTGGAGGGATTTATTGTGTATATATCATTTGCCTTGCTTTCATTATGTTTTATATTTCTGTTACTAATTTACTGCCTCTGCATTGTTTCTAGCCTTATATCCATTACATGATGTTCTGGGTTACAAGTTGAATTATTTATTGATGGGTTGTAGTGACTCGAGAAATCATATCACGACAAAAGCATGGCAAACATATGCAAGTAATGAGTCTCAAATCATTAACGAGGAGATACTGTTAATGAAATTAATTGACACTATTCTTTATGCATTTGTTAACGAAATATATTTTGAATGATACATAGTCCTGTCATAAATATCGAAAAGTTGCAATTATACCACAAATTGAAGAAATGCTCATTGGAAAAAAGTAAAGCAATTTTTGTCCCGAATCAAACTATATTGTATATTTGAACAATATAATTAGAAACTAATGTTCCAAGAGAAGAATAACATTAGATGGTTTCCTATTTATTAATAAGGTTTATACATAATGTAAAATAGGCTTGCTAATTGTCGTATGCAATGCAAGAAAAATTAAAAGTAGAAAGAAAGAATCAAAGTACAATTTTTAAACTGAAATGCTTTTACATTAAATATTAACTCTCTCTCACTAAAATGTTTGACCATACATATTAAAATTTTCACTTGTGAAGATTCACCCATCGTTACATTCAAGCTGAGACTATTGTATCGTTCTCGTTAATACTGGTCTTGAAACCTTCTTCCAATTTGTGCCAGCCTTCAACATTGCAGAGAACTCATAGTGACATATATGTTCACCATGCAAGAGAATGGAATGTCAAGACATAAATAATCATGCATGACAATAGCATTTTTTTTTAATTTTAATAGAGAATATCAATTTACTAATGTTATGATGTAATAGATGGGCATGAATTGTTTTGATAAAAAACCGTAATACCAAATAGAATCCTATCTAATACGAATCTAAATAATTAAACTTTAATATAAATATCGAACAGTATTAATATTTTAGTAGGAAGAGTGAGTGACCTCTAAATTTATTATTCAATTTAAGGAGGAACACCGCCCTTGCCTTTCCATAATGGTTTAGTACAATAGAAACAGCACACACCGACCACTACTAGTATGCTTTTTTTTGTATTTTTCATAATATATTTCACTATCTTATTTTTTCCTTTTTAAATTCAATTGCAATGATCAATGAATTTTATTTTTCACTTTGGTACTAAGAAAAATGTTCTTCTTAATTGTTAAAATTTAATTAATAAAAAGTATATTTTTTTAGAATTAAATCCTTAAAAATGTGAAAAAATGATTTTGTTAATAAAAATAAGAAAAACAAGTTTCATAAGTTACACTTTTATAAAGTAAATAGTTTTGATTCCTTAAATGCAAGCAAATAGTTCAACAAGTAGTATGAGAGATGATTTTTCCTATAGTTATGGACAAGATAATATGTTTCTAAAGATTGTGGGATTACAATATATTCTTGAAATGAGATATTTAATGCACGTATTACATAAATCATGGTTAGAAATTTATTTCGGTCAATAATATCTTAGTTGCAACTCTTTGGTGAAAGGTACTATCTTTTCACAATTAAAAATTGATGAAAATAAATATTGGATGTTTAAAATCTTACCAAAAAGGAAAGCACCCACCAAATAAAATTACCACAACATGATGGAAAATATCGAAGAAGAATAAAGTAGAAAGAAAAGAGAGAAGTAATTTTATTTGTCTTGAATGATTGATTTACAATGAAGAGAACCTCTTTATTAATAGTGAAAAATAGATTTTGTCCCTAGTTAGGATTTCCAACTCTTCTCCAATGAAATAAATAATTAAAATTTAAATGCCATTCAATTTAAAAATTACTACTATAGTTTCAATCAGAACTCAAACTTAGCTTGAATGTGATTGATTACTAATGAACTCAAACTTAGCTTATTTGTCTCTAAGATTTTGCAATGACAACCAAATGCTGACCAACACTCAAGACTCAAACACATACAAAAATATATGTAGTTAAACTGTAAACTCTTAACTTTCTTAAACACATGCTCAGAGGTATTTCATTACTTAATATATAGACAATATAACAGTAAATACTCACTAAAGGATAACTATTTTTCCCACTGGGTTTATTAGAACTATTGAATATTTGAAAATAATTTCATTTTGTAAGGTAAATAGTTTATAAGGAAAGTAGTATTAGAATGACTTGAAACATGCACAATTTTCTATTTGCCCTTAGGATTTTGCAACCATTTCCCCCATTTCTTCGTATTTTTATCAACTCAATTTCTTGTGAATTAGAAACAAATAAATGAAATTCTAGAAGTACAACATGATTGATAGCTCTGATGAATTGGATAATGATATGACTGAACAACAAAATAGTGGAATTCATAAGTTTTCAGAAAACGATTTTAAAAATGTTGCTTATCAACAGAAATGGAATGAAGAATCTAAATTACTTGCATACTACCTTTCAAGAAAGGACATGAAATCAAAGATGAGTCAAGAAACATGTAGTGTCTTTCCTCACTGCTAAATCATTAATTATGTTTCAGGCAATCTCCAAAGAAGGGAATCATTAGATAGTTTATCCATTATTATCATACCACCTAAGAACTATATGTAATAAATTTTCATTCTACTTTTATCAAATATAAAAGGAGGATTTTTCAATCTAATCCTATTTTCTTTTGTCTCCTGATCGTTCTGCTAATAGAGTCTCATGCCATTTCCTTTATATATTTTTTGAAAGTGCCAAAGTTCTAAGTTATGTCAGGGGGTTATTCCTTTATCATGAGTGCGAGAATTATTATGATTGTAATCATGTAATCGAAGATTGGAAACTTATTCATCCTCATCAACATTATTATGGATTTGTTCCAGTTTTAGTTCTTGCATTTGATCCTTAGGATAATATTGAATCATATTATCATATTGTCACTGCAATCCCTTCTTCTAATCTTCCAATTCACTTATTTGAGATTTACTCATATCAGTCTAATTCTGGGAGGTTCTCTTCCTAAAATTGTCTTGAATAGAAGATACATTTCTTATTGGTGGGAGATATTATATGAGGGGGATGACTTACTGGAAAACAACATCAAATGATATACTAGCATTTAACGTGAATAATATATATATATATATACACACTACTAAATCTATCCGCGCCTCGCGCGGTTACAAAATTTATAAAATAATACTTAAATTCTATCAGTCATTAAAACTAAAATACGATATAATCTTACATACAAGATTAGTTGTAACAAACACTAATAATGTAAAGAAAATTAAAATTATAACATCTTATAATTTATCCTTAATAATATAAGAATAAATTAATGACCATAAAAATACATGACATGATCTATAACATAAGCAATGGTGTCAGTGAGCCACTCTACATAAGCAAAGTACATGGATATTTAATTGTACAGAAGAAGAAGAAGAAGTTCAGAATTTTTGTTGTTTGTTAACAGAAGCAAAGTACACAAATATTTAATTGTGCAGAAGAAAAAGTTCTGAATTTTCGTTGTTTTAAAAAGAGGAAATCTCTCTATTTATAGACAACAAAGGTAGTGTGAACAAATGTTTATTGTGCATTATAGGAAATGTCACAACTATTTGGAAATGCTGCAACCCTTTGGAAAGGACACAACCTTTCAGAAAAGTCACAAATTTTCATTAAAGTCACAACTCTTCAATAAAGTTGCAACTTTTCATAAAGTCACAACTTTTCATAAAAGTTGCACTTCTTCATTAAAGTTGTAACTTTTCATAAAAGTCACAACTTTTCATGAAATGGGAAGGCTAGTTTTGGAATTAAATAAATTAAATGAGAATCCTGGTTTGTAGTGGTGCCACATAGAATTAAATGAGAATCTTGGTTTGTAGTGGTGCCACATAGCGGACCTAGGCTTCCTTTTTATATATATGATATGATATATGATATATGGTAGTGTGTACGTAATCTTGGACACAAAAAATCTTGAGAAAATTTTCTTCATTAATAGTGGTATTGTGTCATGTAGCGTACTACCTTGAATTAAGTCTCCAAAGATGTTATGGTTATTGACATGACTAAAGAATATGTCCTTATCAAGTTAAAGATCATAAGGTTGAGACTCTCATGAGTAGGGGACAATGAAATCCTCGGAGAAGATTCAATCCCTTCTAAAACAGTCTCGGTAAGTTACATGAGTTGAATAATTAGTGCCCTTTATGATATTTTTCAATTGTTGTCAAGTAGAAAACCTTTTGCATGTTCTTTGTAAAAGCATACACTTTCTCCTTTCATTAGAAATACTAGGTGATGGTGAAGCATAAAATATAAAAATTTTAAATAAAAGGATAGAATATATGCTTCAATATAGAACACGAGAAAAGTTTTCTACTTGACAACAAAAGAAAATACCATCAAGGGCACAAATTTTTCAGCTCATGTTACAGAATGAGGTTGTTTATGTAGGGTATGAGTCCACTCTATATATTTAGTTGTCCTTGACTCATGAGAGTCTTAGTTTTCTTTTCTCTCAAATGATAAGGATATGTCCTTTCAGTATATCACCATATTGTCGTTAGCACTGTTAATACAAGGTACTATGCTACATGATACAACACCATAGTTAATAAATGGAATTTTCTCAAATGCTATCTTGACAAGACTTCTTATGTGAAAGATTTGCATCCACTACACTTCACACATATGTCCTTTCCTCCATAGATATTTAATATAAAAAAACATGCCTAGAGTCATTATAAGAAGTTTGAAAGCATAAATAATCTTCTATCTGAGTTAAGACACCATAAATACAAGTTTAATAGACATATGTAAAACTATTGTGATCTCATTTTTCACATTGAATGCAAGTACATGGTTTGATGTTATATTCTAGTAAGATATTACCTTCATATAAAATTCTACCAATTAATAATATATCTTTAACTCAAGACAACCTAAAGAAGAGCATCTCTTAAGATTTTGATTGAGATATGTAAATCTCAAAAAGATTATATGCTAACCAAAATAAGGTATTTTAGAGACAATATTACCATGAGGATCAAATTCAAGAATAACAGCTGGACCAAATCCATAATAATACTATTCAGGATGGATATGTTTCTGGTCTTCGGTTATAGGATTAAAAACACAATAATTCTCCCAACCTTAAAGGGTGTAATCGACTACTTGAGCTTAGAACATTGATCCTTTTAGGAATGAAACCAAGGCAAGGACTGGGAATTCCATTTGCAGAACAATCTAGAGATTAAAAAAATAGAATTAGATTGAAATTCAATATCCATTGTTCAATAAAATTAGCTTGAAAGTGTAGGGGATGAAGTGTTTGCTGGTATGATAAAAATGGAAAAAACTTCAATAATTATATAGCAGGGATTAAAGGCAATACAAATTTGATTGTACAACTATGATATTCATGTCCTCTATTCTAATGTAGTCTTAATGCAGGTAATTTAGATTCATCATTCCATTTCAACTAATAAACAATAGTCTTAGATTCATATTGTGAAAACTTTTAATATCAATCCCCTTTTGTTCAATCATGTCATCATTTGATTCATTAGATCTATTAGTCACATCATCCTTCGAAGAATTTCTTTATTTTTTAATGTGCAGGTAATTGGGTTGCTGAAAAATCAAGCAGAATGGGAAAAATGGTTGCAAAACTACTGCATTGATGAGAAAAATCATGCACGAAACAAATAATTTCATTACTAGTAAAATATGAAATACCACAGAGCATAAGTTTATATAAGCTAATAGTATTTTTCCTTCCTACCTCTTGAATACCATTGTTGCTTTCGATCAACATATTATGATACTTCTGTCATTATTTGAGTGTTGACTATTATGCTTGCTGTTGGATGTGAATGCACAATCCTAGCAACAATCAAAGTGACAAATTGTACACATAAATATAAACATAGAAATAAAAATCCATAAATAATGTTATGCTTTTAGCAAAAATTAATTATAGTTACCATTTCATTTAAATTATGTTGATTGGAGATATATTTTCCTTTTTTTCTCTTAATAGAAAATACATTAGAAAAATTGCACCCAAGGAGCATACATTCATGGTGGTTTCCTAATTCAAGGAAGTTCAAATCCTTCTTATTCAGCCTTCTATTAAAAATGGAAGTCTTCTACTCAATGATTTTCCATCACCAATAAGGTAGAGAGTGTTAGGTCAAATATTTCACCTGTTAATTTTAATGATTACAAACCACCACAATTGAATAAAAACTTATTTACTTGTGGTGAATTTATTTTTTGTAAAAGTTTATATGACTATGGATAATTAGGTGAAGATGTAAAGAAATGTGAAAATATTGATAATTCGAGAAAAAATATGGATGAAAAAGACTTGCCCAAATCAAAGTTTATTTGATGAAGAAGGATTTAGTGAATATCTAAACAAATAAGATACTATGACAGAGGATATGGACAAAAAAGATTTACCCAAATCAAGGTATAAGAATGATAGAAATAGCTTTTACTACGATCCTATGGAATAAAAATATTCTACAAATAAAAAATTGTTACTTATGGAAGGTCCCAAATATATGGAGTATCAACATATGTCAAAAGTCTCAAGATACAAATGCGTGTAAGTTCAGAGTGATCAAAGTCTAAATATAATTAAAGAGGGAGTCGGCGTGGTGTGAAGGGAAGAACCCGCGGCTCCCCTTTTTAAATACCCACCTCACTCCCCTTAGAGTGAGTTCTTTTCTGCGGGATTTAGGGTTTCTGCCTTTTGCTCATAGTGTCTGTTATGGAGATGGATTAATATGAGGCTTACTACTTCTTACCTATTTACTTCTACTTGAACCGTTTAACGAGCATTGTAACGATCCAAAGGAAAATGTCCTAGCTCAGCACTAGTCAACTTGTGGGGTGTTAGATACCCTACAAACAACAATCGCAGGAGTCACCAGGTCCCGTGCTCCATATATATATAAATTGTGTAGTGAGGTTGCTTGTAATCACTATGTAGCCTAGCTCAACCCAAGCAATGTCCAAAAGTCATATGTCTTTCTTGGTCAGACTAACCCAACCAACGATTTTTGATAAGTCTTTCTGTATTAGAAGACAAAGAAGAGGAACTAGAAATACAATTTTTTTTATGTTTATGGATAACCAATTCATTATCAAATATAGTGGGGACATTTTACCCAAGAAATGGGTCAGAACATGAGAATATATCTAATACCAATACGGACAGCCTATTTCAATTGTTGTGATTTCTGAAATTGCATACCTATACACGGGTTCAAGTGTTGATCAATATTTGTGGAGTTGAATATACCTTATGAAACAAAGATTTGAAATTGTCTATAGTTTACTGAGTATTCAATATAACTTACACTTTCACCCATTTGTCTACATTAGCCTATAATTGAATCACATCCCAAGAACCCGTCTCATTATTGTTATTCCATATTATTTGTTGTTGTAGTTGATAATTGAAACCAAAACCCCCATATTTGACATTTGTCTCACCCCCTGATTTGAGTTAATTTTTTATTCGTAAATGTCTATTCTTATGACTTACTTGATCATATTCGTACATTCCTATTGAATCGTAAACACGTACCACTCCCTGTGGGATTCGACCCGACTCATTTAGTTGGGTTATATACTGACTAGCGATCGTTGACACTTAGAATTGGATAAAGTATCCTTGAAACGTTAATCAGTTTAGTGTTATCAAAATGGCGCCACTGCTGGGGAGTGGTGTTTAGAATTCTCTTATTGAAGTTTGAATTGTGAACTTTTTGTGTTGTAGTTGAATCAACTTACCTTGTATTGTGAGTTGTTTGTGATCAGGTGAGAAGATGAGTGCAAATGGAAGTATTGTGAACCAACTTGGTCACCAAGATGATTGTAGTGATTTCTTTCATGCTAATGAAGCTCAATTGGGGAGAGTAGGTGTTATTCGCCTACCTCCAGTTGTGGGTCATCCTGTGTTCCATGTGACAAACACAATGCTGCAACTCTTACAAGCTAAAGGTGTATTTGGGGGGCTGGTCCATGAGAATCCCCATGAACATATTGAAAACTTTGTGGATATATGTAGTTCGTTCTCACTCAAGAATATTTCACAAGAATCAGTTCGACTCTGATTGTTCCCTTTTTCTTTGATGGGGGAAGCAACCAAGTGGTTAGCAGGTCTACTGAGGGACTCCTTTTCGTCATGCGAAGACCTTGCCGAGGCATTTTACATAAGATTCTTTCCACCCTAAAATATGGTGAAATTGTGTGGCAACATCCAGAATTTCAAGCGAGTAGAAGGGGAACTGATTCATGAAACTTGGTTAAGATTTCAAAAGTTACTACTATAGTACACTACTCATGCGCTTCCGGATAATGTGATACTTCAATATTTTTACAGGAGTTTAGACTAAGTGAACAAAGGAGTAGCCGATCAGCTTGCCCGAGGAGGGATAATGTTACAACCATTTAAGGTAGCCTCGTCCCTTCTTGATGAAATGACGAAGATCAGTCGGGCATGGTACACTCAAGAGGACCAAGTGTCTCCCTTAAATTTTAGGATGACCAAAAATCAACCTGACAGAGAGAAAGAGAGGGATGAGAATATCAGCAAAATGATGTCCCAAATGGAGTTGTTACAAAAACATGTGCTTAGAAAGTGTGAGTGAACCCAAAGAAGTAAAAAGAGTGTCTAGACTTGAGGAGGGTTCTCACCCAAGCTATTTAAAGTTGGGTGGGAATCAAGGTTGGATCTCGCATAAGGAAGAAGAGCGGAGACGATACAATCAAGATTAGGCTGAACAAAATGACCCTTGGAAGAGAGAAGATAGCCATGAAGAGTACCACACGCAATCAAGTGACAGCCCAAGATCTAAGGGTAGTTCAAGTAATCTACGAGTCGATGAATTATTGTCGCGTATCCTAGATAAGGTTGAAGGATTTGATGACATGCTTAAGTAGATAAAAGCTGATTTCTCATCATTGAATAATAGGGTAAATTCTCACGTAGATGAAACTAAACAACTTGAGGGTCAAATGAGCCAACTTTCAACATAATTAGAACCCAAGGTGTTTAAAAGCGGTGAAGCTGAGTGTACAACAAAATCGAGGGATGACAATGATGAAGATTTTGCGGTGGTGACTCGAAGTGGGAAGATAGCAGTAGGTAATATAAAGGTTAATGATGGGATGAACTCTTATTAAGAATAAAAAGATACCGTTGAGGAAGAGAGGCTCGTTCAAGCGTCGGAAAGTGATATGTTCAATGTGGGGAAGAGATTCGTAAGTAAAGCGCCACCGAAAAGTTGCAAAAAGCTAAAGAAAAGGCTACATCAACTCCAAAGATAGTGCAACCTCTTCCTAAAATAAATCCCTCATTCCCTCAACGGCTCAAAATGAAAAAACGGATGAAAAGGTCAAGAAATTCCTATCCGTGTTCAAGACATTTTCCATAAACCTTCCTTTACTAGAAGAATTATTGGAGATTCCGGGATATGCAAAATTCATGAAGGAGTTGGTCACTAAGAAGACAAGCATGGACTTCGAAACAATTGAAGTTTCTCACAATTGTAGTGCCATTATGACTAGCGATGTGATTACAAAGAAAGATGTTCCAGGGGGATTCACTATCCCTTGTACCATTGGTATGCTTCAATTTGCCAAAGTTATATGTGATTTTGGGGCGAGTATAAACTTGATGCCCTATGCAATCTTCAAACAACTTGGGCTGTGTGAACTAAAATCCACAACAATGTGGCTTCTTATGGCAGACCGATCGATCTGATACCCCATTGGAATACTCTATGACATATTGGTAAAGGTTGATCAAATTATCTTTCTGACTGATTTTGTTATTCTAGATTGTGAAATTGATGCGGAAGTCCCTATTGTTTTTGGTAGACCATTTTTTAGCAACCGAAAGAGGCCTAGTGGATGTTGAAAGTGGTGAGTTAAAGCTACGGGTAAATGAAGAGGAGGTCACCTTCAATGTGTGCAAATCAATAAAGCAACCTAGTGATATTCATGTAGTTTCAACGATTGATGTGATTGATGAACCAATAGCTAGTGTGAGTGAAATTATATGTATGGGTGAACCTCTTGAAGTCGTTCTTTCGAATTATGATGAGACAAAAATTCAAGGGTATTATGAAGTGGTAGCTTCTCCATCGGGACTAGGTGAATGCTCAAGAAACCCATTGAAGCTAGACATTGATCTGAGGGATCAAGAGAGTCCTCCAACTAAACCATCCATGGAGGAACCTCCAAAGCTTGAGTTGAAAGTGCTCCCTGCTCATCTTCGGTATGCATTCTTGGGGGAGAATATTACCTTGCCCATTATCATTGCAGCGGACTTGCTTGAGTGGCAAGTGAAATTGCTTTTTAAGGTGTTGTTACGTTACATCAAGGCAATAGGATGGACAATTGCTGGTATTGTAGGTATTCCACCCGGAATTTGCACACACAAAATCCAATTGGATAGTGAGTGCAACCCAAGTGTTGAGCATCAAAGAAGATTAAACTCACCTATGCAAGAGGTGGTAAAAAAAGAGATCATTAGATGGCTAGAAACAGGCGTGGTGTACCCTATTGCTGATAGGAAATGGGTAAGACCCATACAATGTGTACCCAAGAAAGGGGGCATCACGGTGGTTCCGAATGAGAAAGGAGAACTTGTCCCCATGAGGCTGGTCACTGGATAGAGAGTGTGCATGGACTACCGGATCATTTTCCAATGTCATTTATAGATCAAATATTTGATAGACTTGCGGGGCGTAGATGATACTGTTTCTTTGATGGCTACTCCAAGTACAACCAAATCTCTATTGCACCAGAAGATCAAGAGAATACCACTTTCACAGGACCCTATGGGACTTTCGCCTTCAAAAGGATGCCATTTGGATTGTGCAATGATCCAGTGACATTCCAACGATGTATGCTTTCTATTTTCGCTGACATGGTGGAAGACTCAATGGAAGTATTCATGGATGATTTTTTAGTTGTAGGTGATTCATTTGAGACATGTTTTGCTCATCTTGGGCAGATCCTTCAAAGGTGTGTAGAAACAAACTTAGTCCTCAATTGGGAAAAAAGGCCATTTTATTGTCAAGGAAGGCATAGTCCTAGGTCACAAGTTGTCACGGAAGGGATTAGAGGTTGAAAAAGCAAAGATTGAGGTTATTGAGAATTTGCCACCACCTATTTGTATTAAAGGCATTCAGAGTTTTTTGGGTCATGCAGGGTTCTATCGAAGATTCATCAAAGATTTTTCAAAAATTGCACATCCATTGCGTATGCTATTGGAGAAATAGCCAAAGTTTATTTTTTGATGATGCTTGCTCAAAAGTTTTTGAGTGTTTAAAATAAAAGCTAATCTCTACCCTAGTGATCATTATCCTGGATTAGTCCAAACTATTTGAGGTGATATGTGATACAAGTGGGACCGCTCTAGGAGTCGTGCTAGGACAAAAGCGCAACAAACTTGTAACACCTCGAAAACCAGACCTAGGAAAAAATTGCAAAAATTCATCTGAAGTAGTGAATCACGGCAGGGTTCGCGAATCGTGATAGGGTCCACGGTCCGTTGACTTGCCCGTAGTCTGAAGTTAAACTCCACCAGGCCGAGACATCAGACAACGGGATCCTTCACGAACCGTGGTCTTGACGACGGACCATGGTGGCATCCTTATAGTAGCCTCAAATCCCCCCAAGCCTAAGTGAGGACCACGAGGACCTTTACGGTCTGTGGTACTCCATACAGGCTGTGGTAGGGTCAATGGAGGCTATCCAGTAGGCCCCTAAACCTGAGCCTCTAGACCTTAGCCCAAGTGAGGACCATGGGGACCTTGAAGGTCTGTGGTCCTCCACACGGGCCGTGGTAGGGGCTCGTGGACAGGGCCCCCTCGACCAGCAGCTACTGGAGTAAGACCATAGCCATCTCCACGGTTCGTAAGAGTGGTCGTGGTAAGGCCCGTAAGATTTTTAAGTAGGGTTATTTTGGTCTTTTCCCCTATTCGTTGGGCACCTAAACTACGTGGTTTTGGTCAGTTTTAGCGAAGAAACATAGCTAGAACTTACCTATGTAATATCATTCATCAAAACATAGAAAATTAGAGCGTAAGAGGAGAAAGAGGTCAAGAACCCTAGTTCAAGAACGCAATAAGGTTCCATCAGTTCCAACCTAGAAATCGAAAGATTTCTCCGTGGAATTCATCACCAGGTATGTGGGATTTTACTATTGGGTCCCTTTCACCCATTAGGTCCCTAGATTTCAGTCAAAATCTTGTTTCCCCTATTATTTTCTAGACTTAGGGTTTCTTGAATGTTAGAATTGTTGGGTTTTAGCTGTTAGAATGATTCCAAATCATATTATCATGTTCTAGTATTGTTTTGTCCAGATTTATGCATAAATTCACAACCCTAGATATGTAGTTCTTCTAGTTCCTGAATTACACATGTTAGGTCAGAAAATTCAGTTATATATATATATATATATATATATGCCTGAGATTTCGAATGCATTATCATCAGTATATAAATGTTTCATTCTCAATTCCGTGTTATTTTTGAGCTATCCAGTATTGTAGCATTTCAGTTATAAATTGCTAAATCACATAATCAGTTGGGAGAAACTTAATACCCAGTGGACTAGGGTTAGTCACCCGCAAGTCCCAGAACTACATGCCCCGTAGATTGTAAGTGCTATCTGTGGGCAACATTTTAGTGATCACTCTAGCATGCCTCTATACCTCTGGCAGAATATATTGGGTCCTCTAGATGAGGCGTATACATCAGGCTTCACATTTAAATCATGTAGTTTTATGTCGGTTATTTGTAGCTCTCTCACATTTCACTTAGAGTCTATTGCATTGACCATGTTATCAGTACAGTTCAGTATTCAGTCTCAGCATATTATAAACTTGGTCAATGCATTCAGCTTAGCCTTGTTCAGTATTTCCAGTAACCTTATCATGCTCAGAGTATATCATTTCTTATTTGTTTGTTCAGTTATGATTATTGGTCATCTTTACTCTATCATGCATGCTCAGTACCTTGCAAGTACTGGCGCATACTCTGCGCTACATCCTCCCGTGATGTAGGTTCAGGTTCTCAGCAGTCAGATCACACATAGATAGGTTCCCAATCTTCAGTTCAGCAGCATCAGTGGTGAGTCCTCATTCTTTGAGGACTAGTGACATGATTATCTCCTTGTTTTCTGTTTTAGTTTCAGTTTTGCTAGATCTAGCTGGGGCATGTCCCAGAATTTCTAGTTAGTAGAGGCTTTATTTCAGACATAGTTAGTTTCAGCTTTAGCCTTAGACTTTGACTTTTCTTTTGTATTCAAACTCTCAGTTATCTTTATTCAGACTTATTCTATGGGTGTTTCCCCATCATTTTTTATTATTTCATGATTTAGCTTCTGCACAGTTTTATTACTCAGTTTATCTTTAGTATGCTCATGATTATGCCAACAGGGTTAGCTTGGGATCACTCATGATCCTAGGTCCCGTGTTGTGTCCAGGGGGTAACCTCGGGGCGTGATAAACTTGGTATCAGAGCACTAGGTTTAAGATTCCTAGGATGTCTGAAAAGACACACTAAGTAGAATTTTTTTCATGGGTGTGCAGTGCACCACATCTAATGAGAAGGATGTTGCGAAGTGTTTTAGAATAACTTCAATTTCTTTGTTACACTTACTGTGTGTAAGGTATTATGTAATTCCTTGCTCTAAATTAAAATTTTGCATTACAGATCATGCCTCCTCGTAGAGCTTATAGAAGGAATGTGAATGCTTGGAATGCAAACTCAGCTCCTCAAATCCTAGATCAGGAAGTTTTGAATGCAAAATTTTGGAACACTATCCAGTTGTTTGCTCAGAGCATGACCAACCAGAATAATCAGCAGGCTCCAGTTTTGGCAAATGCTAATGTTGGGTCAGCTGTAGCTAGAGTTCATCATTTTGTGAGGATGAATCCACCCAAATTCTTAGGATCACAAACTGGTGAGGATTCCCAAACTTCATTGATGAGGTCAAGAAGATCTTTGGAGTGACGCAGGTAACTGGGAATGATAGGTTTGAGTTGGCATCTTACCAGCTTAAGGATGTAGCTCATATCTGGTATACTCAGTGGAAGGAGAATAGGGGTACATATGCAGCTCCTATCACTTGGGATTGCCTTAGTGAGACCTTTCTGGACAGGTTTTTCCCAAGAGTGTTGAGGTAGGCAAAAGTTCAGGAGTTTATGAATTTGAGGCAGGGATCTATGACAATCAAAGAGTATGGACTCAAGTTTACCCAACTCTCCAAGTATGATCCTCACATGGTTGTTGACTCTATGGCTCAAATGAACAAGTTCATGTATGTGGTATCCGATCTAGTGAAGACAGAGTGTAGGAATGCCATGTTACTTGAAGATATGAACATCTCTAGGCTCATAAATCATGCTCAGTAGGTTGAGGGTGATAAGCTTAGGGAACAAGCTAAGGAGAATAAGAAGGCTAGGACATGTAACTAAGACTATTCTCAACAGAAATTGGGTGGTGGAAATCACTCACAGTATTAGCAGAAATCTTCAACTCTAGTACCTTCATCAGCTAGTGTTCCATCCTCCAAGTTTCAGAATGATCAGAAAGGTAGGGTAGCAGGCTCTAAGACTCAAGGTAGTGTTTCAAGCACCAGAACTAACCCAACTTGTTCGAAGTGTGGTAAGAACCATCCGGGTGAGTGTCTTGTAGGAAAATAAGGATGCTTTGGGTGTAGTTAGTATGGTCACAGGTTGAAGGATTGTCCTTTTAAGCAGGGTTAGGGAGGTAACAATAGTAGAGCTCAGTCCACAACTTCAGCAGCGCCAACAGGTCGCCCGACTCAGCAGAGTAACTCAGCTGGTAGAGGTAGCAGTCAGCGCCAAAACAGGTTGTATGCTCTTCAGGCTCGCCAGGATCAAGAAGATTCTCCTGATGTAGTCACGGGTACGTTACGAGTCTCTGACCTTGATGTTTATGCATTATTAGATCCAGGGGTTACTTTGTCTTTTGTAACTCCTTATGTAGCAGTCAAATTCAGTGTTAGTGCAGAAACTCTCTTAAAACCTTTCTCAGTCTCTATTTATGTCGGTGACCCAGTTATAGCTAGATGGGTATACATAAATTGCCCTGTCACAGTCTCCTAGAAAGTCACTTCAGCGGATCTTGTAGAGTTAAAAATGGTAGACTTTGATATCATTCTAGGCATGGATTGGTTACATTCATGTTATTCCTCAGTCGATTGTAGAACTAGGATTGTTCGTTTTCAGTTTCCAGACGAACCAATCTTAGAATGGAAGGGTAGTAGCTTAGCACCTATAGGTCGATTCATTTCTTACCTTAAGGCGAGATAGATGATCTCTAAGGGTTATCTCTATCATCTAGTTCGGGTTAAGGATTCAAGTTCCGAGACCCCAACTCTTGAGTCAGTTCCAGTAGTTAATAAGTTTCCAGATGTGTTTCCAGAAGATCTTCTTGAAGTTCCTCCCGAAAGGGAAATCGAATTTGGAATTGATCTCCTTCCAGATACCCAGCCTATCTCTATTACTCCTTACAAAATGGCTCCAGCTAAGCTTAAGGAATTGAAAGAGCAGTTGAAAGACCTTCTAGATAAGGGCTACATCAGACCTAGTATTTCACCATGGGGTGCACTGATATTGTTTGTGAAGAAGAAATATGGTTCTCTCATAATGTGCATTGAATATCGACAGTTGAACAAAGTCACAATCAAGAATAAATATCCCATCTCAAGGATTGATGACTTGTTTGACCAACTTGACGGTGCTAGTCATTTCTCAAAGATAGACCTCAGATCGGGGTTATCATCAGATCAAAGTCAGAGATAGTGACATTCCGAAGACAGCCTTCAGAACTCTGTATGGTCATTATGAATTTGTAGTTATGTCATTTGTACTAACCAATACTCCTGCAGCTTTCATGGATTTGATGAACAGAATGTTCAAGAAGTATCTGGACTTGTTTGTTATCGTCTTTATTGATGATATCCTCATTTACTCTAGGAATGAGGAAGAACATGCAAATCATTTGAGGGTTGTTCTGCAAACTCTCAAAGTTCACCAGGTATTCGCTATGTTTTGCAAATGTGAGTTTTGTATGCAAGCAGATGCTTTCCTTGGGCATATTGTGTCTAACAAAGGAATCCGAGTTGATTCTCAAAAGATAGAGGCAGTGAAACTATGGCCCAGACATACCTCTCCTATAGATATCAGAAGTTTCTTGGGTCTAGCAGGTTATTATAGAAGGTTCGTGGAAGGATTTTCATCCATAGCCTCTCCGTTGACTAAGTTGACTCAGAAAAAGGTCAAGTTCCAGTGGTGAGATGATTCTGAGAAAGTTTCACAGAATTGAAAACTAGGTTGACTACAGCTCCTATTCTGACTCTACCAGAGGGTTCAAATGGTTATGTGATCTACTGTGATGTATCCAGAGTCGGCCAAGGTTTTGTGTTGATACAACGAGGTAAGGTTGTAGCTTATGCTTCCAGACAACTTCAGGTTCATGAGAAGAACTATCCAACTCATGACCTTAAGCTTGCAGTAGTGGTGTTTGCACTTAAAATTTAGAGACACTACTTGTATGGTGTTCATGTAGATGCATTCACAGACCATAAAAGTCTTCAGTATGTGTTCACCCAGAAAAAGTTGAATCTTCGCTAGAGGAGATGGCTTGAGTTCCTCATGGACTACGACATGAGTGTGCATTATCATCATGGGAAGGCCAATGTGGTAGCAGATGCTCTTAGTAGGCTATCTATGGGTAGTGTATCCTATGTTGAGGAAGAAATAAATGAACTAGCGAAAGAGGTTGACAGACTTGCTCGCTTAGGAGTTCATCTTATAAGCATATCAGATAGTGGTGTAATAGTTCAGAATGGGTCAGAATCTTCATTGGTAGTGGAGGTTAAGGAAAAGCAAGACAGTAATCTGATATTGCTTCAACTAAAGCATGCAATCCACTAGTAGAGGGTTGAGGTTTTCTCGCAAGGGGGAGGTGGTGTAATTCTCTATCAGGGTCGATTATGTGCTCCTAAGGTGGGTGAGTTGAGGCAACAGATTCTCGCAGAAGCCCATAACTCCATATATTATATTTATCTAGGCGCCACTAAGATGTACTGCAATATACGGGAAGTCTTTCGGTGGAATGGTATGAAAAGGGATATAGCGGATTTTGTGGCTAAGTGTCCCAATTGTCAGCAAGTGAAAGTAGAACATTAGAAACCAGGAGGTATGACTCAAGAAATTGATATTCCTACTTGGACTCGCAGGCTTACCTTGTACTCGCAGACATCATGACTCCATTTGAGTGATAGTTGATAGAGTTACTAAGTCTTCATGCTTTTTGGCGATCAAGACTACAGATTTGGCGGAGGACTACGCCAAGCTTTACATTAATGAGATAGTTAGGTTGCATGGGGTTCCTTTGTCTATTATTTCAGAAAGAGGTCCTCAGTTTACCTCTCATTTTTGGAAGTCATTTCAGAAAGGTCTTGGTACTCAGGTTAACCTTAGCACCGCATTTCATCCGCAAATGGATGGTTAGGCAGAGCGTACCATTCAGACCTTAGAGGACATTTTGAGAGCTTGTGTGATCGATTTCAAGGGTTGTTGGGATGATCACCACCCTCTTACAGAGTTTGCCTACAATAATAGTTACCATTCCAGCATTCAAATAGCCCCTTATGAGGCGTTGTATGGGCATAAATGTAGATCTCCAGTTGGTTGGTTTGAAGTAGGTGAAGCAGCCTTGATAGGACCACATTTAGTTCATGATGATATGGAGAAAGTGAAACTCATTAGAGATAGACTCAAGACATCCCAGAGTCGCCAGAAATCCTATGCAAATATAACAAGAAGGGAACTAGAGTTCCAAGTTAATGATTGGGTTTTCCTAAAAGTGTCGCCTATGAAAGGGGTGATGAGATTTGGCAAGAAGGGGAAGCTCATTCCTAGATATGTAGACCCTTACAAGATCTTGAAAAGGATTGGTAAAGTGGTTTATGAGTTAGAGTTTCCAACAAAACTAGCAGTAGTGCATTCGATTTTGCACATTTCATTGTAGAAGAAGTGTGTGGGTGACCCAGCGTCTATTGTACCTTTAGAAACTGTGGGTGTGAATGATAGTCTCACTTATGAAGAGGTACCAGTTGAACTCCTTGATCGTCAGGTTCGAAGGTTGAGATACAAAGAAGTCGCTTCAGTCAAAGTTTTGTGGAGGAGTTAGTCCGTAGAGGGAGCTACTTGTGAAGCAGAAGCAGCCATGAAGGCCAAGTATCCTCACCTCTTTCTTTCCGATCCCAATCCAGCTTAAGGTAATAGTTCCTCTTCAGTTCTTCAGTCATTCATGCATAGTCTAAGACTTAGCATCTTGTTCCTTTAGTTTGTACTTGCATTTTCAACGTATTTGCATGTTCTTAGAACTTAGTTTAGTCAGAAATTAGTTTCCAGAAACTTAGTGGTAGCGTGCAACTCCTTCCCTCCATTTCAGCTAGGTTAGTCTTCATTCGAGGACGAATTTACCCAAGGGGGATATATTGTAACACCTCGAAAACTAGACCTAGAAAAAAATTGCAGAAATTCACCTGAAGCAGTGAACCATGGCAGAGTTAACGGACCGTGATAGGGTCCACAGTCCGTTGACTTGACCGTGGTCTAGAGTTAAACTCCGCTAGGCCCAGATGTTCGACCACGGGACCCTTAGTCAGAACCAATGTGGCCCCCTAGCCTAGCCTCAACCCCCCTCCCCAATCCTAAGTGAGGACCACAAGGACTTCACGGTCCATGGTCCTCCACACGGGCCGTGGTAGGGTCCGTGAAGGCTATCCAGTAGGTCCCCAGACCTGAACCTCCAGACCTCAGCCCAAGTGAGGATCATGGGGACCGTCACGGTCCATGGTCCTCCACACGAGCCAAGGTAGAGGATCGTGTATGGGACCCCCTCGACCAGAAGCTACTACACTAATACCACGACCAGCTCCACGGTCTGTGAGAGTGGTCGTGGTCAGCCCTATCAGAATTTTAAGTAGGGTTATTTTGGTCTTTTCCCCTATTTGTTGGGCACCTAAACTACGTTGTTTAAACCCTAAACTATGTGGTTTTGGCCAGGTTTAGCCTAGAAACATAACTAGAACTTACCTATGTCAGATCATTCATCAAAACATAGAAAATTAGAGCGTAAGAGGAGAAAGAGGTCAAGAACCCTAGTTCAAGAACGCAACAAGGTTCCATCAATTCCAACCCCGAAATCAAAATATTTCTTCGTGGAATCCGTCACCAGGTATGTGGGATTTCACTAGTGGGTCCCTTTTACCCATTAGGTCCCTAGATTTCAATCAAAATCTTGTTTCCCCAATTATTAACTAGACTTGTGGTTTCTTGAATGTTAGAATTGTTGGGTTTTAGCTGTTAGAATGATTCCAAATCATATTATCATGTTGTAGTATTGTTTTCCCCAGATTCATGTATAAATTCAGAACCCTAGCTATGTAGTTATTCTAGTTCCTGAATTACACATGTTAGGTCAGAAAATTTAGTTATATATAAACATGCCTCAAATTTCGAATGCATTATTATTAGTATATAAATGTTGCATTCTCAGTTTCATGTTAGTTTTCAGCAATCCAGTATTGCAGCATTTCAATTATAAATTGCTAAATCACATTATCATTTGGGAGACGCTTAATACTGAGTTGACTAGGGTCAGTCACCCACAAGTCCCAGAACTACGTCCCCCGTAGGTTGTAAGTCCCCTTTGTGGGAAATATTTTAGTGATCACGCCAGCATGCCTCTATACCTCTGGCAGGGTATATTGGATTCTCTCGATGGGGCGTATACATCGGACTCCACATTTAGCTCATATGGTTTTATGTCAGTTGTTAGTAGCTCCCTCAAAGTTCAACTAGAGTCTATTGCATTGACCAAGTTATTAGTATAGTTTAGTATTCAGTCTCAGCATGTTATAAACTTGATCATTACATTCAGTTTAGCATTGTTCAGTATTTCAAGTATCCTTATCATGCTCAAATTATATCATTGTTTATTTCTTGTTCAGTTATGATTATTGTTTAGCTTTACTCTATCCTTCATGCTCAGTACCTTTCAAGTACTGACGCATACTATGTGCCACATTTTCTCGTAATATAGGTTCAGGTCCTTAATAGTCAGATCACGTATAGATCGGTTCACGATCTTCAGTTCTGCAGCATCAATGGTGAGTCCTCATTCTTCGAGGACTAGTGACATGATTATCTCCTTATTTCCAATTTTAGTTTCAGTTTTGCTAGATCTAGTTGCGGCATGTCCCAACATTTCTAGTCAGTGGAAGCTTTATTTCAGACATAGTTAGTTACAGCTTTAGTCTTAGAGTTTGACTTTTCTTTGGTATTCGAACTTACAATTATCTTTATTCAGATCTAGTGTTTGGGTTTTTTCCTATCATTTATGATATTTCATGATTTAGCTTCCGCATAGTTTTACTGCTCAGTTTATCTTTAGTATGCTCATAATTATGCCAGCATGGTTAGCTTGGCGTCACTCGTGATCCTAGGTCCCTTGTTGCGTCCAGGGGGTAGCCTCAGGGTGTCACAAAACTCATCCATCCAATTTATTATGCTAGCAAGTCATTAAATGGAGCACAACGTAACTATACTGTTTCTGAACAAGAACTACTGGTTGTAGTGTACGTATTTGAAAAGTATAGGGCATACTTTTTGGGCACTAAAGTGATAGTTCACATTGATCATGCATCATTGCGGTACTTAAAGGCCAAGAAAGATGTTAAGCCGAGGTTCATTTGGTGGGTCTTGTTGTTGCAAGAGTTTGAATTTAAAGTAAAAGACTGAAAGGGGTGTGAAAATAAAGTGGCAGATCATTTGTCGCGGTTAGAATCCAATATGACCAACTCCAAAGAAAGGGACATTATGGCTAAATTTCCAGATGAAACTGTAATAAGGATAAACCAAAGCAGCACCCCATGGTATGTTGATCTTGGTAATCATGTGGTGTATGAAGTTATGCCTCAGAATCTGAACTCCTACCAGTGGAAGCACTTCTTGTTTGATGTAAAAAAGTACTTCTGGGATGAACCATATATGTTTAGAGAACGTGCAAACCATATCATTCGTTAATGCGTACTAGAAGAAGAAGTCAATGACATTCTTAATGTGTGTCACACCTCACCTGTTGGTGGACATCACAGTGGGGTGCGAACAATATCAAAAGTGCTTCAAAGTGGCTACTACTGGCCATCTCTATATCGAGATGCTCATGACTTTGTACAACAATGCATCTTTTACAGAAAACAAGGAGGGGTATCAAGGAAGCATGAATTACCTCTCAACCCTATCTAAGAAGTGGAATTGTTTGATGTTTGGGGTATACATTTCGTGGGGCCATTTGTGAGTTCTTTCGGCAACAAGTATATTTTGGTGAAGTTTTATTACGTTTCTAAATGGGTGGAATCTGTAGCATTTCCCAATAATGAGGGAAAGAGTGTGGTGCAATTCTTAAAGCGATATATTTTTGCACGATTTGGCACCCCGCGTGGTATCATCAGTGACAGAGGATCTCATTTTTGCAACCGGGTATTTACCTCGTTGTTAAGCAAATATGGGGTAAAGCATAAAGTTGCAACACCATAAAATCCACAAACAATTGGCCAAGTGCAAGTTTCAAACCAGGAGATTAAAAGTATTTTGGAAAAAATGGTGAATTTAATTAGACTGATTGGTCACGCAAATTGGATGATGCTCTATGGGCATATCATACTGCATTCAAAACACCAATTGGTATATCACCATATCAGTTAGTGTTTGGAAAGTCTTGTCATCTACCAATTGAGCTTGAGCATAAAGGTTTATGGTAATTGAAGACGCTAAACATGAACTGGGAAAAGGTTGTGAAAGGGAGAGTACACCAACTCCATGAGTTAGAGGAATTTCGGTTGAGAGCATATGAAAGTTCAGCCCTATATAAGGAGAAGATAAAGAGGTGGCATGACGCCAAAATCTTTCAGTGCAAATTATGAGTCAGTGATTTTGTGTTGCCTTTCAATTCTCGGTTGAGACTTTTTCCCGGTAAACTTAAGTCAAAGTGGTCTGGTCCTTTCAAGGTAACCCGAGTGTTCACAAATGGGGTAATTGAAATTGAAGGTAAAGAGGGTCGAATTTTCAAGGTGAATGGGAAGCATCTAAAAATCTATTTTGGAGAATGTCATGAGATTTTGGTAATCGAAGTGGTGTATTTGGAAGATGCTTGAAAGCATTTCCACGTTGTGCCACGACGTTAATAAGGTACTTCTTGGGAGGCAACCCAGGCTTTAATTTTTTTTTGAATAATGTGTGTTGAATGTGTAGGTATAGGTGATTATGCGATGACATGGCCACTTCAGCGAGCCACCAAGTAGAATAGCGGTCACGATTTGACTCTCCTTCTTCGCATCAAGGAAGGACTGCAGTTCTAGGATATTTGGTGAAGCATCCCGTTCACTCGGTGATGCACCGAAGATATTCGGCGAGCCTGACTTCCACTGCTCCTTGACCTCTCCTGAAGTGCCGGTGTTCTGGAAAATTTGGCCATGATTTAAGCTCACTTGGCGATGTGCCGATGCTGTTCGGCAAACCTTATTTTAATCATATTTTGGTCCCAACTGGAGAGCTGGTGTTCTTGATATTTTGGCAAACTACATACATCTAGGCGGTTCGCCAAATGGTTCGGTGCTCTCCACATCACTTCGCCGAATGGCTACATAGTGAAGAATCCTCCAAACCCTATTCTTTTTATTTAGTGTTATTGTATCTTTGTCTTTATTTCGTGTTCATTCTTTTTTACATTGAGGACAATGTAAGATGTTTTTTGTGGGGTGGGGACTTGTTAGGTTTACCACCTCTGGATATGTTTGAATGGAGTTGTTCTCTTGCAAATTTTAGTGTATGTTTGGAGCAATACCGATGACTTGAATAGTTCATTCAATTGAAGAATATGATTGTGTGGCTACAATGAGGTAAGTTGAGTTACATAGGTCATATGTGAACTCCTAACATCTCATTGTGACTAGCCGGTGGATCGAGTCGATATTTTGTGATTATCATTGCACGCTAACTTCATTTCTGAATCTTGTTTGATAAGTGCATCAAATGCCATGTGTGGTGAGGTTGTTTTGAACATTTTGTTTGATGATTCTTAGAACTAGCCCCATTAGTCCAATTGATTGATTGAAGGAAGCAATTGAAATGGTCTTAGGAACAATTTGTTAAGAGTGAACCTAAAACGTTAGTATACCTCTTTTTGGCCACCTTGTGAGAAGTGTGAACCTTGCTTGGCACCTTCTGAGCCTATACTTTTCTTCATAAGAAACTCGAGCAACTTTTACTTCTTTGTCCCATCACCTAGAACCTTCATGAAGTATTGGTTTGTTGAATAGCCAACTTAGGCTAAAAGCCTAAGTTGGGGTTGTGTTGAAAAGGACGGAAAGTCATGAAGTGTGAAAATCCCCCCTTTGAAGCATAGTTAGAAAAAGATGGAACCACTCCATGTAAAAAAAAGAAAAAGAAAACAAATGGTGAAAGAGACTGAAAAAGAGAAATGTTTGTGAAATAAAATGTGTGAAAGAAGCAAAAGAAATGGGCTGTCCATTGATTCATGCTTAGTTGAAAATGGGGTGGATTGTGAGCATGTTTGAATGTGAAAGAGAAGGAGAAAAAATGAGTTTCAGGCTATACTTCATAAAGGTCGAAGCCACTAAACCAAAATGATCATACCCTTTAACTCAACCCCATTATAAACCTTGAAAGACCTTTGTGATCTTGAGAGAGTTGAATATAATGTTGATTGAAAAATAAGGCAAAGCCTATGTGTAGAGTCATGCATGTGTTCATCTTTTTGAGTGTGAGAGTTATATTTGATTCCGAATTTATAAATTTCTGTTGAATCTTGTGTGAGCATAGAATCATTCTTGTTGTAAGGGCATTTGAATGCTTTTGTTGAGGTTGAACTTGCATTTGAGGTAATCATTGTGAGATTGAGTCTATTTGATAATGGTTAGTCACAATTTAAAACATAGAGTGCACAATTGAACATTACATGCAAAATTTGAACCTTTTGCATGCATTTGTACTGAGTCTTAGGTAGCACTATTTGTAGACATCCATGTTGAGATGATCGACCTTGAGTTTCACTTTAGGACAAACAAATGTTTAAGTTGGGGGTGTTTATGAGTCTGAGATTTTGACTCATTAAGGGCATGAATATGACAGTTTAATGACCCCATATGCCAATTATTATGCTCTAAAATGTTGTGGATGTATTGATTTGTAGCTAGGAAAACAAAAGAGAAATGAAAGAACAAAAACGCTGAAGATTGATGTTCAGTGCAATCAACTGACACTATTTTGGTTCAAGTGACAAACGATCACTTGTAGTGATATAACCCAACCAAGGGTTGGGATTGTTCGCACAGGGAGTGGTTTCGAGAATTATTAGAAAAATAAAATCAAGTTCTAATTAGTCATAGCTATAAATATTAACGAATAAAAACATACTAAATCTAAGGAGTGACGCAAGCGTAAATTATCGATAGGGGTTTGTATTAATTAACAACTAAAAAAAGAGTAAAAATATATGGAAACGAGATATGGAGACGGGATTCATGGGATGTGATAGGAATACAGGTTAAACTAGACTATCGGGTACATATTTTTTATAGTAAATTGTTGAGCATTTGTGACTAGGCTAGACTATAGTGGGGGTAAATTCTCTCTCGAGTAACTTATCCCGAATCAACTCAGTTTCTCTCGAACACCGAGTTGTTGCCTTAAGCACAGCCTCCACCTTAGCCCATTCACACTCTCGAGCTGAATGTGTGGGAGAAGGACTAGGATTCACTCTCTCGAGCTGAACCCATGTCGACCCAATACCACCGACTATCAATTTAGTAGTCTTAGTTTTATGACCTCTCTCGAGCAAGACAAAAACACTAAGATGAAATCGTATTTGCAACTACAATCCCATTAAGTTCATACACAACTACTAAACAAATTCACATTTAAACAACAAATAAACCATCAACAAGCAAGACCCAAAAGATAATTTAACCCATATTCACAAAATCACACCTCAAGAATTGGGGTTTTAGCTAGACATGTAAAACAAATAAAAATTTATACCAATATCAGTTTCCATCAACTGGGTATGAAGAATTAAGTCTTAAAACAAGTCAAGAGTGAAGAATCTTCGAGACCCGCGTCCAATTTCTCGGAGTTGAAGCCCTGTGAATCTTCAAGGTCTTAGAACAAAGTCTCCAAAACCCTCTAAAACGTAAAACTCTCCAAAAACTGTAAAAAGTTCAAATAATAGAAGTGATATGATCTCATTACTAGAAATTTAAACAATTATTTATAGTGTTTGAAAATTAGTGCTATGGAGGACCATTCGGCGCAGTCAGTCGGGATCACTGATACGCTCGGCGATCCACCTTTTGGTCAATTTCATCACCTTCCTGCTTTAGCCTTTAGCCTCTTCGCGTTCTTAGTCGTTGGGCGATATGGTACTACTTCACGAAACTGATCGGCGACGCGCCGACTGCTTCATTTCATTACCAACTTGACCTTTTCCTTCAGGGCTTAGCACACTGGAATAAAAGGGGATCTCCAAGCCCATCGGCGACTCTCCAACTGGGCTCGACGATCTTCAGGCCTTCATTTCTTCGTTCTTTTCAGCCGCCTTGTTCCTTCTTGAAAAGTAGTGTCCATGCTGTGCCTCAAACTCTAAATACCTGAAACCTAAGGATTTTCATCAGATATTGAGACAAAATATGCATTTGAGTACACTAATTCTATCAAAATATAGCCCTAACTGAGTCCAAATTGTGGACTCATCAACACCCCCAACATAAACTTTTGCTTGTCGTCAAGTAAAGCTCAAGTTCGGCAATCCAAAAAAGATGTCTCAAACAGTGCTACGCAAGACTAAACCATGAATGTACATAACAAGACTCAACTTACTCATGCAAGAATCAATTGTATACTCAAAGACTCAAGTTGTGACACACCATTATCAAAGTTTCTCAAGCTCACTATACTTTCTTCAAATGCAAGTTGGAGCTCAACAAAGGTATTCAAATGCCCTCACACAAATAATTATTCCATATTCACACATAATGGTTTAATCATTTAAAATTATGGAATCAAATGCAACACTCACTCTCACAAAGAAGAACACAACATCCTTTCACCCATAGGCTGAGTGCAAAGGTATAGTTATTTAGGCTTAATGACTTTTATCCTCGTGAAATGTGGTGCTTTCAACACTCTCTTTCCTGTTCTTTCATCATTTTCTATAGTGCTCATAAGTCATCCCATTATGCACTTCCATTGATTGTTCGGAACCCCATTTCTTTTGACATTTCTCATAACTTTATTTCACAACTTTTTCATTTTCTTTTCTCTTGAATTTCCTTTTTTTTTTTGTATGGAGGGGTTCCATTTTTCTTAACACCATGGGTTAAAAGGGACTTTTCTTGAACTTCTTAACTTGCCTTTTCTTTTCACCACACCCCTAACTTAGGCTTTTCTCCTAAGTTGGATATTCAATCAACCACAAATCACGAGGATTATGGGTAGTGGATTTAATAAAGGTCATGTTTTCATCAAGTTTCTTCCAAAGAAAGGTAAGGCTCAAAGGTGTTCAAAAGAGGTTCACACACTCACAAGGTAGGCCACAAAAGAGGTATATGTCAAATTGGTTCACACTCTTTCGAAGTTGCTTGAGATCATATCAAGAGATAGCCTTACTTAGTCGACTAGACCAATGGGGCAAATTTTAGGTGTTGTCATGCATGGTTCACAATAAGATCATCACACAAGGCATCGACCAGAGTCAAACAAGACTCCACACTTTTGTTAGTGTGCAACTTTCATCACAAGAGAATAATTCGATAATTGGCTAGTCACAACGAGAGGTAAAGAGTTCACATATTGACTATGTAACTTCACTTGGTCTCATCGTAGCAGCACATTCATGTTCGTTAGATTATGAGCACTATTTGAGTCATCGATATTGATCAAAACCGAGACTCAAATTTGCTAAAGAACAGCCACATTCCACGCGCACAAGAAGTGGCAAAAATTCTATAATTTTTTTTTCTTCGAAAGGGCCAAAATCATTTACAATTTAAAATAAAAGGAGCCACCAGCTCAAACATCCACAAAAAGTAGTATAAAACACAATTTTAAGCAAAACGACCCAAATATATAAATAAAACATGAGCATAATCAGCACACAAAGGTGGGCCTAGAGATCGCCTTACTTAGTCGACCGGACCAACGGGTCAAATTCTAGGTGTTGTCATGCATGGTTTACAGTAAGCTCATCATACAAGGCATCGACCAGAGTCAAACAAGACTCCACACTTTTGCTAGTGTGCAACGTTCATCACAAGAGAATCAATTCGATAATTGGCTTGTCACAACGAAATGCAAAGAGTTGACATATTGACTATGTAACTTCAATTGGTCTCATCATATCTGCACATTCATGTTCGTTCGATTAAGAGCACTATTTGAGTCATCGATATTGATCAAAATCAAGACTCAAATTTGCAAAAGAATAGCCACATTCCACACGCATAAGAAGTGGCAAAAATTTTAAATATTTTTTTTTTCGAAAGGGCCAAAATCATTTACAATTTCAAATAAAAGGAGCCACAAGCTCAAACATCCACAAGAAGCAGTATAAAACACAATTTTAAGTACAACAACCCAAATATATAAATAAAACATGAGCATAATCAGCACACAAAGGTGGGCGTCACCCCACCACAAACAAAAACCATTTGTCCTCAAATGCAATTAGGAATTATTCAATAGTGAAGTAAATCAAAATAGAGAGGGACGTAAAGAGGGGATCCTGTCTATGCAGTCTCTCCATTTGTCTGGGCATCAGTGCCCGATGCCTCACTTTGAGCTTGGGAATCAGTACCAGAGGTTACTTCAGGAGGAACAGCAGTACCAAATTCACCAAGTTTTGTTGAGTGTGAGTCCACTAGAAAGACATGCACCGCCCTACAGAATCCCCGGGCCCATGAAGGAATATTAGGGTCTAGGGTAATGGTTTTCTTGGCAGAAGTGGGCCCTTTGCCCTTGCCTTTCCCAGTAGTTGTGGGTAGTTTCATAGCTTTGCCTTTCGACGTAGCTGCATCCTCATTTATCACAATCCCTTTGAACTACTCTGGGGTTGGTGTTATTCTTTCAGTAGCTTTTGATTTAGTCATGTCTGTAAAATCTCGAAGATAAGTAAGAAAAACATACACAAATGCACAACAGAACAATTTCAGACCCGTTCGCCAAACCAGAGGGCGAATCACCAAATTTCTTGGGCGAGCTTGATCAAGCTCATCGAAGGAATTATCTCTAAAAATTGCGGTAGGTAGGCGATGGGGGAAACCACTCGCGTGTAGCCGATAGCTTTTGGCGAACAAGGATAGGTTCATCGAAAGTTCTAATGCACAAAGGTTCAGGGGTGCAGACAAAGGGCGACTGAAAAGCCTTTCGACCAATCGTCAAGTGCTTTTGGTGACCTCAGGCTTCTCGTCAAAAGTTACAGACTTCAACTACTCACTTAACAACAAATTAAAGGTGAGATGGGGGAACTGGAGTGGTTTGGCGAGCTCGACCCAGCTCACCAAATGATCCAACGTGCCTACCTTCAACCCACTTTCTCGAATTTAACCCTACAAACCCTGAAAATAAAATCAAAGCATCCACTAGTTCAATTAAGCTCAGACCCATCACACCCAAACATGACCTCTCAAATTTTAATCCAGTTTAAGGCATACAATTATGGGATTTCAACAATCACAACTACTCGAGCAAGATTATCAAATTAAATCATGCAAGTAAAAAATCTAATCGTATCAGGCAGGATCAGAACAATCCAACAAGATCAAGCTATTGCAAATGAGTATAATGTTTGATAAAATAAACTAGGTGCATATAAAACCAACCTTTTTTCGATAAAGAAAAGATTGAAACACTAGGCGGCAATGTTATCCAACTCCGCGCACAAATCAACAGTAAAAATACTCTAAAAATGCATAAATATAGGAAGTAGTGTGCAGGTGTGAGTTTGGGAAGATAAGAAGTGATGGAAAGTGAATGAGTTAGAATTTTTAAACCTTTGGGCTGCAAAACCGTCCAGTTTTCGCCCATTCGGTGACATTAGTCGAGCTCGCCTAACCACTCAGAGATCCGCCGAGTGTTCATTCACCTCGCCAAATATTACAGAACCTTCAGTGAGTGTGGGGGCCCCAACGGCGGTCTCCACCGAGATCACTGACATGGTCGGTGATTCGCCAATAATTTTCTAGGCTCGCCGAGTTTTACAGACTCTAATTTCAAGATGTCTTGAGTCAAATGATGGATTAGGTCGGGTTCACCGACCTCTTCTTTGACTCACCGACTAGACCTATTGCTCGCCACCCTGCACTTTTTTGCACAATTTCCACACTTCAACCTGTACAAACAACACACAATTATTTTACCAAAACACAAATAAAAAATAGTAAGGGGTTTTGGGTTGCCTCCCAAACAACGCCTTAGTTAACGTCATCGCACGCCGCGGGCTAACACCTAAACTTCACTTTTGGGGTTAGCCAAAACATCACTTGGCAACCCCCTGCTTTGTGTCGGAAGGAGATGAGGCATCACAGTACCCGTAAGGTTCTCGGGCACCTGCATGGATCTGGAATGAGAACCAATCATCTGTTTCATCAATTTGATGGTCTCATGGCCATCTCTTGTGGATTGATCATGCCCAAATTTGTCCTCGTTCCATCAATGATGCAACTAAGAAAAGCTGATTTTGCGTGGCAAAGGATAGAATCATACTGGGATGGCATGATAGTGATGTTGATAAAGCCAAACCAGTACTTTGCTGCTACATTGAGGTTCTTCTTCTCTATTAGAGCTCCTGCCTCCAACCACCGAGGAGGACCATCAGATAAAAGAAGGGCAACCATTTTTTCATAATCTCCAACGTTGTTGTCCTGATCATGTGCTGACAGTCATTCTTAATATCTTCTGAACATTCCAGGACTGCATTGATAACATCACTATCACACTTCACTTTATTGCCCCTGAAAATCACATAGTTAACGAGTTTGAATTTGGCGGCCTGCTTGTTCCCTTGTGGCAGCAGGGCTCCATAGGCAGTGTAAAATTCCTGGACCCAATTTGGAACGTAGGGGCCACGGGGTCGAATGAATATATGGAACTTGTGGGACTTTAAGCAGTTCATAATCTACGAGTATCTGTTTATTACTCCATCAGTAGACAACGTCATTTCCTCGATGATGGTCCTTAATCCCTCAGTCTTCAGTATCTTCATAGATCGAGGAGGGGGACCCTGTGCAGGTGGTGCTGGGACCATAGCCTGGTCTGGGACAACATGAGTGGTAGAAGCTTGGGATGCCCGGATCCTAGACGGATCATGCATCCTCTTGGAGTGCAGTTTAGCACTTCGGGCCATCAGTAGCTCACATCCTTAAGCTCAGAAGTGGTGGCCCGAGGGTCCTGGTACTCACCCTCACTATCAGAAGTGGTAAGCTGAGTTGCGTCGATTCCATCACTGTTAGAGATGACCTCCGGTGACGCAGGAGCAGGTGCCTTGCCTTTTCCTTTGCCCCACCCACCTGTGGTAGGAAGTTTGGTTTCCTTTGCCCCGAATCCAGCTGCATCCTTATTTATTGTGATTCCCTTTAACCTCTTGCGGGGCGGCATGTCTCTACCTGCCACTTTTTGTCTAGCCATATCTGCAACACACATTGGAAAATGTTAGCAACGGTTCAAGAAAAGTTACAGGAAAATAAGATGCAAAAAAACTCGCTAAACCGATCGGCGAGTCATCTAATAATTTTGGCGAGCTAGATAGGGCACGCGAAAAGGATTGGTTCAAAATTTTCCCAAAAAAATGGCATGTCGGCGATGGAAAAGGCCTTTCGGTGAATTGACGACATCATTCGGCGAGCACAAACAAGCTCGCCAAAAGTTATAGTGTATTTTAGGGGTTGGGGATGCAGAAAAGGCGATCATAGAAGACATTCAGTGAGTCGCTGAGTGCATTCGGCAAACTCAAAATCAAAACATACACTTATTCAATTAATCCTAGACCCATAAGACCCATGACACCGGGGTACTCAGACTTCCCCCAGTTTGGCCGAAATTGGCCATTTGATGACTTTAGCCCTTAAGAAAGACATCAAACGCTCCATCATTGGGCAAAGCACATCATTTAGCACAAATTTTGGTTACTAAGACTTCACCCGACTAGACCCAACAACATTTAAGCACAACCCAACAATTTATGATCAATTTTAAGGCACGAATTTTGGGAAATCAACAACTTAGGCAATTTAAACACGATATCAAATTTAAAACAAGCACACTTATACGAATTCAGAGAGGCCCAACACATATCATTAAGAACAATACAATTGCAAATGAGTTTAACCGCTAAATATGAGTTTGGGGTTTGGAAAACCAACCTTTAATGTCGAATATACGATTTGAAATGCTAGGTGGCAAACATTTCCAACTCCAATCACAAGATCAACGACCAGAAAGCAACAAAATGCGAGAATATAGAAAATATAGAGTGCGGGTGTGATTGTATAGAAGTTAAAAGTGAGGGAATGTGAAGGAGTTTGAAATTTTAAACCTTTGTCTTTTTAAAACCGATCAGTTCGCGCCCTTTTGGCGATGTTACTTTTTCTCGCCGACCAACTTGGCAACATGCCTAGTGGATACTTACCTCGCCGAGTTTTACAGTACTTCCAGTTAACCTGCGGGTCCAAACGGCGGACAAAGTTCGGATTGCCGACCTGTTCGGGGATTCGCCGACTTTGTGCCCACCAAGTTTTACATACTCCAATTTCATAATTTATTGCATCCAATGGTGCTCCAAGTCGGGCTTTTCGACCTCTTCGGCGAGTCACCGAGTGGACATTTTACTCGCCAACCACCACTTTTCAAACACTTCCACTTTTTCAAGTACACAATCAACACACGTTTATTCCAAGAACAAAAATATAGAAAATAGAAACTTGGGTTGCCTCCCAAGGAGCGCCTTAGTTGACGTCGTAGCATGACGCAAGTCCTCGCTCAAACTTCATTCTTGGGGTTTGCCATAGTATTACTAGGCAACCCTTCTTGTTGTCTCAGGTGTATATGAGAAGAAATTTGACCCATTTGGGTCTCCTACTGCTTGATAGAGATGGAATGTGAAGTCACCGTCTGGTTAAGGGTCGATACATCTTCCTTCATCTCTTTCAAAATTTTATCGAACCCCTCAACCTTGTTGAGAATGAGAGAGAGCATATCTTCAGACCGGCCACCCTCATAATCTTTGGGCTTTGGGCACTCATAGAGAGGAATATACATATCCTTCTGCCCATCTCTTTCCTTCCAAATGGGATTATGGTCCCTCCACTCTCTATCATGGTCTCTCCAACCCTCATCCATGTACCAACCTTGGTTACCACCCTGCCTTTGGTAGTTAGCACGATTACCACCTCCTTGGTTGGCTAGGAAATTCACTTTCTCATTGTACAACGCTTCAAACTTGGCCTCTTCGAGATTTACACAACCAACGTCCACAACATTGACACTCCTAGCACCAACTCCCATGACAATTTTGGCCAAAATGTCAAGTTGGGTCATCATCTTTGCCATGTTTTGGTCCCTTTCTTGATCTTTCTCAAGCTGTACCTTTGTCAATTTAAAAGTGAGAAGGGAGACCTGATCTTCGCGGGTGTACCATGCCCAATCAATTTTGGTCATACCATCCAAGAGTTGGACTGCTATAATGTAAGGTTGTTGTGTCAAACCTCCCGGATAAAGTTGGTCAGCTACTCCCTTGTACACTGAATCAAGGCTTTGGTAAAAGTATTGCATCAAAGCATTGTCGGGCAAACCATGAGTTGGGCATTGCAACACCAACTTCTTATATGTTATCCAAGCCTCATGGATTGGCTCACCCTCCAAACGTTTAAAGCTCTGGATGTTGTCCATAAGTGTCATCATTTTCGAAGGACGGAAAAATCACACTTGAAATGCGGTGACAAATCTTCCCACGAAGTGATGGAGTCTCTTGGCAATTCAGCCAACCACGTACATGTTTCTCCCATTAAGGAAAATGGTAACAACCTCAACCGGACCAACACTTAGGATATGTTCTTGAAGGAGAACGACCCGCAAACATCAACAAAGTTCCTTATATGCTCATGGGGATCCTCATGAGCCAACCCACCGAACAACCCTTTCAATTGCAAGAGCTGCAACATGGTGCTTCTAATGTGGAACATAATATTCCCTTCAGCCGGAGGCAAGCAAGTGGCACCAACTCCGCCCACAATATTTGGGTCATTGACATTCGCCTCATTGACCTCATTGAGATTTCTGATGTCATCTTGGTGGCCCACTTGGCTACCATTGCTTCCGTTAACACTCATTTCCTCTGTTTCAAGCAGCAACACAAAAACCAAAATTAAAAAAAAAAGTAGATTCAACTATGACTAAAAAGAACAAAATTCAACTTCACCAAAAGAATCTCAAACAACACCACTCCCTGGCAACGGTGCCATTTTGATTGATTAACGCCATCAAATACATTTCATCCAATTTTAAGCGTCAATGATCGTTAATCAGTTTATAACCCAACTAAATGAGTCGGGGTCGAATCCCAAAAGGAGCGGTACGTGTTTAAGATTCAACAGTAAAGTGTGAACATGATCAAATCAGTCATAGGAATAGAAATTATCGAATAAAATATCATTCAAATCAGGGGGTGACACAAATTTCAAATGGGGGTTTTGGTTTGAAATTATAAACTACAAACAGTGGTGAACAACACGAAATAACAATAATGAGACGGGTTCTTAGGATGTGATTCGATTATAAGATAATATAGACAAATGGGTAATTGCAACTATTAGAAATTAGTTAGATATTAGTGAGTAAGCTAGGCTATAGAGGAGATATACATTCTTTCAAACAATTTATCCTAAATCAAGTTGAATTCTCTCGAACATCAACAAGCAAGAAAATAAGAACAACTCACACCATAGTCCATTCAATGTCTCGAGCTGAATGCGTGGAATTGGGTTTAGCATTCACTCTCTCGAGCTGAACCCATGTCAACCCAATACCCGCAGACCATCAATCAATAATCTTAGCTTTAAAACCTCTCTCTCGAGCAAGCCAAAAACACAAGGGTAGAACTGCATTTGCAAATACAATTCTTAAATTAAACCACAATTAATGATTGAACTCACTTTTAAACAACATTTAAACTAACAATTAGCAATACCCATAAACTAAATCAACCCATAATCACATAATCACACCCCAAGAATTGGTGTTTTAGCTAAACATTATAAAAAGGTAAAAATAGTTACCAAATTGATTATCCATCAACTAGGTAAATGTAGATTTGTCCTTACAATGCTCCAATTCGAAGAATCTCAAAGACCCACTTCCAATTTCTTAAAAGGGAAAAACATCAATTCTTCAAAGCTAAAGAAAACTAGAGAAAACTTGTCTCCCAGTTCAAAACCTGATTATAGACTAAGATATTACGATATTCTATGTTAAATTAAATGTTCAAAAATGTATTTATAGTCGCCAAAAATCTGCTACGAAGAGTCACTGGACGAAGTAAGTCGGGCTCGCCGAACCACTCGGCGATCCGCCCTTTGGTCATTTCTATCGTCCTTCTGCCTTGGCCTTCAACATCCTCAAGGTCTGTAACTTTGGGCGATCCAACAGTGCCTCGAGAAACCACTTGGCAATCTGCCGACTGCTCCTTTCTCTCGCCAACTTGGTTCTTTCCTTCAGGGCTTGACACATTGGAACTTTAGGCGGTCAAGTAGCCATTCGGTGACTCGCCAAGTGGACTTGGCGGTCACCAGGCTTGCATTTTTCATTCTTTCAGCTCGCTTCATTCTTTTTTGCAAATTAGTGTCCTTGCTTTGTTCCTCAATCCATATACCTGGAAATCAAGGGTTTTACAGTAGTTAATGGCACAAAATAAGCATTTGAAGACACTAAATCTATATAAATAAATCCCTAAATAAGTCCAAATCTCGGACTCATCAGTAAGAACCATAAAACTTTATTGATGAGGTTAAGAAAATCTTTGTGGTAATGCAAGTAATTGAAATTGAGAGTGTTGAGTTGTCATCCTACCAACTTAAGGATGTGGCTTATATCTCGTTCACTTAGTGGAAAGATAATAGGGGTACAGTTGTAGCTCCTATGACTTGGGATTGTTTTACAGGAGTTTTTTTGGATAGGTTATTCCCAAGGGAATTGAGCGAAACTAAGGCACAAGAGTTTATGAACTTGAAGCAGGGTTAAATGTCAGTCCAAGAGTATAGACTAAAGTTCACGCAACACTCTAGGTATGCTCCACACATGGTTCCCGATTCCAAGGCACAAATTAGTAAGCTTTTATTTGGGGTATTTGATTTGGTGAATACTGAGTGCAGGAATGCTATGCTACTAGGGGATATGGATATCTTCATACTAATGACTCATGTTCAGCAGGTTCAGGGAGATAATCTTAGGGAATTGGGTAAGGATAACAAAAAGGCCAAAGCAGGAAACTATGAATACTCACAACAAAAGTCAGATAGTGGAAATTGCTCACATTTTCAGCAGAGGTCTACAGCCCCAACACCTTTATCAACTAGTGCTCCATCTCCTAGGTTTCAATAGGATCAGAAAGGTAGGGCATCAGGCTTTAAGTCTTAGGGGAGTGCTCAGGTAACTGGACTTTCCCAACTTGTCCAAACTGTGGTAAAAACCATCTGGGTAAGTGTCTTGCAGGCAAACAGGGGTGCTTTGGGTGTGGTCAATATGGCCATAGGTTAAAGGATTGCCTTCTGCTAGGTAGGGGCAAGGAGGTAACAATAATAGGGCTCAGACTACGGCTCCAGCAGCCCCAGTAGGTCACCCAACTCAGTACAGTGCTTCATCTGGTAAAGGTTGTGGTCAGCGCCAGAACCAGTTGTATGCTCTCCAAGCTTTACCAGGACCTGGAAGATTTTCTTGATGTGGTCACTGGTACGTTACAAGTCTTTCATTTAGATGTTTATGCTTATTAGATTTAGGGGCTACATTATCTTTTGTAACTCCCTATATAGCAGTAAACTTCGGTGTCCCTTCAAAAACTCTCTCAAAACCCTTCTCAATCTCGACACCAGTTGGTGACCCAGTTATAGCTAGACAGGTATACAAAAATTACCCTATCACAGTCTCCCCGAAAGTCACCTCAGCAGATCATGTAGGGTTAGAAATGGTAGATTTTTATATCATTCTAGGCATGGATTGGTTACATTCATATTATCCCTCGGTCGATTGTATAACTAGGATCGATTATTTTCAGTTTCCAAATGAGCCAGTCATAGAGTGGAATGGTAGTAGCTTAGTGCATGTGGGTCGATTTATCTCCTACCTGAAGGCCAAAAAAATGATTTCCAAAGGGTATATCTATCATCTTGTTCGGGTTAAGAACTAAAACACCGAAACCCCAACTCTTGAGCCAGTCCCAGTAGTAAATAAGTTTCCAGAAGTGTTTCCAGAAGATCTTCCCGAAGTTCCTTCCCAAAAGGGAAATTGACTTTGGAATAGATCTCCTTCCAGATATCTAGATTATTTCGATTCCTTCTTATAGAATGGCTCCAGCCGAGCTTAAGGAATTGAAAGAGCAGTTGAAAGACCTTCTAGATAAGGGCTTCATCAGATCTAGTATCTCTCCGTGGGGTGCTCTAGTAAAAGAAAGATGGTTCGCGCAGAATGTGCACTGACTATTGGTAGTTGAATAAAGTCACAATCAAGAATAAGTATCTCATCCCCAAGATTGATGATTTGTTAGACCAATTTCAGGGTGCTAGTTGTTTTTCTAAGATAAACCTTAGATCTGGCTATCATCATCTCAGAGTCAGAGATAGTGACATTCCAAAGACAGCTTTCAAAACTCCGTATGAGCATTATGAATTTGTAGTTATGTCTTTTGGATTAAAAAATGTTCATGCAACTTTCCTGGACTTAATAAACAAAGTATTCAAATAGTATTTGGTCTTGTTCGTTATTGTCTTTATTGATGATATCCTAATTTATTCTTGGAGTGAGGAGGAGCATGTGACTAATCTGAGAGTTGTTCTGCAAACTCTTAAAGATCATTAGGTATTCGCTAAATTTAGCAAATGTGAATTCTAGTTACAGTGTGTTGCTTTCCTTGTTCATGTGGTATCCAGCGAAGGGATCCGAGTGGATTCTCAAAATATGGAGGCAATTAACGACTCTGGCCAAGACCCACCTCTCCAACATATATCAGAAATTCTTGGGTTTAGTCGGGTATTACATGAGGTTTGTCGAAGGATTTTCATCCATAGCTTCTCCATTGACCAAGTTGACTCAGAAGAAGGTCAAATATCAGTGGTTAGATGAGTGTGAGAAAAGCTTCTTAGAACTGAACACTAGGTTGACTACAGCTCCGATCTTAACTCTACCAGATGGTTTAGATAGTTATATGATTTATTGTGATGCATCGAGGGTCAGCCTAGGTTTTGTGTTGATGCAGGGAGGTAAGCTCATAGCTTATGCTTCTAGACAACTTAAGGTTCATGTGAAGAACTAGCTTACTTATGACCTCGAGCTTGTAGCTGTAGTATTTTCCCTAAAGATTTGGAGACACTACTTATGTGGTGTTCATGTTGATGTATTCATAGATCATCAGAACCTCCAATATGTGTTCACCCAGAAAGAGTTAAATCTTCGTCAGAGGAGATGGATTGAATGCCTCTAAGACTATGATATGAATGTGCTTTACCACCCAGGTAAGGCCAATGTAGTGGTTGATGCTCTCAGCAGGCTGTCTATGGGCAGTGTAGCACATGTTGAGGAAGAAAAGAAAGAGTTAGCATAAGATGTTCACCGACTTGCTCGCTTAGGAGTTGGCCTTATGGACATGTCAGATGGTGGTGTGCTAGTTCAGAATTGATCAGAATCTTCATTGATAGAAGTGGTTAAAGAAAAATAGGATAGTGATCATGTATTACTTTAGTTGAAGGGTACAATTCATCCGTAGAAAGTTGAGGTTTTCTCCCAAGGGGGAGATGGTGTGCTTCATTACCAGGGTCGCTTATGTGTTCCTATTGTGGGTGAGTCAAGGCAGCACATTCTTACAAAAGCTTATAACTCTGGGTATTCCATTCATCCAGTTGCCACCAAGATGTACCGTGATCTACAAGAATTTTTGTGGAACGACATCAAGAGGGACATAGCAGATTTTATGGCAAAGTGTCCTAATTGTCAACAGGTGAAGGTAGAACACCAAAAACTAGGAGGTATGACTCAAGATATTAACATTTCTACATGGAAGTGGGAAGTGATAAACATGGACTTCATTAGGGGATTGCCTCGTACTCAAAAAAACACATGGCTCCATTTGGGTGATAGTGTACAAAGTTACTAAGCCCGCTCACTTTTTGGTTGTCAAGACTACAGATTCAGCGGAGGACTACGCCAAACTCCACATCAATGAGATAGTTAGGTTGCATGGGTTCCCTTTTCTATATTCTTATATAGAGGTCCTTAGTTTACCTCTCATTTCTATAAATTGTTTCAGAAAAGTCTTGGTACTCAGGTAAATCTCAGTACAGCGTTTCATCCACATATGGATGGCTAGGCAGAACATATTATTCAGACCCTAGAGGACATATTGAGAGCTTTCATGATCGATTTCAAGGGTAGTTGGAATGATCACCTACCTTAGATTTAGTTTGCCTATAATAATAGATTTCATTCCAGCATTTAGATGGCCCCGTATGAGGCACTATATGGGCATAGATGCAGGTCCTCGATTGGTTGGTTTAAAGTAGGTGAAGCAACATTGATTGGGCCTGATTCGGTTCATGAGGCTATGGAAAAAGTTTAGCTCATTAGGGATAGACTTAGGACAGCTCAGAGTCGTCATAAGTCCTATGCAGATGTGAGGAGAAGGGACTTAGAGTTCGAAATTGATGATTGGGTTTTTCTGAAGGTGTCACCTATGAAGGGGGTGATGAGATTTTGTAAGAAAGGGAAGCTCAGTCCTAGATATGTAGTCCTTACAGAATCTTGAAAAGGGTTGGTATTGCGGCTTATGAGTTAGAGATGCTAACAGAACTAGCAGCGGTTCATCAAGTCTTTAACATTTCCTTTTTGAAGAAGTGTGTGGGTAATCCAGCTTCAATACTACCATTACAGAGTGTGGTTGTGAAGGATAGTCTCACTTATGAAGAAGTTCCAGTAGAGATTCTTGACCGTCAAGTTCGTAGGTTGAGAAATAAAAAACTCGCTTCAGTGATGGTTTTGTGGAGGAGTCAGTCCATAGAGATAGCTACTTGAAAGTAGAAGCAGCCATGAAGCCCAAGTATCCTCAGCTCTTTCCTTTCGATTCCGTTCCCGTCTCAGTATATAGTTCCTTCAATTGTTCTTGCATTTCAGAATATTTGCATGTTCTTTGAACTCAGATCAATTAGATATCAGTTTCTTGTACTTAGTGGTAAGGATTGCATCTCCTTCCCTCCGTAATCAGCTAATTTAGACTTCATTCTAGGACGAATATTCCCAAAGGGAAGATATTGTAACACCTCATAAATCAGACTTGGACTTTTCAGCAGAAAACCGTTAACCACAGAGGGGTTCACGGTCCGTTATCAAGATCACAGTCCATTACTCTCATTGTGGTTCACACACACCTAGAAGTGGTGGACCACGGGACCCTTCACAGGTTATGGACCAGCACACGAGCCATGGGAAAGATCTTGGAGGCACGCTAGAATAACTCGAGCTCAGGCATCAGACCACAGAGTCCACCATGGGTCGTGGTCTTGAGACGGGCCGTGGATGGGTCCGTTGTCTTGAGCTAGTAGACCTCTAATCGCATGTGAAGAACCATGGTGGCCTTTACGGTCTGTGGTCCTTCACCCGGTCCGTGAAGTGGACCATATAGGCCCCCCCAAAACTAGTAAACCATTGCCAAGAACCATGACCCACTTGACGGGCTGTGGTCCCAAAGATGGACCATCAATGGCGCTGTGGTTGACCCCCGTCAGCTGTTAAGTCAGGGTCGTTTTGGGTTTTTCCCCTATGCATTGGGCATTTAAACTACATCGTTAAATACCTAAACTACATCGTTTTACTCAGTTAAGCCTGGTAATTTAGTCAGAACCTACCTAAAACCTTTATTCACCAAAATTCGTCGAAATTAGAGCAAAAAGGAGGGGAAAGTCGACCAGCCCTCTCATGAACATGGAGAAGGTTTTCTTCAAGTTCCACCCCTGAAATCGAAGGATTTCTCCGTACATTTCTTCACCAGGTATGTGGATTTCACTAGTGGATTCCTTTCATCAATTAGGTCCATAGAATTCAGTCAGATTATTGATTCTCCATATCTTGTTTAGACCTAGGGTTTCTAAATCCTTGGATGATTATTTTGATTTAGTTGTTGTAGTATTCGTAATAGATATATCAGGTTTTCTGGAATTTGTTTAGTTTCTTGTAAGAAACTCAGAATCCTAGTGGTATAGATTTTCTTAGTTCAGAAATTACACTTGGTAGGTCAGATAAACAGATATTCATACTCCAAATATCGAATGTTACATTATTAGTATATTAATGTTGCATTTCCAACTAGCATGTTTGTATTTTTAGCTACTCAGTATTTCAGTTATATTTCAGTCATATACATATTATGTTGGGAGTAGACTTAGCGCCAAGTAGGACTAGGGTTCAGCGTACCCTCTAAGTCCCAGAACTATGTGCCCTCGTTGGAGTATAAATCCCCTATGTTGTGCATCAGGTTTAATGATCACACCAGTCATGCCTTTATATCCCTGACAAGGTATATGGGGTCCTTTCGATGGGGTGTATAGATCGGACATCACGTTTAGCTCACGTGGTTTTATATCGGTTAATAGTAGCTCCCAAGACGCTTAGCGCATTTGACCAGGTTCTCAGCATACACTTCAGTATTGAGTTTAACATGTCTTGTTCAGGAGTAGGACTTGGTCATTACATTCAGTTCAACTTTTCAGTTATGCTTTCAGCATTTACATTCTTGCTCAGTTTATAGTACTGCTCAATTATACCTCGTTTCAGCTTATATATGTTTGTTTAGCTTAGTATCTATATCTTGCATGCTCAGTACATTCAAAGTACTAATGCATAGTCTAGGATACATCCTTTCATGATGTAGGTTCATGTACTTAGCATCCAGATCGGGCATAAATTTATTCTTAGTCCACATTCAAAAGCTTCAGTGGTGAGTCCTCATACTTCGAGGACAATAGACATGCATTCATTTCAGTTTCAGTTTTGTTAGAGTTATCTGAGGGCATGTCCCATCAACTCAACTTAGTTAGAGACTTTTCATACATGATAATAGAATCAACTTTGGTTTATGAGTTTATCTTTCAGTTATTGTTAAATTTTTAGTATGTTTCATACATTCAAATTGTTTGGGTATTCCCCATTTTCAAATAGCCACTATTTTAGCTTACGCATAGTTCTTGTTTATTTAGTAATATTTCAATATGCTTATGATATGCCAGACACATGGTTAGCTTGGGGTCACTCGTGATCCAAGTTCGTGTGTTACATCAAGGGGGTAGCCTTGGGGAGTGACATAAATAAACCTAAAAGTTTTCCACATAATTAAAAATGAATATATTATGCAAATATGCATACAGAAATTGTGTGATATACAAATAAAGATTAATTGTATTCGAGTAAGTAGGTTTTCCTCTGAACTTTTCATAGTGAACATACATCGGGTATATGTATTTGATCAATCGATAGATTTGATAACTTTGAACCATAAAGCTTTATTGCATAATTAGACAATGTATCACACGATTAACCCTTAATCATACTTGGTTATCATTCTTGTATTTGTTCTAGTGATGAACACTGCCTAATTTTATAAGTGAGTAAAGGAATGATCTTACATGAATTATTCTTGAGGAGACTTATACTTTATACTCAGATAGATAATTTGTAAATGTGTAACCCACAGTTACTCCATTTGATCATGTCACGTAAAACTTATAAATCATTACAAAGTCTCATCACTTTAACTTTGTTTTTGAACATTGTATAATTATGAAATTGGATTTAGTTTAGTGACCATGTTGAACCGTCATTCATTACTTTATTTATTTGACCTTCTTGATCCTGTTGTGCAGTTAGCTACGACTATCACTGAGGTTCAATTACGATATGCAAATAAACCTTTTGATGAAGCTATTGCAAGGTTACACGCTGACTCCCACAAAGTTGTTGATGGCACCTTAATTGTGCTGGTAGAATGTCGTGAATCTATATTTGATATGCTTAATAATATATGCACAAATAGGTCTACTTATTTTTCTACACATTATTGTTGGTGTCCCAAGTTAGCATGGGCTCCTGCCATCTAGTTTCAGAAGAAAAATGTGGGGAAAAACTTTAAACTAGAAATAGTGATTACCGAACAAGTTTAGTAATTAACACAATATTTTAGTCATTAACGTTTAACCTCCAATGCTAAAATTTCGAATCACCAAATATAAAAGTTACATCCATTACGAAGATGTTCAAGCTCCTGATTCTACTCAAAATTGATTGCACAATTTTAACCAAATTAAAAGGGTAATATTTTAAAATAAATCTACATATCATTAGTTTTTTGTATGTAGATATTTAATAAAGATTAACTAACTAAATTTGCATATGAGTAAAGATGAAGATGAAGGCGTTAATTAAAATAACTTTATCAAAAAATTCAATAAACGATATATTGATATTAAATATGTTCTATGTTATCATGGATTATGTATTGTCACGCCCCGAGCCTACACCCTGGACGTGACTGGCACTCGAAGACCATTGTCGGCCCCAAAGCGAACCCTTAGCCTGGCTTTTTTAACTCAGCGGAAAACTCAATGCAATGCACAGTTTTAAAACAACCTGACTGAAATAAAATCTGGCCACAAAGGCAACTCAAGTCTCAAAATAGAATATTTACATATATACATTGATGAGAGAGTCCAAAACAACTAACTAACTGTCTATGAAGCCTCTATACTACTGAGATGGATGTTGGGACAGACCCCACAACATCCTAATAAAACAAAACTAACAGAACAACATAATTGAGTCCTCCGGAACGCAAAGAGGCTCACCACTGACTCAGAAGTACTCAACTGGATCAACGGCGAACCGGCTGCTGGCCTTGGGTACCTGTGTCTGCATCATAACAAGATGCAGGCCAACTGGCATCAGTACATTGAATGTACGAGTATGCGAGCTGGAAAGCTAAACCACAACTTAAACTTGGAAGGAGTACAAAGGAACTCTTACCTTGGCTCTGTTCAACTCATGAATAACTGAACTCAATATATAAAGCAATACGACACATGCAATATATAAAGCTTGCAAAATAGTGTAAACAACTTAGCTTGTTAAAGATAAAACAATAACAACTCAACTTTACTTATATAAAAGTAATATAACTTTAGTGGGAGACTCTTTCAACCGACAATCACCACTATGAACCCTAGTGGTGATACAATATTTTACCTCACGTTGCCCAAGGACCATCCTATACCTTGCCGTGATATAGGAAGCAAACTTTACTAAGTGGATCCACTAGCTTAATCTTACGGGTTCATCTAAAAAGTATGACCCGTTAACTCCCATGTTGGCGCATTGTTCTTATGGAGAGTTGAGTTTATATGAACTCGTGTCCCCAATTCGGTGCTCAAGACTACCCCCAAAAATACTTAGCTCATAAGTGTTTTAAACACATCTTTCTTTAATTGAGATAATTACTCAAAACATTGCCCGAAGGCTCACTTGGAAACAATGTTTCTTTTTCTTGAAAACTAGCCCAAAGGCTCTTTTGGAATCACACTTCCTTTCTTACTCAAATGTAAAAACATTTGGAAACTTCTTTGGGAATACATAGTTCCCTAATAACTTTTGAGAAATGAACTCAACTTGAAACTCTTGACTTAACTTGAAACTCATAACTTAACTTGAAATTAAAACATTCAACAAAGACTCTTGGAAAGCTTTAAAGACTTGCTTTGACTCCCTTCTTTAACTTCTAGACTCAACTCTTAACTTCCCTTGACTTGGAAACTTACTCTCCTTGAATTGGAATCATGAATTCAAGGTGTTTGATCACGTGTTATGGACGAGTTCTTGACGTTTAAATGTACCTTGGAGTATTGGAAACAACTTGGGAACATAGGTACAACACCTAGGAACTTGCATAAGAAAGTGGGAAAAGAATGGGAAGACTTGGCGCTCTTGGCGCTCTTGGCGCTCTGAGAGGCGCGGAGCGCCAAACCAAAACCTTCAGAGATGGCCTCATGGCGCTCTGATGGGCGCGCCGCCCCAAGGTGGAAAGTTCAGATCCCCTCTTGGGGCGCACTGACAGGCGCGACGCCTTACCCTTTTTCCCCGAAATTCGACTTTCCTCCTTAGTTTTCTCCAACTCTATACCTTTTACACCTCAAAGTTTCCATCCCCAAACACTTAAAACCATAAACCTCTCAACATAAACATAGATTCAACTCATAAACACCACCGGAAACACACACCAAACCAACAAGAACTACAACACAACACAACTACAACTTCAACAATTCCAACCAACAACTTCAATCAAACATAATCAATCTTTTCTCGAAATTAAATGAGCTTGGTGTGTGGGGGAAAGAACCAACCCAACACTTATGAACTCACATACCTAAAAGGGATCACCCCCGACGATATCCACGACGATCTTTTGACGAAAACTTGCTTCTTCTACTCCTTTCTCTCAATAACCCTAAACCTTACTCTTTTTTATAAAAGAAAAACTGATCACAATGAAGTCTTACACCTTAATATATATCCAAAGACAAGGCTAGGGAAAAGACCAAAATACCCTTACAAATAGATTTCTTGCCAACTGCCCAACTTTTAAAGGGCATAACTCGCTCATACGAACTCGGAAACGAGCAAACTTTATGGCATTGGAAAGACCCATCCACGAACTTTGCAACCATAACTGGAACCACACCTAGATCATCCTAAACTAGGAGTTATAACTGTTCAAAGTTAGCCAAAAACTCATTATTTTCCATACTTAGCCAAATTTTCCAGATTTGAAATTTTTTTACATTTTTCCAAAAAAAATGACTATTCCAATTTCAAGCTTTTTCAAAGTTATTTTCAAATTGTCGGATGTTACAATATCTCCCCCTTGGGAACATTTGTCCTCGAATGGGGTTACCGTTACAAGGCTAAGGGTGTAACATTAACTCAAACACTCAGCAAGCAACCATGCAAACATAACAACATCAACAACATGCTCACTATGATTTAAAGAGCACTAAGAAGGAAATTAGTACATTGGTCTACATTTCCTCCTGATTCAAAGAGATATGGGTATCTCTTTTTCATGTCCTCCTCGGCTTCCCAAGTGGCTTCCTCAACAAATTGGTTCCTCCAAAGGACCTTAACGAAGGCTACATCTTTTGTTCTCAACCTACAAACTTGATGATCTAGAATCTGAATAGGAATCTCCTCATAAGATAAGCTATCATTGATCCTTACACTCTCAGTCGGTAGGATCAATGAAGGATCGCCTATGCACTTTTTCAACATGGAGATGTGAAATACCGGATAAACCGCTGCTAGTTCCTGCGGTAACTCCAACTCATATGCAACATTGCCAATCCTCTTGGCTATGCGGTAAGGTCCAATATACCGGGGACTAAGTTTCCCCTTCTTACGAAACCTCTTAACCCCTTTCATGGGTGAAACTCTCAAATATACCCAATCATCTATTTCAAACTCTAACGCCCTTCTCCTAACATCAGTGTAGGATTTCTGGCGACTCTGTGTTGGTTTCAATCTCTCTCGAATCACTTTCACCTTCTCTATAGCTTGGTGAACTAAATCTGGTCCTATCAACCTTGCTTCACCAACTTCAAACCATCCAATAGAAGATCTACATCGTCTCCCATAAAGAGCTTCGTATGGAGCCATTTGGATGCTGGAGTGATAACTGTTGTTGTAGGCAAACTCAATGAGAGGTAGGTGATCATCCCAATTACCTTTGAAATCGATCACACAAGCCCTCAACATATCTTCTAAAGTCTGAATAGTACGCTCTGCTTGCCCATCAGTCTGAGGATGAAAGGTAGTACTCAGATTCACCTTGGAACCCAAGCCTTTCTGAAAAGATTTCCAGAACTGTGCAGTGAACTATGCACCTCTATCTGAAATAATAGAGATTGGGACTCCATGAAGTCTTACCACCTCTTGAATATACAACTTGGCATAATCTTCTGTTGAATTAGTAGTCTTTACCGGTAGAAAATGGACTGACTTTGTCATTCTGTCGACAATCACCCAAATAGAATCATGCTGTCTGTGAGACCTTGGCAATCCTGTGATGAAATCAATATTGATCATCTCCCACTTCCATTCCGAAAGTTCTATCCTCTGAGCTAAACCAACAGGCCTTTGGTGTTCAACCTTCACTTGTTGGCAATTTGGACATTTAGCAACAAACTCTGCAATGCCCTTCTTCATGGCATCCCACCAATAAACTTCTCTCAAGTCACGATACATCTTTGTGGAACCTGGATGAATGGAATATCTGGAGCTGTGACCTTCATCCATCACTCTCTCTTGGAGTCCATCTACCATAGGTACACACAATCTACCTTGAAATCTCAAAGCACCATCTCCCCCTTGTTCAAAATCTAACACTCCTTGCTTTTAAACATTTGCCTTCAACTCAAGCAAAATGGGATCTTGATCTTGCTTCTCTTTCACTTCTGACATTAGTGATGACTCGGCCCTGCTCGTTACTTCTATTCCTCCTTCTGCGGAGTCTATAAGGCTGACTCCAACGCGTGCCAGTCTGTGCACATCTTTTGCTAACTCTCTCTTCTCTTCTTTAATATGGGCGGTGCTACCCATAGACAACCTGCTTAACGAATCAGCAACAACATTAGCCTTACCTGGGTGATAAAGAATACTCAGGTGATAGTCCTTAAGTAATTCTAACCACCTCCTTTGTCTGAGATTAAGCTCTTTCTGAGTAAGCACATATTGAAGGCTCTTGTGATCCGTGAATAAATCAACATGCACACCATACAAGTAGTGACGCCATATCTTCAAAGCGAACACTACATCAGCTAACTCTAAGTCATGGGTTGGGTAGTTCTTCTCATGAATTTTAAACTGTTTGGAGGCATTGGCTATAACTTTGCCATTCTGCATCAAGACACAATCCAAACCAACGCTAGATGCATCACAAAACACCACAAAACCTTGAGTACCTTCTGGTAACATCAAAACTGGAGCTGTAATCAACCTCTTTTTCAATTCCTGAAAGCTTTTCTCACAAGCTTCAGACCATTGAAACTTCACTGCCTTCTGAGTCAACTTTGTCAAAAGAGATGCAATAGATGAGAACCCCTCAACAAACCTTCTATAATATCCAGCTAAACCCAAGAAACTCCTAATTTCAGTTGGTGATGTGGGTCTAGGCCAATTCTGCACTGCCTCAATTTTCTGAGTATCAACTTTAATTCCATCACCGGACACAATGTGGCCTAGGAACGCCACAGACTTAGGCCAAAACTCACATTTAGAGAACTTGGCATACAACTTCTTATCTTTCAAAGTCTGTAGGACTAGTTTGAGATGACTAGCATGATCTTCTTCATTCCTTGAATAGATTAGTATGTCATCAATGAAAACGATGACAAACACATCTAAATCAGGTTTGAAGACTCTATTTATAAGGTCCATGAAAGCTGTCGGTGCATTGGTCAACCCAAAGGACATAACTAAAAACTCAAAATGACCATATCTTGTCCTGAATGTTGTCTTTGGAATATCACATTCCCTTACTCTTAACTGGTGATAGCCTGATCTGAGGTCAATCTTCGAGAAACAAGCGGCACCCTAAAGCTGATCGAAAAGATCATTAATCCTTGGAAGAGGGTACTTATTCTTGATGGTAACCTTATTCAACTGGCGGTAATCTATACACATCCTAAGGGAACCATATTTTTTTCTCACAAACAAGACCGGAGCACCCCAAGGTGAGACACTCGGTCGAATGAAACCCTTCTCTAGGAGATCTTTCAACTGCTCTTTCAACTCTTCTGGTGCCATTCTATATGGCGAAATAGAGATAGGACGAATATCTGGAATGAGATCTATGCCGAACTCTATTTCTCTCTCAGGAGGAATTCCGGGTAGATCATCAGGAAACACTTTTGGAACCTCTCCTACTATAGGAACTGACTGTAAATGAGGTATCTCAACACTAGAGTTATTTAATCAGACTAGGTGATAGATATAACCCTTTGAAACTAACTTTCTCGCCTTAAGGTACGAAATAAAACGACCCTTAGGCACTGCTGAACTGCTACTCCATTCTATGATTGACTCATTCAGAAACTGAAACTTGACTACTCGAGTCCTACAATCTATTGATGCATAACAAGCATGAAGCCAATCCATACCTAGAATGACATCGAAATCTACCATGTCTAACTCAACCAAATCAGCCATGGTGCTCTTGTGATTGATGAAAACAGGACAATCACGATAAACTCTTTCTGCTAGAATAGTCTCCCCAACCGGTGTAGAAACACAGAAGGGTTCACAAAGTCTTTCAGGAAGAACATCAAATTTATTTGCAACATAAGGAGTTACAAAAGATAAACTTGCTCCTGGGTCTAGCAAAACATATACATCAAAAGCAAAGACTTTGATCATACCAGTGACAACATTCGGAGAGTTCTCTTGCTCGTGGCGACTAGTAATAGAATAGAGGTGATTTGCTCCTCCACCGGTACTAGAAGTAGCTCCTCTAGGGGCCGTCCTGTCTGGTGGGACAACTGAAGAGGATTGGGCCCTAATGCCCAGATTTCCACTAACTTGCTTGTTCTTTGGGCACTCCTTCATGAAGTGACCCTCTTGCCCACACTTAAAGCAACCTGTCTGGCCCTGACGACACTTCCCTGGATGGACTCTACCACACCTAGGACATGCAAGAACCTGGTTACTTCCTTGTGCCACACTGTTCTGACACTGTGTAGGTCCAGCTCTGAAATTCTACGAACTCTGTCCAGTGTATTCACTCTTATTTCTAGGTACAGGTGCACTAGCAGATGATGGAACAGGTCTCCTTTGCCTTTGTTGAAAGGACGGACGGTTCGCATTACCTTTGTGCTGCCCGGACTCAATACTGGTCTTAGCTCTCTTATTTCTGAACTCTTCTTTGTCCCTCAGCTTTCCTTTCTCAACTTGCTGCACATAGACCATCAACCTTGTTATGTCCATGTCCCGGATAAGCATTGCAGCCTTACCTTTTTACTCGACAATCGAGATAATCCCGCAACGAACAAACTCATTCTACTCCTCATGTTCGCAATCATCTCTGGAGCATAATGGGAGAGTTGTGTGAACTTCAGACTATACTCATTAACACTCAAAGACTCCTGCTTAAGTGTGAGGAACTCACGTACCTTGGCCTCTTTCAATTCTTGAGGAAAGAAACGCCCCAAGAAAGCTTCCTTAAAACAGGCCCAACTTGCAGGTGGTGCATCCTCAACTCTGCCCCTATCCTTTGGTCGAACCAAGTTCTAGCAACATCTTTCAATTGATACGCAGCTAGTTCAACCCGCTCAGTATCTGCCACATGCATCATATCAAAAATCTTCTTCAACTCCTCAATAAAATTCTATGGATCCTTAGTAGTGCTAGAACTCATGAAACTCGGAGGATTCATCCCCAAGAACTCACGAATCCTAGAAGTGTCAGCTCCTTCCTATCGAACTCCCCTTTGTTGACCAATTTGAGTAGTTACAGCTTGACTCAAAATTCTAATTGCCTCTCTAAACTCGGCATTAGAAACTTACCCTTGTGGTTGCACTCCCGGGGCATGTGGTAACTCTTGCTCATCAACATAACGTCTAGGAAGACGCCCTCTGCCAACTCTTCGTGAAGGCATGACTATCTGAAACATGCGTAAGCACGAATTAGACAGAAACTTTTTTAGAGATCAACTCTAACGCACGAGATGATTGTGAAAAAAATGAGAAATCTTCCTAAATGTTGTAGCCTCCCAATTATAGATGTGGCGCGCTTCACACAGATAACTAGGACTCTATAGACACGGCTTCATAGACTCCCTAGGACTCTTGAACTTGCTCTGAAACCAAGTATGTCACGCCCCAAGCCTACACCCTGGACGTGACTGGGACTCGAAGACCATTACTGGCCCCAAAGCGAACCCTTGGCCTGGCTTTCTTAACTCAGCGGAAAACTCAATGCAATGCAAAGTTTTAAAACAACCTGACTGAAATAAAATCTTGCCACAAAGGCAACTCGAGTCTCAAAATAGAATATTTACACATATACATAGATGAGAGACTCCAAACCAACTGACTGACTGTCTATGAAGCCTCTATACTACTGAGATGGATGTTGGGACAGACCCCACAACATCCTAATAAAACAAAACTAAAAGAACAACATAATCGAGTCCTCCGGAACGCAAAGAGGCTCACCACTGACTCAGAAGTACTCAACTGGATCAACGGCGAATCGGCTGCTGGCCTTGGGTACCTGTGTCTGCATCATAATAAGATGCAGGCCAACAGGCATCAGTACATTGAATGTACGAGTATGCGAGCTGGAAAGCTAAACCACAACTTAAACATGGAAGGAGTACAAAGGAACTCTTACCTTGGTTCTGTTCATCTCATTAATAAATGAACTCAATATATAAAGAAATACGACACATGCAATATATAAAGCTTGCAAAATAGTGTAAACAACTTAGCTTGTTAAAGATAAAACAATAACAACTCAACTTTACTTATATAAAAGTAATATAACTTTAGTGGGAGACTCTTTCAACCGACAATCACCACTATGAGCCCTAGTAGTGATACAACGTTTTACCTCACGTTGCCCAAGGACCATCCTATACCTTGCCATGATATAGGAAGCTAACTTTACTAAGTGGATCCACTAGCTTAATCTTACGAGTTCATCTAAAAAGTATGACCCGTTAACTCCTATGTTGGCGCATGGTTCTTATAGAGAGTTGAGTTTATATGAACTCGTGTCCCCAATTCGGTGATCAAGACTACCCCAAAAAATACTTAGCTCATAAGTGTTTCAAACACATCTTTCTTTATTTGAGATAATTACTCAAAACTTTGCCCGAAGGCTCACTTGGAAACAATGTTCCTTTTTTTTGAAAACTAGCCCAAAGGCTCTTTTGGAATCATAGTTCCTTTCTTACTCAAATGTAAAAACATTTGGAAACTTCTTTGGGAATACATAGTTCCCTAATAACTTTTGAGAAATGAACTCAACTTGAAACTCTTGACTTAACTTGAAACTCATAACTTAACTTGAAATTAAAACATTCAACAAAGACTCTTGGAAAGCTTTAAAGACTTGCTTTGACTCCCTTCTTGAACTTCTAGACTCAACTCTTAACTTCCCTTGACTTGGAAACTTACTCTCCTTGAATTGGAATCATGAATTCAAGGTGTTTGATCACGTGTTATGGACTAGTTCTTGACATTTAAATGTACCTTGGAGTGTTGGAAACAACTTGGGAACATAGATACAACACCTAGGAACATGCATAGGAAAGTGGGGAAAGAATGGGAAGACTTGGCGATCTTGGCGCTCTGAGAGGCGCGGAGCGCCAAACCAAAAACTTCAGAGATGGCCTGCTGGCGCTCTGATGGGCGCGCCGCCCCAAGGGGGAAAGTTCAGATCCCCTCTTGGGGCGCGCTGACAGGCGCGACTCCCCACCCTTCTTCCCCAAAATTCGACTTTCCTCCTTAGTTTTTTCCAACTCTAAACCTTCTGCACCTCAAAGTTTCCATCCCCAAACACTTAAAACCATAAACCTCTCAACATAAACATAGATTCAACTCATAAACACCACCGGAAACACACACCAAACCAACAAGAACTACAACACTACACAACTACAACTTCAACAATTCCAACCAACAACTTCAATCAAACATAATCAATCTTTTCTCGAAATTAAATGAGCTTGGCGTGTGGGGGAAAGAACCAACCCAACACTTATGAACTCACATACCTAAAAGGGATCACCCCCAATGATATCCACGACGATCTTTTGACGAAAACTTGCTTCTGCTTCTCCTTTCTCTCAATAACCCTAAACCTTACTCTTTTTAAAAAAAAGAAAAACTGATCACAATGAAGTCTTACACCTTAATATATATCCAAAGACAAGGCTAGGGAAAAGACCAAAATACCCTTACAAATTTCCGGACAGATTTCCTGCCAACTGCCCAACTTTCAAATAGCATAACTCGCTCATACGAACTCGGAAACGAGCAAACTTTATGGCGTTGGAAATACCCATCCACGAACTTTGCAACCATAACTGGAACCACACCTAGATCATCCTGAACTAGGAGTTATAACTGTTCAAAGTTGGCCAAAAAATCATTATTTTCCATACTTAGCCAAATTTTCCAGATTTGAATTTTTTTTACATTTTTCCAAAAAAAATGACTATTCCAATTTCAAGCTTTTTCAAAGTTATTTTAAAATTGTCAGAAGTTACATGTATAATTTCAGATAATCATATGTTCAAGATGGTAATAAATTATAATATCTCTTTTTTTTATAAAAAATGAAAGGCTATCCCCCCCCTCCTCACGCTATCAAATTCCTTGGTCCATATGACTTGGTTAGGATTAACTCAAATTCCTTTCTCAATGCGGATTAAAATATTTAAAGCATGTATACATTTTCTTGAAATCTATTGACTTCTCAAATAAAAGTCTAACAAGTACTATACATATGGTTGTTGATCTTTGTGAATTAACGATGTAAAAATAATATCTCATATTCAACTAACAAAGGATGTATTTTTTCTCACAAGTTATAGAAAGTAGACACTGATTATATGCTATAGCTTGTCAAAAGTCATAGAGAGTATCAATTGACTATACAATATAGTCTATCTATACATGTTCTATACACTCACTAAACATTATGATACACTCAAAAAGTTCAATATAAATCAACTCTAAATGAAGGTTAAGTGTTCACCAATGGGTAGTATCATTACTCGTCATGTATGGAATTCAATAGGAATTGAAACTTATTGCTTTAAACATTCAATAGGAATTGGAACTTATTGCTTTAAGTTTAATTGCACAATCAAGACTAGAATGAACATGTAACTTCTTAAATATCATGATAGGAACGTAGAAGCGAAAGGTATAGAATCTCAAAAAACATTGAGTAACTCATTAAGTGGAAATTAAAATAAGAAAATCAATAATGTCAAAAAAAGGCATGCAAGGCTACACTAAAAGTTCTACAAAATAAAACATTTGTTAGAAAATTAAGATTTATCTAGCAACTCCTAGAATGAAGATATTTTTCTTTGATAAGCTTTTGGATTTAAAATGAGTGGTGGTTTGTGAGCTACATATTTAGATAGTTCGGTGTGAGATATTTTGCTTATTATATGGTTGTAATTCTCACACTTTATTTATAAATAGACCTTATGTGATGAAACATCAAGAAAACTTCAACCTTCTTCTTCAACCTATGTTAGGTCCATAAGATACCACAGCCTTTGGTGTTCTATGATTCACCTCCGAATTTTTCAGATTTCTGTAGCATTTTACAACTGCGATTTCCTACTGTTTACGCCTTGTAAACTTGAATTTCTTCTTTCTTTTCATTATAACATGGTATCAATGCTTATTTCCTATGGGATCTGAATAATTTTTTCTTGTTTTGTTCATCTACTTTCTTGTTTTTTCTTGAATTTGCTTGCTGAAAAATTCATGGAACCTGAATATCAACCAACAACATGCCCTCCGACTTTTATCGGAGAGAATTATCATATTTGGGCCATCAAAATGAAGGGTTATATAAAGTCTCTCAACTAATGGGAAGTTGTTGAGCTTGGAAAACCCTATGTCCAACCATTTAGAATTAATGGAACTCTCAATGAAATTAATAAGTATGATGAGTTGGTAACGAGATCTCCAAGAACTCTCACCTGCATATGTTCAATTCTTACAGACGTGATATTTACAAGGATTATGACTTGGAAATGCCAACGAGGCTTTGGATAAGTTAAAGGAGGACTTTGAAGGTAGTAGAACAGTAAAATCTGTTAGACATCTTAACTTTGAAGAAAGAGTTTGAGCTTTTGAAGATGAATGATTCAGATAGTGTGAAAGAATACTCTTCCAAGCAGGTTGAGATTGTGAACCAGATAAGAATACTTGGTGAAATCTTTCTAGTTCAGGAAGTTGTAAAGAACATCTTGGTCAGCCTTCAATATATGTTTGAATAAAAAATCTCAGGTATTGAAGAGTCTTCTGACTTTGCTACTCTTACAATAGCCGAACTAATCTCCAAACTGCAAGTCCAAAACAACGGGTAACTATGGGAAATTATGGGTTAGTAGAAGATTCTTTCAAGGGAGGCATAAATTCAAACATCAAAAGGAAAGCTGAATACTCTTGTTGGATAAATCTGGAGAGGCAAAATCTGGTGGAAACCAAGGTGATTTGTCGGTGAAAGAAAATTTTCCACCTTGTGGAATTTTTAAGAAGACCGACCACTTAGAGAAGAATTGTTGCCAGAAGTCAAAGAGGTCTCTTTTTTAATGTAGATATTGTAAGAAGTATAGGCACATTTAGAAATATATTGTAGGCAAAAACAAAATGAAAGTGGTTAGTCTTCCCATCGAGTGAATTTTGAAAATGATCACCAAGTTGGAAAATCAGAGTAGGAGGATTTCATTTCCTCGCACACATCACATGTTGATCAATGTAAATGGTATGTTAATAGCATGTGCACAAGGCACATGGCGATTGATGAAAAATTGTTTACTACCTTGGACAGATCTGATAAAACTAAAGTGAAGCTTTGAAATGGTGCATTGGATAAAGATCACGATAAAGGGTCAGTAAAGCTCACATGTCTCGAACCTTCTACAATATGCCTAAGGTCCCTACAACATTGCATGGGGAGTCGACTCAGAAATAATGTTGGAGAATGAGGTATCACAATTATCCCCAATCTTGAGGTAACAAACTCTTAGTTTTCTATTAGTTCATCACATTTTAGTGAGTTGATTTTGGAACTGGACCTGATTCGGTTTCCTAGTTTTAAATCATTTCTTGTCATCCTCGATGAGAATAGAGAGTTAGCTTATAACAACTCTTACATCGTCTTGTATGATCTGTAACTCCAGCAAGGAAGTCATTATTAGCAATGGAGTAACTTGTTCCTCTGAAAACATTTGTAACAAGAGTGACCTCTTGTTACTCAATTCACACAAGGTAGATGGGGAACGAAAGAAACATTGAGAGATAGAGATTTCTGATAAAATTTTGCATAGCATTCACATTGAATTCACCAACGTATATAGGGACTAAACTTATAATGACTGAGAGATACATATTTCCTTCATTACAGAAAATAGTGTATAATGGCAATGTAAGCTAACTGTCTACAAGGACTAGCAAAAATACAAAAGTTAACTTACGTAAAACTTAAGAGACTAAAACAGATTATATTAGTAAAATTTAAGATATCTTAGTAACAAATATACTTTGGAAAAAGGACAACTCTACCCCTGAACTATGAAAAATAGTATGTCATTGCTCTCCATTACACTTTAAGGTTGTATATAACCTTACCGTCTTACTTTTGGGTTGTGTATATCCTTATGACAGACGGAGAGACACGTGGCATCATTAAAAAATACTACCCAAAATTAAAATCAAAACCACCCATTTTCCACAATTCAACCCACCCATGACCTGGATTAAAACACTTTTTCTTCCTCCCTAACAAATTGCACAATGAGTGAATTCACCTAGTTATATGATTTTCTATTGTTAGTTTGGATTGAAGAAGATGTTAGATCTACCTTCTTTATTGCCACTAGTATCAACCTCTAGTACTTTATGTTTTTATCTGATTTGACATAGATCTCTTTTTCATAATCTCAGGTACTGAAATTTATGAATTTCTTGGTACTCGATAATGTTTTTGTCCTTGTCCGATTCGGGAACGGATTTGCATTACATTGTAGACTAACACGGTGGCATAGATTCCTCATCGGGGACTGATGTGGAGGCACGGGGCACACATGAAAGACTTGTGAAATGTCGTAATTGATTCACACATCGGAGACTAGCGAGCTACTGCAATGAAATTAGACATCGAAGACACGAGAGATGCCGCAACAAAATCACGCATCAGAGAAGATTAGTGCATGGGAGACCAGTGAAACCCGGGAATAGGCTCATGCATTGTAGAGTGACTATGGGTGGGTTAAATTGTGGAAGATGGGTGGATTTTTTAATTGTGGGTAAAAAACATAAATTAATATCATAAGGGATATACAACCCGAAAGTAAGACAGTAAGATTATATATAATCTTAAAGTATAACAGATGAATTTGACGTATCATGTATCATAGTCCAGGGGTATATTTGTCATTTTTAATAGACTTCTATGAAAATCCATCCTCCTTCAGCTAGGCCTTTTCCTCAATGGTCTTCAAAAGTAGAGAACTTTTCTAGTAACTTGAGAAGTAATAAAGGGTGGGATATAGGGACTGACACTTAAAATGATTGAGATACACGTGTCACCTTCATAATAGAAAATAGGATCTTATGGAAAATTAAGCCACTTATCTATAAGTACTAAAAATAATTATAAAAGTTCTCTTACTAAAACTAAAGGGACTAAAACAGATTATTAAAAACTTAGATAAACTTAGTCAAAAATAGACTTTTACAATACATTATGCCTAATCAAATAAGACGATGAATACAATAAATTTTCATTCAACACAAGCCTAACATGCAGCCCCTTCTGTATCAAGTAGATGATTGGTGGTTTGATGTGTGGCGTACTTAAGCATGTTATGTTGGTAAAGGTGTCAAAATTCATTAGAGCCCATTTATATATTGGTTCATTGGGGATATATTTAATCATTTTGAACCTGCTCCACCTTGCCCCACCCCACATAGATCTACTCCACATAAATTTTTCAATATTTTTCTTTTCTAATTAAGTTTGATAGTAAGAAAATTCATAAAAACAAATCATTTTCTCATTAAGTTAGTTATTAACTTAAAAGATAATGACTTAAAATTTATTTGTTAGAGGTCAGTTGGGAAGCATGTAAGAAATTATATTAGTTTTGATTGAACCATTTTCATTTATCAAGGGATGAGCTTACCCTTCTTACCAAACCTAATGACACCCTTCATAGGTAACACTTACAAAAGAACTTGATTTCCAGCCTCAAATGTCATGTTCATTACCTTGCGATTCACATATTCCTTCTACCTACTTTGGGCTACCAACAATTAAGCCTAAATTGACCTCACCTTTTCCTGAGCCTCCCTAACCAAGTAACACCCTGAGATTTCATGTCACCAGACTCAAACTACCCTATGGGTGATCTGCATCCCCTCTCATATAGTGCCTCAAAGGGTGTCATGCAATGCTAGAGTGATGATTGTTATTGAATGAGAACTCATATAAGGGTAATAATTCATCCCAATGGTATCAACCATCTATGAACATAAGAGTGGAAGAGGTTAGATACCAATTTGGATCACCAGATACCAATTGAAATCAAGTTATACTATGAAGGAAAAGAGAAGAGAGAATGTTCCTGTATTCTTGTACCCTCTTAAGTAAAAGTACACACATATCTGTACCATTTCTCATAACTTTACTAGACTCACATTGGTATGATGAGATAAATGAACCAGTTAGGTCTCTAATACCATGGTTTTGAAGACCCATACCATTGTTAGTGGCAGCTACACGAAACCACCTGGTCGGAGAACCTTCAACTAACCCAATCTAATTTGAACACTCCATTTAATTAAAGCAAGTTTATCATATAAAAGTAAGAAAAATAGTTTTAAGAAACTAAGTATTGAGTTTACATAAACTCAATAAATAGTAAAAACATTTGTAGAAATACACCCCTAAGAATTGAAAGTCATGGTACCAAAACTCTAACATCTAAAAAAGAGGATGCAACTCCAAAGTTTAAAATGGTAATCCATAGTCTAAGAATGTCTTAGTCTGAAAAATATTGACAAGAGTAGCAAAGGAATCCACGGCAGCCTCGAAGAATAGCTCACCCTTGAATTTGAAATCACATGTCCCTTAACTGAGGTCTCTGAAGATGCTCTGTACTCAATAAGGAAAGAACAAGATGTAATAAGATCACATGGCTAGTCCAAGATATGAATGTAAGTAATTTAGCACAGTACAGTTACAAAAAACAACACATAATCAATTATCAATTCATATAGACTCCCAGTCAAACATCATGAAACAACAAATACCAAAATCCATGTCCCACGTGATCATAAATATAATACCCAGTCCTCTTATTAAACCATTACCACATACTTGATTCATTTATAGAACCATAAACACATACATTGTCCTCTTATGGAACCCAAACTCAATTTTTAGTGTACCAACATGGTGCCCAAGACAACTATATATGGATATCCCCATACCAGGTGTGATGCCCGAGCCAACTATTACTATATACCAGGCATGGTATCCGAGACAACCATGGTAATATCCTGAACTGAACATGGTACCCGAGCCAACCAACAATCATGCACAATCACAAACACAGTGAACGCTACAACTTGTAAGACATAAGTCACATAACAGGTCCATAGCGTGAGATTATCAACAAGATATCATTTCATATGCTTCTCTATGTTTTCCCATAACATGCATTGTAAAAATGATACTATAAAGTAATATACATGCATACATAGATAAGATGAAAAACATACAACCATCACCTACCACGAATCAAATCTTATCTCAATATCCTCTCAGTGTTAAGTGTAAACCCCACGGAATAGTCATTCTCTTAACTTGTCTTTATTATCCATGGAAGGGCACATCATCTTGTCAATCTAAGCTAAGTCATATTCAATCGATGGAAAGGTACAATTGAGTAACCAATCTAAGCTAGGTTTTATTAGAATAACTTTTTAACTTTTATTCATTTTAGGTGAGAAGACCGTCCAACCTTAGAATATTTTATGTCAGAAAAACTTTCACATTCATGCATTAGGTAGTTATGTGAGCAATCCTTTCACAACAATCAACCACAACAACAACATAGATGATTTTACTCTCAAAGCAACTTTCATCATACCTCATCAATTCCATAAGAAGATGCATAATTCCATAATTCACCTTTCAAAGTTCAAACCCCACTTTCAATCATCAATATCTAGAACACATGATCTTGGTCAGTCATCGATGGGTTCAAAGACCATGATCATTGGACCTTGACTGATGGGACCCACCGACGGACCGTGGTTCCATTGACGGGCCATGGTTCTTGCCTGTGGGTCTCAACTTTTGACCTCAAAAATCTCTCTAAGTCTGGGACTGACCTAGGAGACCTATCTACGGCTCGAGAATTGAATGATAGACCGTCTTGGTGAACCATCAAAAAAAGTACTAGAACTTGACATTTTGGAATGATTCTAACTCGCCACCCACGCCATCACCAATGGACCATCGTCCCACGTACGATCCATGGGTGGTGTTGTTTGTATTGGCAACAGGTCTATGAAAAAACTGAAATTTTCCCCTTCTAGAATCTGAGGTGCTACACAAGTAAACTAGAAATCCTAAATCAATTCAATACACCTAGTTGCACCCCGACATTAGTGCCATTTTTTATAACGCTCAAATTAGTGTTCAAAATTGATCAAATGAGTGAGCAATTGTCAATAAAATTACCCAACTAAGAGTCATGGTTGAATACACAAGGAACAATATACTAGCAATCTAAAAGATAAAGGTTAACTAGATACTAGTTTGAATCTAGATCTATAGGTACAAGATTATCAAATAGAAGGAAATTTTGGTAATTACACTTCTAACGTAGGCCAACCAAATATTAAGCAATGGATGTGTAGGAATCGGGAAAACTGAAGATTGCATTAACACTCAACGATCCATTGCAATTCAATCAAAGATCAATCAATAATAGGTAGGATACGTCATCTTTAATTACACTAATCATTTTTCGATCTCAAAGTATTTATGTATAGAATCTCCTTTTGGTCTCATATATATGCCAAAATAATCAAACCAATACGTTAACTTAGACCTCTCTTTCAAGCAAGCCTTGCACCCAACAATGAAACCCTAAACTTTATACTTTCAGTATCAAATTTAAGATTCAAAGTTAAAATGCAATTATCAATCTAATTCTACAGTTCACTCATTCTATTTTCAACCAACCCACAAAGATCGGAAGCTAAGATTGAGTGTGCACTCTTAACCCATAATTTCAAGCATGATAACTAGATTAAACCTATTTAATGAAATGAAATATGGTACAAGGAATTACAAAACTAACAGAGGAATCAATAAAATACCCAAATAGCTTTGTCTATTTCTAGAACAAAAGCCTCAATTTCACACAAGAATTACACCCACATTTCCAGTAATTAAGAACAAGGAAATGAAGAAAGGTAAAAGTGATTTACTAAGATTAAAAGACAATCTTCAAATCCACAAGTGAAATGCGAGACAACTTGCCCTCAATATCTCAACCCCAAGATCAAGAACAATGTAAGATCTACTTTTTGATAAGTTTTTTCTCTCTACAATTTTCTCTCCCTCACAATTGGATGATGAATCATGTTCCACTCTAACCCTATTTTCTGAATTTTGGGTCCAATGCTTGAGAATTTCTCATTTGCCCTGTCAGAAAAGGCATGCTCCGCAAAAGCGACCGAAGGTTCGCAAATGCAAACTTTGCAAAAGCAAATAAGAGTTCCCTTAAGCAACCTCAACCTTTTTGGGCCAGTTTGCATAAGAAAACCCCATGTCATTAGTTGACTTTGATGACTAGTTCGCTTAAGTGAATAGTCTTCCGCATGTGCGAGACTTAGGACTTGTTTTTTGCCAGGTTTTTCTCTTTTTTAGCTTCTACTCCATTTTTATTCATTGTTTTTATTTACAACATCAAAACACCTAAAACAACACAATTCAAAGTATAATTATCCTCTATATCTACTTGAGTGCTAGAAAATCACAAGAAAAGAGGCTCAAATGAATGCAAATCCACCACTCATCAAATAACCTTTTTTAAAATCATAATTTTATAACATATTCATAAGACACTTTAATCAGAAGCATCTAAATCATGACAGTCTTTCCATAATAAGAAGTACTTTATTTGGATGTATATAATTATTTCATTCATTCATATTGGAGGTACTTCAATCAGAAACCTCATATTTTTACAAAAATGATTGATATGTTATTCGAAAGCACCCTTGATTTATAAAAAATTTCATATCATAATATATGCATATCAAAATATCTTGAATCATATCATAAATACATACATAGCAGGGGTTATTGAAAATAGCATTGAAAACATTGAAATATGATCAAATCATGTATAATAAGATCATTCATGAAGAATAAACTTGAAATCAATTGAACCCATGAGAGAATCATAAAAACTGTAGAATTGGGCAAGAATCATAAAGTACAAATTGAGATTTCTTTGGGACTCAATGGATGAAGGAACTCATTAATGAATTTACCACATGCCCTAATGAAGCCCTAATTCAAAATCTTTAATGGAGACTTGAATCATTAAAGCCCTGGCTTTCTTGGAGAGGAATACTTGAGAGGGAATTTGGAGTTGAGAGAAGAGTGACTGGGAAGGTTAGGGTCTTATAGAAATGGTTATAGTCATAGAAATAGGCTTAAATGACGTAGTATATGAATAAAAAGAGTAGGCAAAGACCCAATTACCTCTCACTAAAATTTATGAATCACTCTTCATAGGCATGGACTATGAACCTTTCTATTCTCCACGAAGTCATCCATAGAAGCCAAAGGGTATAAATCCTAATTTCTAAAGTCAAGTCTATGACCACCCTCCACAGGTCGTAAACCCTTAAATGGTTCATGGACCATACCTTCCTGTCAAAGCCCTAAACTCTAAGTTTTTGATCCCTCTTTCCACGACAAGATCAATGATCCATCGAACCTTTCATGGGTTGTACAAACCTTATATCTAACTTCCCTTAGAAAAAATTCCTAATGTCCAGTGGCATGGTTTACAATCCCAATCACAGTCTGTAGAACCAGCTACGGCTCATGAATCTCACTCATCCTATCAAACCCAAATATTCAACTTTATGAAGTTTGATCCTTCGATGTGTCTACGGTCAGTGGATAACTTTATGGGTAATAAGTCCTTCCGTCAACCCCTGCACCAGTTTTCTGTAACTTTTTAACTTCAACTGACTTTTACACTTTTGAAGTGATACACACGGTCTCACAAGGAAGGAGAACGCAATGAAATAAAAGCTGAAAATGGATTTAAAATTACTAGCGATGACCACAAAAGCAATTTGTTGGATGCTTAAGTAGCAACCACTAAAGCGGGCCAAGGTCGCTAAAGTTTGTAAGGCCACGCAGGCGACACCTGCTAAACCGGTCCCTTGGCTTCTTAAGTGACCATCACAAAAGTAGGTCAAGGCTGCAAAAGTGCCATCCGTTAAAGCGGGTAAAGGCCATAAATGTAGACTTATAAAGTGGGTCAAGGTCGCAAAAGTGTCAACCGTTGAAGCAGTTTAAGGATGCTTACGCACCTACACAAGCACAAGCACCAGCCAAAATTTACTAAGTCCCAAAAGATTCGAATCAGGTGCAAGGGATTTGTTTAGAAACTCGTGCACACAAACAAACTATTCTACTTCCACCACATTAAACTCTTCAAATGTAATGAACAACTTGAAACTTCAATCGTAGGTTGTCTAAAAAAAAATAGATCCAACAACCAAGACTCCATTTTGTCCATAAGCCAAAAAGTTACTCAAAATGAGTCTAAAACCCTTGAGAACCATGATAAAGGTCAATTGAAAGAAAACTCGACGTCCAGAGGTAATGAAACCTTTTGAATTGCATTATGAGGTCATCTACCTAGAGTTGGGACCAAGTAAACTGTTTAAACTTCAAAAGTTCCAAAATATACATAAACTTGCATAAAAACCAACCAAACAACAAGGTGACCAAAGTCTCAGTCCCAACAGGTCATAAATCACTTGGAATCACTATAGGAAAACTCTAAACGATAAAAATATACCGATAAAATTAAATGACCTAGCAGGTCATTACATTGATCCTCCTTCTCTTTATTTGGATACAGCTTGGGTGTTCCACATAGCAGTGTTGTTCATCATGTCATTAATCATGAATGTCTTTCAATACTTTGGAACATAGTCGTACTTTATTCTACTCCATTTTTTGTCACTTCTTTGTTTTGCTTCTTCATCCCAATGTTGATTCGCTTAGTAATGAGTCTTTGATTTTTGACTCATTTGTATCTCTTTTCTTATAATTTTATGTTGTTAAATTTTAGATTAAGTCTAATATCAATTTAAATGTGATTATTTTAGGTACTCAAGGACTATAAGAAGTGTTGATGAAATTTGTTGGATTTAAGAAGAAAAACAAGTGAAATCGAGGGAAATTAGGAACTATAACTGAAAATTTAAATATGTAAAAAAAATTCTATACAATTGTAGTCAACTGACACGTTAATTTAGAGATTGGGTCAACAAAGTTCCACAAGTGCTGTAAAATTCTGCCACTAACATGGTGAGGAAAGCAATGACTGACTGCGAACGTGCCCCACTAGCTCGTTAATGCACTAGTCCAGTCAATGTAGTCCTGCGAATGCGGGCCATTCTCCACAAATGTAGAGAGTTAATTTGTAGGGGTACTTAGAAATTTTGGAAGTTCACTATTTGGATTCCAAAACCCCATACACACTCATGTGCAACCATGGTGATTGATTATTAATTCCATCAAGATATTTAGAGTTCTAGCTTGGTGTTTAGGCTTAGATAAGAAGTTTCCTCACAATTCACCATTTTGATTGAAGACTGAATACTCCTTCGTAATTATTTTCACTTTTTCTTTATTTTATTGATTTGTATTTCTTGAATTGTAGGTCTAATTGATTATTGGAGATTTTAGGTTTTATTTATGTTGGTTGACATCTTTAGATTTTGTAATTGATTGAATGCTTCTCATTTAATAAAATGGGATTTTGATTATCTAATCAATTTCATTAAATTGCTCTCCTAATGGATTTGGTTACTCCTTTGACTTGCCCATTTACTTTGATTGAGCTTTAAAAAGTAAATTGAGATTGGGAATTATTAATTGGTGTAATTGAGGTGTAACAACTCATATATTGGATGATAACACGCGATAGTGAATCGTTGCAATGCATAGAATTGGACTAATTGTGATTGCTACTTAACTAGATTCAGGAGAACTAGGTAAGAAATATTTACTTACATCCTGGCGAATCATAGAGGTTCCAATACATATATGATCTTACCCATGAATGAGTTTGCATAAGATTAAGCTGCAATGGATCTTGTGAATGTTAATTAGCTTTCCATTCATTAATTCCCTTTGAGTCCTATCTTCAAAACAATTTTTCCCATATCCGTGATTGTTACTAAAATCATCTTTATATATTATAATTGTATATTTCTAATTTGGATTAAAAATGATATCTTATAATTCTTTATCTTTTCAATAACCGACACATTGTTCCTTGTGGGATTCAACCCCAACCTCATAATTGGGTTATTATATTACTAGTGACCTCTTACTCATTGATTCGTATGATGGATAATTCAGTGTTATCGAAAAGTGGTGTCGTTGTTGGAGAACAATAAGTCCTATTGAATTGGTTTAGAATTTAGAGTTATACTGTTTTATATATCCAATTTGTGAATGATTATTTTTTCTTTCTTTTTATTTTGGTTTTATGAATTCTTGTAAAGAAGAAATGTCTGGGGTTATAAGCCCTATGTTGATGAGTCATTGCCTTTTTGTGGAAGACTTCGTGTGGGGAAAAGTTGTGTTGAGGCCTCTCTAAATAAAGAGTTTGAAGAAAATGGCATGGTGAATCAAACTTGGGTCATGAGCTTGGCCAAAAAGCTTGAACATGCTAAGAAGATACAACATCTAATATTTTAAAAGGGGGATAATTTCCACAACTTGCACCTAGCGCAGTTTCATGAGATAATCCAACTTGAGTTTGAAATTCCAACATGGAAAACCAATGTGAGAATAGGAAATGGAGGATGTAATGCTCCATGTAAACTGGTAAAAAATAGCCAGTTGGGGATGGAGTCTCAAGGAAAAGGGGTTACGATAAACATGGATGAAATCTTGGGTGCTTGCAATCAAACCAAGCCAATAAAAATCCAAGATGTCGATATCAAAGAATGATACTAGAGTTTCAACAAAAGTCCAAAAATGTCACGCCCCGAAATAGAGGGCGTAACTGGCACTCGATACCCTAATACGTCTTACCCACTGAAACATACTAGCTAAACCAAACTTGTGAGGCAAAAAGATTGGGCAACACAACCTCTAAAAAGAGAAGCCTAGACCTAGAGGTCATGACCTAAAAGAGAATAACCATACCAAGACTATTGGCTGGAGATGTACTATCTAGCCGATGAGGCCACAACCGAAAACATACTTACTTACACACACACATATATATATACATACCAAGACTATTGGCTGGAGATTCAAACATACAAAAAGAAAACCTAGAATATTGTGTTCACAATAGCCTCTATGAGTGACATAAGCACTGCGGGACAAGGCCCCGACTATACCCAAACTATACAACAAATGTAAACATCATCTGATAGCCCCAGGATAAGATGGAGCTTACCAACTCACAGCTGAATTGAATCCTAGCGGCTGGGTCGATTAGAGTCCCTGCCTGTACCTACTCGCACAAAACAAAAAGCAGTGTCCCCAGGCAAAGGGACGTCAGTAAGAATAAAAATGTACTGGTATGTAAAGAGAAAAGTAAAATCATAAACATTTACTGTAAAAAGGTACTAGAGATACCACCTGAAACTGAAACCCAAATAATCTCCATGGCTAACCTTTAGTCCCCTACTACTTCAATATGCATGGTATGCTCGTATAATCATATGTCGTGAATACATATATATATAGATACAAATGCATAACATACCCAACCAAATTCTAGCAATGGTGGTGCTTTTCAGTAGCGAACCGGCATCATATTCGCCAACTTGTGGCCATCTTTGTCTCATACGTATAGATATAGGCAATAGGCCCCATACCTTCCGATTATAGCTCGGGAGTAGAATGCATAGCATGTCATGTCATGGATTTATAACACCTATCAGTTACTGTTGTCATGTTGCCGGTCTTGGCCCGTTTGTAGTCATGTTCTCATAACCCCATAATACTCGTATAACATATAACAATCTCATGGAACATGATATGTTCTTCCAAATAAGCTTGAAAAGTTAACTCAAATTTTAGAAGGATAACGTAACCTTGTTGATATTCATAACAAGTTTAAGGTGACTTACTTAGTTCCTAACTTGGTTCCTAGATAATTTATAAAAGAAATATTTTAAAAGCCAAGTGTTCTAATAATTTACATTTTAATATATTTGAGACTTTTGAAGGTCGTGAGCTACTTTAAAGCTTTTGTTTAATAATAACCTTGGTGGAGAAAGAGGGCTGATCACAAGTAGTAAGGATCTCGCGTGACATTTTAATTCACATCACCCAAGGAAGAATAAGAATTCATACGTGCGGACATATAATCAAGGAAACTGATAAAATGACATGTAGATGTCGAACACTCTATTTATCCGAACGAGTGAAATATCAAAATAACAGATTTATGAAAATAATTCAGCTGAGATCCCAATGCCTTTAACTGAAGGTCTTTCTAGCAAGAGAATAGCAAAATATCACATTCGGCGTTTTAGGAATTTCCCAGGAGTGGTGCTAAAATGAGGGACGTAGCTTTGCCTTAACATACCTTTTCAATGAACGCTCGAATGGTAGTAGCTTCTTCACGAAAGTTGTTCCTTACGTCCTAAACATCGCAAACACTAAATATACACAGCTGGTACATACCTATAAACAGTTCATAATTGTTCTTAAATCGGCAGATTTGCCAAATGGCCTCGACTTGACGAAATGTCCATAGAACTTCATAAAAACAATCATAAAAGAGTCCCGAGATGATTACCTTAGCTAACCAAGTGTAAACCTTAAAGAAACACCAATAACTACAAATTTATATCTTAAAAAACTTGCTCCAAAAGTAGCTAATAGAAGGGGGAAACGATTGCCACATGTAGATATCACGTTTCTAGGCATGGGGGCAATCTTTAATGGTAGAAATCGTCAAAAACTGACCTTCATCATGCAAGTACTCCATAGGAACTCTCTCTTAAGCTTTCTTTCTGGTTTGTAAGGAAAATGAAATGTTTTCATGGCTTAAAACGTTGAGTAAGCCGACATACCACATTTTTTACCCGACCCGAATTCTGCCCTGGCAGTCCGTAGTAAAACCCTCATAACTTTTTTCTCTGATGTCGGTTAGATACGGGGTTTTATGCATTTCAAACTAGACTCATAGGACTTCAATTTAATGGGTGATAGGACTTATAACTATTTGTATATTGGGATAAAACATCCAAGACATTTGACCCAAAGTTAAGAAAATATTATTAGAGAAACTTCGATAAGTTTTCCCAACTTTAGTTTCACTAATTTCCTTGACTTCCAAACTTAACATACGACCCTTGTTCTATTATAGTACCTCATAACATACTATTCTTAGCATGTTTTACACTCATAGGCTTATCCACAAGGTATGGGACAAGTTAAACCTTTCAAACGGGCGAAGTTCTACCCGAGCCATTTCTTTTATCATGAACTTTGTTTGAGGGGTCCCTTTGACCTAAAACTTTAGTTTTGTTCCTTGATATTGCCACCTACTTGCAATCTTAATTTCCAATGTACGATACAAAGTCATATACACCTCATATAACCATGCCATACTACGCCACATATATTATGCACGATTAGAGAAAAAGTACGGGATCTTACAAAAAATATCATTTATGGAAACTTTGGTTCATTTGGAATTGAGAGTGTCACTCACTTAAAGGCCAAGAATTATAAAGTTTGATGTTTGAAAGGCATAGTGAACCTCACACTCTTTCCCAAAGCTCATTAAAGAAAGAACGATGTGAAGTTGCGTAAGAAATAAAAATATTCAAAACTGAGATATCGAGTGAAACTCTTGATGCTTTCATGTTTTACCCATGAATTTCAACGAGACATGGATTTGAAGCTGGGGAGATTGTTCATCACCTCAAAATGGAAACATAAAGGGTGATGCAACTGGTGTCGCACTAGGAAATTAAATTGTGCGCTTGAAGGGAAGCATCCCATTGGTTTCCAAAAAAAATTATTCTTTAGTTTAATTTTGTGTTTTTGATTTTCTATTAGATTCGGATTTTATTTTTGACTAATCCTCATAGTTTCAAAGATTTTGGTGGTTGTTTGGACATGATTGGAAGTAAAAATATGATTGGAATTGATGTTAGGGGTTGAAACACTTTCAAAATGGGACATGGATCACTTTATGGGGACTCAAGCTTAGAAATATTTGTTGGGAGAGTCATGAAATATGCCCTAACCTCACAAAAATGAGAGAATTCTGCAGGTTTCAAGCATCAGTTATTCTCTACGAACACGTATGAGGATCTGCAAATGCAGCGGTCAAAGTCAACTGACTTACCACAAATGTGTAACTCTCACTACGAATGTTGTAGGCTAAAATGTTAAAAGGCACAAATGCGCCAGAATGCCGCGTACACAGATAGTTGAAATGAAAAGTCAAACGTTTTGTAAAATGGGGAACCGTTTCTTTTATTCACAAACCAAAATTTTTCTCTCAAAAATCATCTCTTCACAAGTTCAAAAAGTTCTATTCTCCCAAGTTCTGGTTGTTGTGTTTTGAATCAACATCAAAGGTATGTTCTTTCTCGTCTCTTTGTATTCCATTTTTCGGAAAGTAAAGTTTGATGATGTTGCTTGAATTCCTTTTATTTAATTTATGAAAATCTTTGTGTAGATATTGATTTATGGGTAGTTTAGGATTGTTTCGTGTTGGGTGTTGCTTGTTTCTTAGTTGTAGGTTGCAATTGGGGGCACATTGTTGTGAAAAAGATTCTTAAAACTGGTACCTCCAAACCGTTTGATAAAAAGCCCCAACAAATTTCAGTTTCTGAGGAAGGAGATGACCTCCACGAACATGGTCCTTTGACCCATGAACACGGTGATTCTGACTCTTTACACTCTGCGAATGCAGTCACTTAACCAGCGAAGGCAGATGTATGAGACTTGTTGAGCCGCGAATGTGGCGTTCCTCTATGAATGTGGTGGTCACCAAAACTAGTAGACCCAAAAACAATAGTTGCACATAGCTTAGCTCGTGTTCTTTTAATTATTCATTTGTCTTAAATACTTTCTAATACATTGTTTTAAGTGTTTATAAGAACTTTTGAAATGCTACCTTCGTTTGTAGGTGCTTTTGAGAATATAATGGGTTTTCATGCTACTTCAAATGATGGAGAAATTACTTCGGAAATTGAGGAACAAGAATATTTTGATGAAAACACATTTTTGTTAGCAAAATGTGCCCAAAAATATGATGAATACTTGGGCTAAGCGGTGGTGAATGAAATGGGTATATTTTCAGAGAAACTGAAAGATGGGATGTCAGACTTCTATGGTCGGCTTGGGTCTAGCAAATAAATGTGCTTTCGCTAATGGGTATATTTTCAGAGAAACTGAAAGATGGGATGTCAGACTTCTATGGTCAGCTTGGGTCTAGCAAATAAATGTGCTTTCGCTGAGCCTATCAAAGCTACCCATAATTTTGTTGAGGAATTCTATGTTAATGATTTGGAGATGGACTTTAAAGAAGATGAGGTAGGGTGCAAGTCATTTTGTGTTGAATTATATGGTGTGGTAAAACACCCTACTTATGAAGATTCTTTTAAAGAGAAAAAAAAAGGTGGTGGAGATTCTTTTAAGCCAGAGACTTGGTTGATCTTCTCTCATTATTTACATACATAAATTCAATGATTTCTCAAAAGATTTATCCCTTCACCTCTCAACATCAAGCATCTGCCTAAAATTATAGCTAGGATTATTGAAGAAATCCTCCTCTTTGAAAGCCAAGTTTGAAGGATAATTCAAGCCTTTGAAGGACTGCAAGTCAAGGTCAAGGTCTAAATCTGATATATATATATATATATATATATATCAGATTGGGTGGGCTTTCTCTATGTTACTTTCATGAACTGTGAGACTATGATCGGATCTCATGAGTCCAATCTTTAGTGATTATAATGAAAGGGATGGGGCTACCTAAAGTGGTGAAACTTGGAGCAGTATTGGGTGGATAGTTGGATTCATTTGGTGGGGAAGGACATTATTTTGTACCTATGTGTGGTAGTAAAAGTGTTGTTTTGTATGTATGGGATAGTTAGGTGGTAAAACACCATTTTGAAAATTGTGGAGCTTTATGCCCGCTAGGTGCTTGACATAATATCGCAGTGGTCTATTTCTTGACCAATGTACTCTATTGTGAGGTAATTTATATGTATATTTTTTTATTATAATTTATAGTGTTGGCTTGCCTTAATAGTAAGTCGTGTGAAGTGTTTTTAGGGAAGAAACGAAGGGTGTAGTGATGTACCATTAAAATTGAGGGTTGTGCAGGCTTGTAACCATTATGTGTCTATTTACTTTTTTGGGTGTTTTGAAGTTCAGAGCGTGCCGGGAGACCACATGAGAAAATCGTAAGTTTTGTAAACATAAGAGAAGGGCATGTGTGGAAAGAACACCCATTAGTAGAGGGGTTACGAGCATGTTGCCCGCCTATTATTTTGGTAAGTTGACATGATCCAAGCTTGTTGGTCAGCTCCTAATAATAGCTCCATCATTATTGTAGATTAACACCTTAAAGGAAAGTCTGAATCATGGTACTACATAGTACTATTTAGGAGACAAGGTACATAAGGCTATTCAATTTAGTATTCTTAGTCATATGTATTGGGTACCAACAAAGCGAGCTTTCGAAGTAATCCTTGGAATAAAAGATAGGTTGTGATGGTGTGTAATCTCTAATTTAGTTAATATCCTTCTTTCTTCTGCTATGGTTTCAAAAATATGACAAACTACTCCAATATGTGTTTATTATCCTATATTGATGTTTTATATTTTCAAGTACGAGTATGATAAAAGTACTCTAAACAGTAAGTTTCATGAGATATCCTCTAAATCAAATGAGGAATCATTGAGTCAATAAGATCCTACATTACACATGTTATGATTTTTCATACGCTGGATATATTCAGCCCATTATACAATTTACAAGTCCTTACATGGAATGTTCACTTACCTCTTATTTTGGATCTATCCATGTGAATCATTAGTTCACATATATATGCACTCTTTCATTTGACATAGACTACTAAGTTTTTAGCTATCATAACATCTTATATGGTCCATACATCTCAATTAGAGGAGTTGCATGCTTCCATTTAAAATGCATGTCTGCCCCTATTTAAAAAGTAGAAACGTGTTTTAAGTGAACAATGCAGAATGTCCTAATGTCCCGAATTTCCAAAAACCTTCATAAGATTGTATATATTAATTGTACCTAATGAAGCTCATTGAGTCATAAGTTCCTAACTATTACATCGAAGATACATTTTGTTTCCAATATCATGTTTGTTGGCTCAAGTATTTTATTCACATGTCTACATCACTGGTATATAGTCCCAAAGCTCAAAGGATACAATCTAAAAATCAAATATAAATGTTAAATTGAATCTATATAATTATGGGTGGCAGCTCAAGGGTATAAATATCTAGCATGGGCTGATCTCAATCTATATAACTATGGGTTGTAGCTCAGGGATTTAAATACCTAGAAGGGAACGACCTCAATCTATATAATTATGGGAGGTAACTTAGGGGTTTAAATACTTAGCATGGGCCCATCTCAATCTATATAATTATGGGTGGCATCCCAGGGGTATAATCCTAGCATGGGTCGATCCCGATTTGTATATTTATGAGGAGAGCATCCTAGGGGTTAAATTCCTAGCATGGGCCATTCTCTTCTACCATTAATCAGTTGATCACTTGTATTACAAGCCATGCAAAGATTATATAAAGCAACAAAGAGTAATGAAAATAATGTAATGTATAATGATCCAAGTATAGTAATGTATCATGTGCCCAAGTGATAATAGTGAGATCCACAGAAAATTGATTAATGTGTTGAGAATGGTAAAACATGGTATTGTGATCCTATAGGTTATTCCTAGTCTCCAGAAGCCACGTTTGCTCATGTGTTTATATGTTCTCATAGTTCACTTGTTCACATGTTATCCATTCTAATAGTTCACGTGTCATGTGTTCACGTAGTTACTTTCACATGTCATCTGTTCCCATAATTCACCTTTTCATATGTCACCTATACTCATAGCTATTTGTTTGAGTGTCGCATACTCTCATAACTCACGTGCCACAACCTTCTTGTTCATATGTTATGTGCCCTTGATGGATCAATTGCATTTTATTACATTTTGACAGCTCACTTGCTTACGTGTTGCATTTTATTACATTTTGGCAGCTCACTTGCTTACGTGCATATCTTCTAGTCCACTTGCTTATATGACTACATGTCTTACAGTTCACTTCCGTATATATGTGTCTTATAATCCCCTTGATTATGTGGGTACACATCTTCACAACTCACTTATTCATGTGTCATATGTTCCTATAATTCACTTGTCCTTATGTTAAATCCAATTTCGTTCCCCTGATTGCTTACTTACTTAACTGATACATACATTATAATAAAGTATCAATAGGAAATAGAGATATTTTTTTAAATAAAATGGAATTTAATTATGTCTCACTTTATGCCGATTCATATGGTTTTGATACATGTATATGTATTATCCTCTTGGGAAAGAAGAGGTACTTCGGCATAAATGATTATAAGTTGTTGCAATAGATCTATAGTATGTTTGCAGTTTCCATGTGTTGCTACCCTAATATGTTGTGTTCACTTATATGATTTTCAGTAACTATCGTGTTATTCAATCCACCTTACATACGAGTACAATTTCATATCTACTCACGTCTTTTTTTATTATGTCGGGGGTGCTGCACTCGCACTGCACGTACACACGTTTTAGATGGGAATTTTCTTGGCAAGAACCCCTTTGTAAGTGATATCCAATTCCACTAAGGGTCTTATCTTTCTCATACGATTTACATAGATGGTTTAAGGGATGTCGGGGATTTGTCTTGACATATTTATGGATCATGTCATATGTTTGAGGCTTCATAGACTATGTCCAAATCAGGTTCATATAATTAGAGTTATGTCTTTCATACTTCCTTATGTGTCCACTAAGATAGCATATGCACTAACGACTTTTATATGTATAAAAGAATATAGCTTCTCATTCTAGTTGATGATTGATAAACTCTATCAAAGATACTTCATCCACTACTAAGCATCAACGATCTTTCAATAGTAATATAACCCAACTACTGAGTTGGGATTGAGTCCCAAAGGAGTGGTTCGTACTCAAGAATCAATAGAAAAGCATAAATATGCTCAAGTCAATCATAGATAAAAACATTTACGAAGAAAAACATAATTCAAGTTTGGGGTGACACAAGTGTCAAATATCTAAGGGGGTTTGTCTTCAATTATCTACTATAACAACAAATAACACGAAAATACGAATATGGAAATGGGATTCTTAGGATGTGATTGGATTATGGGCCAAGCTAAACAACCGGGTAATTGCAATTAATAGTAAACAGCTGCAAATAAGTAAATAAGCTAGACTTTACTAAGGATAAAATTTCTCTCGAACAATTTACCCCGAATCAAATTGGTTTATCTCGAACACCAATAAGCAGCAATGAAGCAAAACCATCACTTTAGTCCATTCACTCTCTCGAGCTGAATGTGTGGAAAAGAGTTTAGGATCTGAACCCATGACAACCCAATACCCACAGACCATCGATTCAGTAATTTTAGTTTTAAAACCTCTCTCTCGAGCAAGGCAAAAACATGAAGTTAAGATTATATTTGCAACTACAACCCATTAAATTCAACCACAATTACTTAATGAAATCACTTTTAAACAGTGAATAAACTATCAATTAACAATACCCAGCAGTTAAATCAACCCATAATCACATAATCACACCCCAAGAATTGGGGTTTTAGCTAGACATAGTAAAAAGATAAAAATCGTTACCAAGTTGTGTTTCCATCAAATGGGTAGAATTGATAGTCTTTACAAAGGTCTAAGATGAAGAATCTTCAACACCCACTTCCAATTTCTTAGAAATGGAAATCTTCAAAGCTAAGGAAATATTATCTCTCTATTTAGTTCTTAGTTCTAAACTTCAAAAACTGAAGAATAATATCCTTCAATAAAAAGTCTCCTCAAAAACTCGACACTAAGCTAAGAATTTAAATAGGTATTTATAGTTATCAAAAAATTATGCTGCAAAGGTCCAGTCGGCACAATTAGTCTGGATCATCGATCCACTCGATGATCTGCCCATTGGTCATTTTCATCGCCGTTTTGCTTTCACCTTTAACATTCTTAAGGTTTTGAAACTTTTGGCGATATGGCACTGCATCGCGGAACTGTTCGGCGACTCGCCGACTACTCCTTTCGATCGCCTACTTGATTTTCTCCTTCTTAGCTTGGCACACTGGAACTTTAGGCGAGGCCAAGGCCGTTCGGCGATTCGCCCAATGAATTAGGCGATCCTCAGGCCTTCTTTTCTTCGTCTTTTCAGCTGCCTTGTTCCTTTTTGCTCGTTAGTGTCGATGCTTTGTTCCTCAATCCAAATACCTGAAATTCAAGGATTTACATCAGTTATTGGAAATCTATTCAAATAAAGCCCCAAATGAGTCCAAATTGTGGACTCATCAACACCCCCAACTTAAACTTTTGATTATCCTCATGTAAAACTCAAGTTCAGCAGTTCAAAAAGGATGTCTCAAATAGTGCTACACAAGATTCAATAATGAATGCACACAAAAAGACTCAACTTACTCATGCAAGGATCAATTGTGCACTCAAAGAGTAAGGATGTGACTCACTAATATCAAAGAATCCCAAGCTCACAATACTTGCTTCAAATGCAAGTTCAAGCTCAACAAAGGTACTCAAATACCCTTACACAAATAATGATTCTATATTTACACACAATGGTTCATAATATAAAGCTCCGGAATCAAATGCAACGCTCACACTCACAAAGATGAACACAATGCATGACTTCACCCATAGGTTTGCCCGTATTTTCTAATCAACACTTTCTTTAGCTTACTCAAGATCAAAAAGGCATTTTTAAGGCTTGTAGTGGGCTTAAGTGCAAAGGTATGGTCATTTAGGTTCAATGGCTATAGTCCTCATGAAATGTGGTGTGAAAAAAACTTCATTTCCTTTTCTTCATCATTTTTAATCGTGCTCACAAGTCATCCCATTATTCACTTTCCATGGATTGTTGGAAACTCCATTTCTTTTTGTATTTTCACATTTTATTCCACAACTTTTCCTTTTTCATTCTTTTCTTCTTTTTCTCTCTTTTTTTTATATGAAGGGTTACTTTTTCCTCAAAACATGGGTAAAAGGGGACTTTCTTGCACGTCTTGATTTACCTTCTCTTTTCACCACACCTCCAACTTAGGCTTTTGGCCTAAGTTGGCTACTCAAACAAACCACAATTCATGAGGATTATGGGTAATGGATCAATAAAAGGTCACAATGTCATCAAGTTTCTTCCAAGAAAAGGTGAAGGCTCAAAGGGTGCTCAAGCAAGGTTCACACACTCACAAGGTAGGCCACAAAAGAGGTATAATGTTAAATTAGTTCACACTCTTCAAAATTGCCTAAGATCATGTCAAGAGACTGCCTCACCTAGTCAACCGAACCAACGGGGCAAATTCTAGGTGTCATCATACATGGTTCACGGTAAGCTCATCACACAAGGCATTGACACCATAGTCAAACAAGACTCCACACTTTCTCTAGTGTGGAATGTTCATCACAAGAGACTCAATTCGATACTTGGCTAGTCACAATGAGATGCAAAGAGTTCACATATTGTCTATGCAACTTTATTTGGCCTCATCATAGCCGTACATTCATTTTTGTTCAATTATGAGCACTATTCAAGTCATCGATATTGATCAAGACCGATACTGAAATTGTCAAAAGAACAACCACTTTCAGCACAAACAAGAGGTGGCAAATTTTTTTGGAAGGGTCAAAAATCATTTACAATTAAAAACAAGGAGCCACAAGCTCAACCATCCACAAAAGCAGTGTAAAAACCCAATTTCAGCTTAAAAACACCAATATATAAACAAAACATCAATATTCACAAAAGATCACAAAGGTGGGACTCATCCCAGCACAAATAAAGTCATTTGTCCTCAAATGCAAACCAAAATATCTAAAAGTTGAAATAAAGTAAGACAGACAGAGAGGTAAAGAGGGGATCCTATCTACATAATTGCTCCATCTGTCTGGGCATCAGTGCTCGGTGCATCAATCTAGACTTGGGCCTCAATGCCTGGAGTCATCTCAGAACGAACACCAGTAGCACTAGGAGCTTCCAAGGGTGTAGCTACCAAAGAAGCCTGTACAGCAGCATCTACCATTGCCTCCTCTATATTAGTAAGGCCCTCATATGCTTCCTCAGCCTCCTCAGGCATCTCCTCATCAGTATGTACCTCAGACTCGGGGTCAGCTATCTGCTCAACTCTAAACTCATATCCAATGGTAGCCGGAGGCATATCTGGCTCATCTGGGATCTCCACCGTCCTAAAGATCATGGACATGTCGATGGACTTCAGCTGATTCACATCACTCCGCAACACAGCTATAGCGGCCTTTAAGGCCGTCACCTCATCGGTGGCTCTTTGGCTACGCTTGCACACCGCTATCCTTTCCGCAAGGGCATCAATGGCAGCGCCGAATGGTGTCACAACATCAGCCAGGGCAGTCTGAATCATGCTCGGAATGGAGACCTCGAGTCTAGCAGCTCAACGATCAGCAGAATGGGCAAGTTGTCCCATCTGGAGTAATGCGGCCTGGGTGATCGAAGTCCGGGAGACGGCAGCAGCAACAGGTCTAGGAGGCAACGCAGCAGAAGAAGAACCTGGAGTGTCAGAAGGAGTAGCAGTAAAGGTACCTGAAGGCCCAAGGGTCGAAGTAGGCAGAGATGCCTCTGCAGGTAGGGAGTCTATATCTACAACTCGGGATGAATCCACTAGGGTTGCCCTCTTTTTCTTCTCACCCTGGTCCTATATATATCCAACCTCAATTCTCCGAATATCAGTGGAGGCTTTGGGAATCACTTCCACATCCTTCTTTGCATCTCTAGGTACCCGAGCCCATCTGGACAACTCGGTGATCAATACCAGCAAGGGAAGAGAGGTCTGGCACTACTTGGCCCTCATAACCCTCTCTTGTGCTCTAATCATCGCCATGTTTAGTCTCGTCCCATCAATGATATTGCCTAGACATGCTGCCTTGGCCAGGCGAAAAATAGACTCGTTTTGGGAGGGCATGACCATGCTGCTGATGAAACCAAACCAATACCTCGCTGCTACATTCAAATCTTTCTTTCCTATTGGAGCTCCTGCTTTCAACCACTTCGGAGTGCCATCAGATATCAAAAGAGCTATCCGCCTCTTCATGTTGTCCAGCGTCTTTGTCCTGATCATATGCAGGCAGTCATCTTACAGTTTTGTAGTGCACTAGAGGACAACATTAATGGCAGGAAAATCGCATTGCACCCTCTTTCCCGGAGAACTACGTAGTCAACCGATTTAAATATTGATGCTTGCTTCTTCCTTTTGTGGTATCAAGGCACTGTATGTATTGTAGAATTCCCTAAACCAGCATGGAATATACGGGCCATGGGGCTTTGTGAAGATCTAAAACTTATGAGATTTAACACATCTCATAATCTCGGGGTATCTATCAATCACCCCATCCGTGGACAGACGTTTTTCCTCAATGATCGTCCTCAGCCCCTTAGTCTTTAATATGTTCATCGACTTAGGAGAAGGATCCTGCACTGGAGAGGCTAAGACTACAGCCTGCTCAGAATCTGCAGCAGGAGAAGTGGTGGCATGAGGAGTCCTGATCCTAGACGGGTCATTCATCATTTTGGACCGCAACTCTGCCCTCTGTGCTGCTACATGCTCATCGTCATCAAAAACTGAAATATGAGGCTCCTAGTACTCACCCTTACTCTCAGAAGTGGTGAGGTGGGTGGCATAGATGTCGTCACTATCGGAGTTGACCTCTGGTGACGTAGGTGCCTTCTCTTTGCCTTTCCCACCAGTTGTGGGAAGTTTAGAGGCCCTGCAGTGCAATCTGCTTTCCTTTAGGGTGGAATGTTTCTTCTTGCAACTTTAGGTCTATCTATGTCTGCAAAACATCAAGAAAAAGTTAGAAATAACTCAATCAAATTCACAGAGAAACAATTGCATACAGACTCACTGATCCAGTCGGCAAGTCACCGTGTCACTTTGGCGAGATAGATCGGGCTCGCTGAAAGGATTGACTTTTAAATTTTAGAAAAAATTGACAAGTGCGGGTCATCCCGCCAAAAGTTACAGTGCAAAAAGGATATAGGGGTGCAGACAAAGTGCGATCAAGAAGACTTTCAGCGAGTTGCCTAATGCCTTCGGCGACCTAAGGCTTCTCACCGAAAGTTACAAAATTCAACAACACATTTAGCATGAAATTAAAGGCGAGATAGGGACCTTAGACGAACCGCTGAGTGGTTCGGCAAGCTAGACCTAGCTCACCAAACGACCCAACGTGCCTATTTTCAACTCAATTTCTCTAATTCAACCCCGCAAACCCTGAAAACAAAATCAAAACATGCACTACTCAAATCAAGACAAGACCCATAACACCTATTTCCCCGAGATACTCAGATTTCTCCCGGTTTTGCCAAATTTGGCCAATTGATGACTTTTGCCCTTAAGAATGATGTCACATGTTCTATCATTGGGCAAATTACGTCACTCAACGCAAATATGGGTTACTTCAACTTCACCCAATTAAATTAAACACATGCAAGAACAACCCCGCAAAATTTAATTTATTTTAGCACACAAAAATATGAGATTTCAACAATATACACATTACGGGCAAGATATTCGAATTAAAATACGCATTTAAACTTTCTAATCCTATCAGAGAGGCCCAACACATGACAACAAGATAAGATTATTGCAAATGAGTACCAATTCTCAAAAATAAACACGGGGTTAGGAAAAATCAACTTTTTTATGCCGATCAAATTAAAATATAAATGATAGGCAACATAGTAATCCCAATCCGAGCACCAATCAACAACTCAAATACAATAAAAAGGAAAGAAATATAGAAAATACTAAATAGGTGTGAGTTTTGGATGATTAAAACTGAGGGAAAGTGAAGAGGTTGAAAGTTTAAACCATTGGCCTTTTAAAAAACGTCTAGTTCTCACCCTTTCGGTGACATTAGTAGTGCTCGCCGAACCACTCGGTGACACGCCGAGTGGTCACTTACCTCGCCGAGTTTTAGAGGACTTCCAGTTAATCTGGAGTCCAAACGGCGGATAAGATCATGATCGACGACCTGGTCGGCGATTCGCCAATAATTTCCTGGGCTCACCGAGTTTTACAGACTCCACTTTGATGTTGTCTTGAGTCTTACAGCGGTCTAGCTCGAGGTCGCTGACCTCTTCGGTGATGCACCGACTGGACCTTTGGCTCGTCAATTTGCACTTTACACTCACTGTCCACACTTTGTCCAGCGCATTCAACTCACCATTATTGCAAACTTAAAAAAATAGAAAATAGAACTTGGGTTGCCTTCCAAACAGTCCTTAGTTAATGTCGTGGCACGATGCAAGTTCACCTTCAAACCTCATTCTTGGGGTTGACCTTAGTGTCACTAGGCAACCCCCTTGCTGTCTCGGGTTTAGATGAGACGAGATATGACCAATTTGGATCTCCAACCGCTTGATCGATACTGCATGGGAGGTGACGGTCTGACTAAGGGTCGACACATCTTCTTTCATTTCCTTTAAACTCTTGTCTGACCCCTCAACTTTGTTGAGGATACGAGAAATCATATCCTCAGACTAACTACCTTCGAAATCCTTTGGCTTTTGGCGCTCGTGGGGAGGCACATACCTATCCTTCTCCCTATTCTTCCAATTTGGATTACGGTCCCACCATTCATGATCTCGATCTTTCCAAACTTCATCCCTACTCCAATCTTCGTTACCACCCTGCCTCGGGTAGTTTGAACGATAACCACAGCCTTGGTTGGATAGGAAATTTACCTCTTTGTCACGACCCGAGTCTACACCCTAGACGTGGCCGACACTCAAGAACCATTACTGGTCCACAAGCGAACCCTCATCATGGCTGACTACAAGCGGAAGACTAACTTAAGCATGCAAAAGCTTGAAACTGAATAACAATTCATGAAACTTAAATGTAAAGTTTTAACTCAAAAGAATACTCTAAATAAAATAATAATAATATATTCAACTCGCCATAAATAGGCAACTTTAGTCTTTGAAACATTTAACCAAATAAATGAAGACTTCTAAAACTCTACTGTCTATCTATGAAGCCTCTAACTAATGAAGACTCATGACCTCCTAACAACTGATGTAAATGGAATCCTCCGGAAGCAAGGAGGCTCACCATAGCTAACTTGAACTCCAAGTGATATCAACGAAGCTCCTGTTGATGGTCCTGAATACCTGTGTCTGCATCATGAGATGATGCAGGCCAAATGGCTCAGTACGTGGAATGTACGAGCATGGAAGGGGAATTCTTAACCATAAACATAAGTTTGAAACTTGATAAAAAGGAAACATACTTACCTCTCCTCAAACTTACTCAACTCAAGGAATACTCAAGGATACTCAAAACTACTCAAACTTACTCAACTCATAAAGTAGATACTCAACTCAAAGATTAGATTTTAAACTTCAAATATATGATGCTCGACTTGAAGTACTCAACTCTGGATACTCAACTCAATATAAAGCAACAATACACATGCAATATATGGAAAGCTTCATAAAGCAGTAAAAACAACTTATTTCATTAAAGAAAATTCAATAACAAACTCAACTTTACTTATATAATAAAGTAATATAATTTCTGTGGGAGATTCTCTAACCGACAACCACCACTATGTGCCTAAGTGGTGATACAACATCTTGCCCACGCTGCCAAAACTGTCCTATACTTTGCCATCATATAGAACGCTTTAACTTAGTGGATCCACTAGCTTAACTTATATGATCATCTAAAATGTATAACCCATTAATATCAATGATGGCTACATGGTTTATGGAGACTTGAGTTATCTGAACTCGCATCCCCATATCGGTGCTCAATATTACTCCATAAACATACTTAGCTCATATGTTTGTAAAAACAAAACACTTTATTTTTTTTGAGATAATTACTCAAAACTTAGCTTAAAAGCTCTTTTGGAAATCATAGTTTCCTCTTTACTGAAAAACTAGCTCAAAGGCTCTTTTGAAATTTCAGTTTCCTTTCTTGTTTAAATGTGAAAACATTTAAACTCGGAATACGTAGTCCTGATATACTCTTTTGAAGAAATGAACTCAACTCTATACTCTTTACTCTTTGCTTAACTCAAAACTTAAGTCTTAAAACAAAGTTAAAATGTTTGTAAAAGACTTCTTAAAATATCACACCGAATTATAGATGTGAACGTCGCAATGCATGGTTTTCAATAACCATAGATAGAACTCAACACTTGGAACTCAAGAACTTCAATAATACTACTCACTTCAAGAATGCTCAACTTAGAGGGTTCATGCGGAATTATGAGCATGAACTACTCAACTCAATGGTCTGCATAACAACATGGACTCATGTATACGACTCTTCTCATTCTCTTACTTACTTTCTCAGAACTTTGTTCAAATCTATAGTTAATCTCAAAGGATTCACAATTGAACTCAAAGGCTTACTTGAACTTTACTCTTAACTCTCTCTTGGATGTGAATTATGAATTCAAGAGTTTTGGTTCATGATATGAAGGATCTCATGATGACAAATTAGATTCATGAATACATTCTCCTCATTCTCATATTCACTTGCTCGAGTCTTGAAACAAGTTACTAATAATTGTAGAAGACGCCTCAAAAAGACTATAAGGGACCTTATCAAAAAGGTTTGAAAGAACTCTCAAACTTGACTCTCAACTCTACCTTTAATTTGATTTATGAATTCAAGGTTATGATCATGTTAGGAATGATTTTAGGTGTTTAGAAGTAGCTTAGAGTAGTTAGAATCGAAAAGGAATGAAGGTGCACTTTAAACAAACTCAAACGGGGCAACCGATGACAAACTGGATGGGGAAGGCGACCCTGGCGCTATGGGTGGCGCGGGGCGCCAGCCCCTAAACTTCAGACGCGGGTTTGGGGCGCTCAGGCAGGCGCAGCGCGCCAGGCCCCAACCCAGAAAATTTAGCAAGTTTCTTTTCTCGTTTTCTCACCTTATTTCGCCTAGAATCGAATGGTTTCTTCCCCAATCACTTAGAATTGATTACTTAACATAAGTACACTCTAATCTACTCAATACATCCATTAAAACACTCACTTTGATCTCAAGAAATCATCCAAAACCAAACATAACAAGATTTTGAATGAACTTCAAGAACACCTATCAAGAACTCATCAAGAACTCAAATCTTTCAACTTCAAGAATGAAATTTGGGCTAAAAATAACATGTTTGGTGTGTGGGTGAAAAAACCCAACACTATGGAAGTTTACTTACCTCTTTGGGATCAAACCCATGCCGACAATCCACAATAACTCTCAAGAATTTCAACGGACGCTTCGATCCTTTCTCTTTTCACCTCTTTTCTCTTCTTTTCTCTCAACTAAAACCCTAGGCATAAACTAGGATTATAAAACTGAACCTAATCTGATTATACCCTTAAAATATTACTAAAAATGAATTAAATCTGATTGGGTAAGGAAAAGACCAAAATACCCCTTACTATTTCCAGCTAACTTTCCTTAACTGGGCAGCCTAACTTCAAAAGGCCATATCTCACTCATCTAAACTCGAAATTGAGCAAACTCGGTGACGTTGGAAAGATAATTCCAAGGTATTTCATACGGTATATAGTATCACACATAAATAATGTTGAGCTAGGATTTATGGTCGTTTGAAGTCGACCCAAAACTCATACTTAAGCGTAACTTGCAAAATTTCAGATTTTGATATTTCCAATTTAGTTCTTTTTCGAAGTCAAGGTGCTACATCTAGTGAACTTAAAACTTAAGAAATTTTAATTCCTCGGTAAAATCCTACTCACAACGAAGGATGGTTCAAGTCTTAGCTCAAAAAAAATTCTGGGGTGTTACAATATCTCCCCCTTGGGATCATTCGTCCTCGAATGACAGTTGAACTGGGTATGTTATAGGTTACTCTTACTAACGTCTGTGTCTAATGGTATGATCTTACTATATCTAAGCTTAACCCAAATACTTAAGCTCAGATTCTATACCTCTCTATGGGGAATCTCATCCCAAGACTATTACACCTTACCACCACATTCAAGCTTAGTACTCTATTAACTTCATTACTGAAAGGACCTCTAAAAAGATATCCCCCAAACTCTTTGGAACTCCTCACTATCTTACTCTCAAACACTTGACTCAATATCTCATCTTGTCATCTCCCCCTTAGGTCTAAAGCTAACACTTGAAGGCTATGGACATACTCCATCATCTCTAAATGGTCAACCTCTTATTGCTCTTTTTACTCTTGTGACTCAGCCACACTTTATTGCCCTTATCTAAAGGTTTGGGTCTCTCACCTGTACCACTCACATTCATTGGATCTAACATTTCAATTCCTCAAGTCTTCTAGATCAAACCTAAAGACTAACATAAGTACCCTCATGTTGTCATTCTTTTGATCATGACTCATCTCAAATTCAAGCTTAATGTTTATTACTACACCCGAATATCAATACGATTGCTCATCTACTACACTAACTCACAATTACTATGCATAAATTTTAGAATCACTCGTCCACTAGGACCTTATGACCAGTAGTTAATCGTCACCTCTTAGCCTTCATCCTTACAATTACAATCACCTTCAATTTCGCAACATAAGTACTATTCACTCATTCGCTATACATCAATGCCTAATTAGTTCTACAACACTTTGAATATTATGGTCTCTACCTCAAAATCATAAGCCAAGATTAGACTATCACCTCATGAATACTAATGTTTTTCTATTCAACAGTTACACCTAGCCATTAACTACGCAATGACACTTCACCACCGACTCCTTTCTAGCTACAACACACCCTACCTCCTATGATGGAATCTTCACAACTAATCACTTCTTAGTCTACCCATAAGGAAAAACTCCTCATTAATAACTTACTAGGTACGTGACTATATTAATATAGCTTGCCTCATCACTATCTCCCTTTCTGGGATTACTAAACCTCTGCAAACTTTCCTCTAACTCTGGGCTCTTTCACTACTACTGCTCATGATCTCGTAACTCATGCTACCTTTTCGGGTGAAAATACTACACCCTAGAGTGGCCGAAACTCAAGAACCATTACGGGTCCCCAAACGAACCCTCATCCTGGCTTCCTATAAGCGGAAGACTAACTTCAGCATGCAAAACCTTAAAACTGAATAACAAAGCATGAAACTTAAATGGAAAGTTTTAACTCAAAAGAAAACTCTAAATAAAATAATAATAATATATTCAACTCGCCATAAATAGGCAACTTTAGTCTTTAAAACATTAAACCAAATAAATGAAGACTTCTTAAACTCTACTGTCTATCTATGAAGCCTCTAACTGATAAAGATAGAAATCGGGACAAAACTCGTGACCTCCTAACAAGTGATGTAAATGGAATCCTCCGGAAGTAAGGAGGCTCACCATAGCTAACTTGAACTCCAAGTGATATCAACGAAGCTCCTGTTGATGATCCTGAATACCTGTGTCTGCATCATGAGAAGATGCAGGACAAATGGCTCAATACGTGGAAGGTACGAGCATGGAAGAGGAATTCTAAACCATAAACATAAGTTTGAAACTTGATAAAAAGGAAACATACTTACCTCTTCTCAAACTTACTTAAATCAAGGAATACTCAAGGATACTCAAAACTACTCGAACTTACTCAATTCATAAATTAGATACTCAACTCAAAGATTAGATATTCAACTTCAAAGATATGATACTCTACTTGAAGGACTCAACTCTTGATACTCAACTCAATATAAAGCAACAATACACATGCAATATATGGAACGCTTCATAAAGCAGTAAAAACAACTTATTTCATTAAAGAAAATTCAATAACAAACTCAACTTTACTTATATAATAAAGTAATATAATTTATGTGGGAGATTCTCTAACCGACAACCACCACTATGTGCCTAAGTGGTGATACAGCGTCTTGCCCACGCTGTCAGAACTGTCCTATACTTTGCCGTCATATAAAACACTTTAACTTAGTGGATCCACTAGCTTAACTTATGTGATCATTTAAAATGTATAACCCATTAATACCCATGATGGCTACATGGTTTATGGAGACTTGAGTTATCTGAACTCGCATCCCTATATCGGTGCTCAATATTACTCCATAAACATACTTAGCTCATATTTTTGTAAAAACAAAACACTTTCTTTGTTTTGAGATAATTACTCAAAACTTAGCTTAAAAGCTCTTTTGGAAATCATAGTTTCCTCTTTACTGAAAAACTAGCTCAAAGGCTCTTTCGAAATTTCAGTTTCCTTTCTTGTTTAAATGTGAAAACATTTACCATTTCGGAATACATAGTCCCGATATACTCTTTTGAAGATTTGAACTCAACTCTTTACTCTTTACTCTTTGCTTAACTCAAAACTTAAGTCTTAAAACAAAGTTAAAACGTTTGTAAAAGACTTCATAAAATATCACACCGAATTATGGACATGAACGACGGAATGCAAGGTTTTCAATAACCATAGATAGAACTCAACACTTGGAACTCAAGAACTTCAATAATACTACTCACTTCAAGAATGCTCAACTTAGAGGGTTCATGCGGAATTATGAGCATGAACTACTCAACTCAATTGTCTGCATAACAACATGGACTCATGTATATGACTCTTCTCATTCTCTTACCTACTTTCTCAGAACTTAGTTCAAATCTATAGTTAATCTCAAAGGATTCACAATTGAACTCAAAGGCTTACTTGAACTATACTCTTAACTCTATCTTGAGTATGAATTACGAATTCTAGAGTTTTGGTTCATGCTATGAATGATCTCATGATGACAAATTAGATTCATGAATACATTCTCCTCATCCTCATACTCACTTGCTCGAGTCTTGAAACAAGTTACTAATAATTGTAGAAGACACCTCAAAAAGACTCTAAGGGACCTTATCAAAAAGGTTATAAAGAACTTTCAACTCTACGTTAATTTGATTTATGAATTCAAGGTTATGATCAAGTTAGGAATGATTTTAGGTGTTTATAAGTAGCTTAGAGTAGTTAGAATCGAAAAGAAGTGAAGGTGCACTTTAAACGAACTTAAACGGGGAAACCGACGACAAAATGGATGGGGCAGGCGACCCTGGAGCTATGGGTGGCGCGGGGCGCCAGCCCCTAAACTTTAGACGCGGGTTTGGGGCGCTCTGGCAGGCGCACCGCTCCAGGCCCCAACCCAGAAAATTCAGCAAGTTTCTTTTCTTGTTTTCTCACCCTATTTCGCCTATAATCGAATGGTTTCTTCCCCAATCTCTTAGAATTGATTACCTAACATAAGTACACTCTAATCTACTCAATACATCCATTAAAACACTCACTTTGTTCTCAAGAAATCATCTGAAACCCAACACAACAAGATTTAGAATGAATTTCAAGAACACCTATCAAGAACTCAAATCTTTCAACTTCAAGAATGAAATTTGCACTCAAAATCACATGTTTGGCGTGTGGGTGAACAAACCCAAGAGTATGGAAGTTTACAAACCTCTTAGGGATCAAACCTATGGTGACAATCCACAGCAACTCTCAAGAATTTCGACGGACGGTTCGATCACTTCTCTTTTCTCCTCTTTTCTCTTCTTTTCTCTCAACTAAAACCCTAGGCGTAAACTAGGATTATAAAACTGAACCTAATCAGATTATACCCTTAAAATATTACTAAAATTGAATTAAATCTGATTGGGTAAGGAAAATACCGAAATACCCCTTAATATTTCCGGCTAAATTTCCTTAACTGGGTAGCCTAACTCCAAAAGGCCATATCTCACTCATCCGAGCTCGAAACTGACCAAACTCGGTGGCCTTGGAAAGATAATGCAAAGGTATTTTCTACAGTATCTGTTACCATACCTAAATCATCCTGAGGTAGGATTTATGGTCGCTTGAAGTCGATCCAAAACTCATACTTAAGCGTAACTTGCAAAATATCAGATTTCGATATTTCCAATTTAGTTCTTTTTCGAACACAAGGTGCTACATCTAGTGAACTTAAAACTTAAGAAATTTTAATTCCTCGGTAAAATCCTACTCACAATGAAGGATGGTTCAAGTCTTAGTTCAAAAAAATTTCTGGGGTGTTACAATATGTCCCCCTTGGGATCATTCGTCTTCGAATGACGGCTTAACTGGGTATGTAATAGGTTACTCTTACTAAGGTCTGTGTCTAATGGTATGCTCTTACTATATTCAAGCTTAATCCAAATACTTAAGTTCGAATTCTATACCTCTCTATGGGGAATCTCATCCCAAGACTATTACTCCTTACCACCACATTTAATCTTAGTACTCTAACAACTTCATTACTGAAAGGACCTCTAAAAAGATATCCCCCAAACTCTTTGGAACTCCTCACTATCTTACTCTCAAACACTTGACTCAATATCTCATCTTGTCATCTCCCCCTTAGGTCTAAAGCTAACACTTGAAGGCTATGGACATACTCCATCATCTTTAAATGGTCTACCACATATTGTTCTTTTTACTCTTGTGACTAAGCCACACTTCACTGCCCTTATCTAAAGATTTGGGTCTCTCACCTGTACCACTCATATTCATTGGAGCTAACATTTGAATTCCTCAAGTCTACTAGATAAAACCTCAAGACTAACACCAGTACTCTCATGTTGTCATTCTTTTGATCATGACTAATCTCAAATTCAAGCTTAATGTTTATTATTAAACCCGAATATCAATACGATTGCTAGTCTACTACACTAACACACAACTACTATGCACAAATTTTAGAATCACTCGTCCACTAGGACCTTATGACCAGTAGTTAATCGTCACCTCTTTGCCTTCATACTTACAATTACTATCACCTTTGACATCGCAACATAAGTACCATTCAGTAATTCACTATACATCAATGCCTAATTAGTTCTATAACACTTTGAATATTATGTGCTCTCCCTCAAAATCATAAGCCAAGATTAGACCTATCACCTCATGAATACTCATGTTCTTCTATTCAACACTTACACCTAGCCATTTCCTACACAATGACATTTCATCAACGACTCCTTTCTAGCTACAACACACCATACCTCCTATGATGGAATCTTCACAACTCATCACTTCTTAGTCTACCCATAAGGGAAAACTCCTCATTAATAACTTACTAGGTACATGACTATATTAATATAGCTTGCCTCATCACTATCTCCCTTTCTAGAATTAGTAAACATCTGCATACTTTCCTCAAACTCTGGGCTCTTTCACTACTACTGCTCATGATCTCGTAACTCAAGCTACCTTTTCGGTTGAAAATATTACACCCTGGACGTGGCCGGCACTCAAGAACCATTACTGATCCCCAGGCAAACCCTCATCCTGGCTGACCACAAGCGGAAGACTAACTTAAGCCTGCAAATGCTTAAAACTGAATAACAATTCACGAAACTTAAATGGAAAGCTTTAACTCAAAAGAAAACTCTGAATAAAATAATAATAATATATTCAACTCGCCATAAATAGGCAACTTTAGTCTTTAAAACATTTAACCAAATAAATGAAGATTTCTAAAACTCTATTGTCTATCTATGAAACCTCAAACTGATAAAGATGGAAATCAGGACAAGACCCGCGACCTCCTAACAAGTGATATAAATGGAATCCTCTGGAAGGAAGGAGGCTCACCATAGCTAACTCGAACTCGAAGTGATATCAACGAACCTCCTGTTGATGATCCTGAATACATGCGTCTGCATCATGAAAAGATGCAGGCTAAATGGCTCAATACGTGGAATGTACGAGCATGGAAGGGGAATTCTAAACCATAAACATAAGCTTAAAAACTTGATAAAAAGGAAACATACTTACCTCTCCTCAAACTTACTCAACTCGAGTAATACTTAAGGATACTCAAAACTACTCAAACATACTCAACTCAAAAATTAGATACTCAACTCAAAGATTAGATATTCAACTTCAAATATATGATACTCGACTCGATGTACTCAACTCTAGATACTCAACTCAATATAAAGCAAGAATACACATGCAATATATGGAAAGCTTCATAAAGCAGTAAAAACAACTTAGTTCGTTAAAGAAAATGCAATATCAAACTCAACTTTACTTATTTAATAAAGTAATATAATTTATGTGGGAGATTATCTAACCGACAACCACCACTATGAGCCTAAGTGGTGATACAACGTCTTACCCACGCTACCAGAACTGTCCTATACTTTGCCGTCATAAAGAGCTCTTTAACTTAGTGGATCCAGTAACTTAAATTATGTGATCATCTAAAAAGTGTAACCCATTAATACCCATTATGGCTAAATGGTTTATGGAGACTTGAGTTATCTGAACTCGCATCCCTATATCAGTACTCAATACTACTCCCAAAACGTACTTAGCTCATATGTTTGTAAAAACAAAACTCATTCTTTGGTTTGAGATAATTACTCAAAACTTAGCTTAAAAGCTCTCTTGGAAATCATAGTTTCCTCTTTACTAAAAAACTAGCTCCAAGGCTCTTTTGAAATATCAGTTTCCTTTCTTGTTTTAATGTCAAAACATTTACTCTTTCGGAATACATAGTCCCGATATACTATTTTGAAGAAATGAACTCACCTCTTTACTCTTTACTCTTTACTCTTTGCTTAACTCAAAACTTAAGTCTTAAAACAAAGTTAAAACGTTTGTAAAAGACTTATTAAAATATGGTTCACACCGAATTATAGACGTGAACGACTCAATGCAAGGCTTCCAATAAACATAGATAGAACTCAACAGTTGGAACTCAAGAACTTCAATAATACTACTCACTTCAAGAATGCAGAACTTAGAGGGTTCATGTGGAATTATGAGCATGAACTACTCAACTCAATGGTCTACATAAGAACATGGACTTATGTATATGACTCTTCTCATTCTCTTACTTACTTTCTCAAAACTTAGTTCAAATATATAGTTAATCTCAAAGGATTCACAATTGAACTCAAAGGCTTACTTGAACTTTACTCTTAACTCTCTCTTGAATGTGAATTATGAATTCAATAGTTTTGGTTCATGATATGAAGGATCTCATGATGACAAAGTAGATTCATGAATACATTCTCCTCATCCTCTTACTCACTTGCTCGAGTCTTGAAACAAGTTACTAATAATTGTAGAATACTCCTCAAAAAGACTCTAAGGGACCTTATCAAAAAGGTTTGAAAGAACTCTCAAACTTGACTCTCTATTCTACCTTAAATTTGATTTATGAATTTAAGGTTATGATCATGTTAGCAATCATTTTAGGTGTTTAGAAGTAGCTTAGAGTAGTTAGAATCGAAAAGGAGTGAAGGTGCACTTTAAACGAACTTAAACGGCGCAATCGATGACAAATTGGATAGGGCAAGTGACCCTGGAACTATGGGTGGTGCTGGGCGCTAGCCCCTAAACTTCAGAGGCGGGTTTGGGGTGCTCTGGCAGGCGCATCGCGCCAGGCCCCAACCCAGAAAATTCAGCAAGTTTCTTTACTCATTTTCTCACCCTATTTCGCCTAGAATCGAATAATTTCTTCCCCAATCACTTAGAATTGATTACTTAACATAAGTACAATCTAATCTACTGAATCCATCCATTAAAACACTCACTTTGATCTCAAGAAATCATCCAAAACCCAACACAACTTGATAAAGAATGAACTTCAAGAACACCTATCAAGAACTTATCAAGAACTCAAATCTTTCAACTTCAAGAATGAAATTTGCGCTGAAAATAATATGTTTGGCGTGTGGGTGAACAAACCCAACACTATTGAAGCTTACATACCTCTTAGGGATCAAACCCATGGCGACAATCCACAAGAACTCTCAAGAATTTTGACGGACGCTTCGATCCTTTCTCTTTTCTCCTCTTTTCTCTTCTTTTCTCTCAACTAAAACCCTAGGTATAAACTAGGATTATAAAACTTAACCTAATCAGATTATACCATTAAAAAATTACTAAAAATGAATTAAATCTGATTGGGTAAGGAATAGACCAAAATACCCCTTACTCTTTCCGGCTAACTTTCCTTAACTGGGCAGCCTAACTTCAAAAGGCCATATCTCACTCATCCGAGCTCAAAACTAAGCAAACTCGGTTGAGTTGGGAAGATAATTCAAAGGTATTTCCTATGGTATCTGGTAGCACACCTAACTCATCCTGAGCTAGGATTTATGGTCGTTTGAAGTTGTCCCAAAACTCATACTTAAGCGTAACGTGCAAAATTTCATATTTTGCTATTTCCAATTTAGTTCTTTTTCAAACTCAAGGTGCTAAATCTAGTGAACTTAAAACTTGAGAAATTTTAATTCCTCGGTAAAATCCTACTCACAACGAAGGATGGTTCAGGTCTTAGCTTAAAAAAATTTCTGGGGTGTTACACTCTTCATTATACAAGGCCTCAAACTTAGATTTATCATAGAACACCCGACACCCACAACATTGACACTTTGAGCACCAACTCCCATGATATTTTTAGATATAATGTCAAGTTGTATCATGATCTTGGCCATATTTTGGTTCCTCTCTTGGTCCTTCTCCATTTGTTCCTTAGTCAACTTGAACGTGAGAGAGGAGACTTGGTATTCACTAGTATACCGTCCCCTGTTTATGGTAGTCATGCCATCCAAGAGTTGAACCGCTATCACATAAGGTTGATGCATAAAACCTCGCAGAGAAAGTTAGTCAGCAACACCCTTATTTACCGAGTTAAGACTCTGGTAAAAATACTGCAGCAACACGTTATCAGGCAAGCCATGGGTTAGGCATTGAAGTACCAACTTCTTGAATCACAGCCAAGTTTCATGAATTGGCTCACCTTCTAGACTCTTGAAACTCTGAATGTTATCCCAAAGAGTCATTATCTTTAAGGGAGGGAAAATTCTACTTGAAATGCGGTAACTAACTCCACCATGAAGTGATTGATTCACGTGGCAATTCAGCCAGCCACTTGCACACCTCTCCCATTAAAGAGAATGGGAATAACCTCAACCGGACCAACTCTTGGGAGATGTTCCTGAAGGAGAACAGTCCACATACATCCACAAAATTTCTAATATGCTCATAAAGGTCCTCATGAGCCAAACCACTGAAAAACCCCTTTAGTTGCAAGAGTTGCAACATAGTACTCGTGATGTGAAACACCGCATTCCCATCGACCGAAGGCAAGCGAATGGCACCAATACCTCCCATGAGATCGGGGTCATTAGCATGAGGCTCATTGACATCGTTGAGGTTTCTGATGTCATCTTGATGGCCTACTTGGGTACCATTGCTGCCGTTCACGCTCATACTTCCTTTTTTCAACACATAAACAAATCAAACAAAACTAAAAATGAAGTAAGTATCACTATAACGAACAGGAGCAAAAATTCAATTAAACTAAAAATTCTCAAGTAACACCACTCCATGGCAGCGGTGCCATTTTGATAAACGTTGTCAAAGATACTTTATCCAACACTAAGCATCAGCGGTTGTTCAATAGTAATATAACCCAACTAGTGAGTTGGGGTCGAATCCCAAGGGAGTGGTTCGTACTAAAGAATTAATAGAAAATCATAAATATGCTCAAGTCAATCATAGCTAAAAACATTTATGAAGAAAAACATAATTCAAGTTTGGGGTGACACAAGTGTCAATTATCAAAGAGGGTTTGTATTCAATTATCTACTAAAACAACAAATAACACGAAAATATGAATATGGAGATAGGATTCTTGAGATGTGATTGGATTATGGGCCAAGGTAAACAACCAGATAATTGCAATTAACAGTAAACAACTGCAAATCAGTGAATAAGCTATACTTTAGTGAGGATAAACTTTCTTTCAAACAATTTACCCCGAATTAAATTGGTTTCTCTCGAACGGCAATAAGCGGCAATGAAGCACAGCCTTCGCTTTAGTCCATTCACTCTCTCGAGCTGAATGTGTGGAAAAGGATTTATGATTCACTCTCTCGAGCTGAACCCATGTCAACCCAATATCCACAAACCATCGATTCAGTAATTTTATTTTTAAAACCTCTCTCTCGAGCAAGCCAAAAACACAAAGTTAAGATTGTATTTGCAACTACAACCTATTAAATTCAACCATAATTACTGAACAAAATCACTTTTAAACAGCGAATAAACTATCAATTAACAATACTCAGCAGTTAAATCAACTCATAATTACATAATCACACCCCAAGAATTGGGGTTTTAGCTAGACATAGTAAAAAGGTAAGAATCTTTACCAAGTTGTGTTTCCATCAACTGGGTAGAATTGATATAGTCCTTACAAAAGTCGAACATGAAGAATCTTCAACACCCACTTCTAATTTCTTAGAAATGGAAATCTTCAAATCTTTAAAGCTAAGGAAATATTATCTCTCTATTTATTTCTCAGTTCTAAACTTCAAAAATGAAGAATATTATCCTTCAACAAAAAGTCTCCTCAAAAACTCGATACTAAGCTAAGAATTTAAACAAGTATTTATAGATGTCAAAAGTTGTGTTGCAAAGGTCGAGTCGGCTCAGTTTGTCGGGATAGTCGATCCACTCGGCGATCCGCCCTTTGGTCATTTTCATCACCGTTTTGCTTTCCCCTTCAGCATCCTTGAGGTTTTGAAACTTTGGGTGATATGGCACTGCACCGCGGAACCATTCAGTGACTCGCCGAGTGCTCCTTTCGATCGCCTACTTGATTTTCGCCTTCTTGGCTTGGCACACTGGAACTTTAGGTGAAGCCAAGGCCGTTCGGTGATTCACCCAATGCATTAGGCCATCCTCAGGCCTTCTTTTCTTCATCTTTTCAGCTTCCTTGTTCCTTTTTGCTCATTAGTGTCCATGCTTTGTTACTCTATCCAAATACCTAAAATTTGAGGATTAACATCAGTTATTGGCACAAAATATGCATTTAAGGACACTTAATCTATTCAAATAAAACCCCTAATGAGTCCAAATCGTGGACTCATCAACGATCAAGGATTAACTTAATATAATTTGCTTATATTCCTTGTAGGTATGTTCATTTAAGTGGTCCGCTCGTCCATGTGAGGTATCAAGTTAACGCACTGAGTATTGTTTTGTCTCACCTAGGTTTGAGGCATGATAGTGATGTTGGGTGATGATGCTCAATGATATATAGGGTGAAGACTTTCTTTATGGAAATTTTTGTTTGGTTATGAGCATATTGATGGGTTGTTTGTGTGGTGAAGTTTGAGTAGCCATACATGGTAAAGTTTGAGTAGCTTTATGTGGTAAAGTCTGAGTAGTCGTACCTCTAAGAGATGCATGAATTAGCTCAATGATGGATTGGTTGACTTCTTTCTTAAGGTTAAATCGTCGTCTTTTTGAGAGGATGTGACTTGGTTGGTACTAGTGATATAGTCGTGCATTTTGAAAAGTTTAGCAGACCCTCCAATTTTTTAAAACAAAATGCATGATGTGAATGATCTTGTGACAACTCTTTTGAGTTTTGATTAGTTAGTAGTTTTTTAGTGTGATGTCATTTGTCCTTGAAAAGGATAGAAAAATTTGAGTAATACTGATTGATTTTCATGCCATGTGTGATGAGTTATTGATGATTCCTTGTGTTCACTTCTGCTAGCTAGAACTTTCCCGGTTAGTCTTTTAGTGTTGGCCTTGATACAGTTTGGTTAGAGAAATGATCTTAGGTATTTTTGTGGTTTTTGGAAGTCTAATTGACTTAAAAAGCCCACTTTTGTATTTAATGTATTCCTAGTTGATCCTTTGAGATTAGTACCATTTTTGTGGCAACCTCATTACAAGTCTTTCCCATTTATATATAAATAAAATAATCCTCTTTTGAACCCTTCCCTCCTTGAACTCGAAAATTATAGAAGTTGAAGCTAAAATCCAAAGTTTGGGGGTGTTGTTGGAAAGCCATAGGTGGATGCTTACCACATGAGATCTTGATTTGAGAGATAAAAAAAGAAAAGGGTGAATCAAAGAATGGAGGAAAAGGTGTTAAAGATAGAAAATCATCAAAAAAAAGAAAGAAATAAAGAGAATAAAAGAAAATTGAATCATCCAAGGTATGAAATTGTTGCATGTGGGGAATCTTGAGTGAAACGACAAAAATAATGCATTGAGTTGAAAAATGAAAAAAAGGTGAAGTTGAGAAATGAAAAAAAAAATTGTGTAGTGTTCAAGGAGGGTGAGGTCACTTTTACCCAAATGATATCGTAACCTTCCCTAAGTCTACATTACAAGCTAGATAAAAGTCCTTTGTGATCTCGGACAGAGCACTTTTTAGCTAGTGATGATATAATATAAGGGCAAGCCTATGATGTGGTATTTGTGTTCATGAGATGTTCTTTGTCAATGTGAGTATTTATATCTTTGTCCCTTGTCTTGTTGATATTTTTGTGAGTAATTTTTGGACATTCTCTTTCTTGTAAGGGCATGTAAATTGAGAAAGTGGTGTCACGCCCTGAGCCTACACCCTGGATGTGACCGACATTCGAAATCATCATTTGTACCCAAGCGAACCCTCCGCCTGTCTTGCTACTGAGAAGATAACTAACACAAGCATACATAAGCTTAAGTCTAAAGAAAAGTTAGAGTAATCAATTGAATTTGAAAGTTGTCTAAAAATACTAAGTATAAATGATCAAGTTTTATTAAAGCATTTGAAATGAAAATTGAAAGACTTACTAACTCTCTCTATCAATGAAGCCTCTACTGTTGAAATATAGGATTTGTGACAAGAACCACGACAATCTTCCTTAAAACCGCTAAAGCAATAAAAGACTAGAGTCCTCCTAAAAGCAAGGAGGCCTGACCAAAAGCTAACGACTTGTGATATAATCTAAAGAAAACGCTTGTTGATGGTTCCAAATACTTATGTCCAAATCATGAAATGATGCAGTGTTGAATATCGCCAGTACATGGAATATACGGTATGTAATGAAACTGAATGAAATAGGTAATTGAACTGAACGATTGAAAATAACTCAACTAAAGTATAGCTTGAATATAAGGTAAATATCATTTAAGCTATAAAACATAAAATGTGATAATAGAAAATACTAAAATATGTACACACGTGCGCGTGCGCGTGCGCGCACACACACATATATATACACACACACACTTTACTTTACCTTATTAGGGATCTTATCTAACCGAGAACCATCATTAAGATCCTCATGATGATACAATGTCTTACCTATGTTTCCACAATCGCCCTGTAACACCTTGGATCCAAAAAGGTAGAAAATCTTCAGTTCTGCACAGACCCGATGCGAGCATTGACGACACCATCCATGGCTTGTAGGTGGGACGATGTCTCGTTGGTGGTGACGTGGTCAACGAGTTAGGAATTTCCAAGAATGCCAAGTTTCAGTACTTTTATGATGAATCACCAGCACATCTGTCATTCAATGCACAAGTCATAGATAGGTCTCGTAGGTGAGTTCCAGACTTAGAGAGATTTTGAGGCCAAGAGTTGGGACCTACAGTCGTGGTCCACGGTCGGTCGATGGACCCACAGGCCATAGGTATGTTCTATCGTTGGGGGTCCACAATTAGTGGTCTGTGACCCCAACCACGACCAAGCAAGACAGTCTGTGGTCTGATCAACGAACTGTAGGTTGGGGCATGAGTGAGGTCAGCAGTTATTTTCCTTAGGGCTTCTGTGTCTTTTCCTCATTATTCTAGCCTAATACTATGTCATTTTACCCTTCACCTAAAGCCCTATATAAGTGTTTTTATACCCTAATTTCCCGAATTGAAATCATTTTCCCAAATTCTGAAAAGAAGAACAAGTCTTCCTCTCCAAAATATTTCTCTCTCTAGAAAGCTTGAGAAGAAGGAGTCAACCTAGGGATTCAAGTCAAGCCTCAAACTCCACCATTCAAGGTAAGCTCTTGGTATTGAGGTATGATAGTTTTCATCCGAGGAGCCATTTACTCCATTGAGATCTCAAATCTCCAACTTACAAAGTTAGAAATCCCCAATTGAGTTAGGATTTTCTTCCATGTCCTGGGTTCCTTTCAATATTAATTTATTTAATTGATTTATGAACTTTTATGCATGAATTTTATATAATCTCATGATTTTAAGATGAATCCCTATGAACCCATTCTTAACCCATGTTTTCTAAATATTGATGATTGAAAGTGGATTTTGAAATATGAAAGGTGAATTATGGAAATATGCATGTTCTTATGAAATTGATGTGATATGATGTAAAGTGCTTTGAGAGTAAAAGAATATATGTTGTTATTGTGGTTAATGGATTGCTCACATAAATACCTCATGCATGAATGTGAAAGGTTTTCTCACATAAAGGAATCTAAGGTTGAAATGTTTTCTCACCTAAAATGAGTCAAAGTTAAGGAGCTATTCTAATGAAACCTAGCTTAGATTGGTTACTTAATTGTACCTTTCCATGGATGACATATGACTTAGCTTGGATTGGCAACATGGACTGCCCTTCCTTGGATAATAAGGACAAGTTCAAAAAATTACTATTCCGTGGGATTTACGCTTAGCACCGAGAGGATATTGAGATGGAAGCTCTCCCGTTAACAAAGGCTTGGGTTTCTACTAGCAATCTCCTTATCCCATACCTATGTGCCCCCCATAGGATGATTTTCTTAGATAGACATTAGATAGTGGATCCACATAAGCTAGAAGTTCATGGTTTTACCTTGGCAAGTAGGACACCCCTTTTCGGTGTGGGATAGACACCTCATTCCATGTTGATAGCTCACATGGTCTTATATGTTGGTTAAAGGTAATTCACCCACAATAATGATCTAAGGTTACTTCAAGAAGTATCTCATATGCGATTTAAGATGATGTCTATTTGCATTGACCATGTTTTATGACTTATGTCTTCTAGCCCTTTTTACGTGATGTTTTAGCTTGGTCATTGCATACCATGAAGGTATCCTTTTTTAACCATATTTTCAAATGTTTTATGCATTGCTATAATACTTGGTACATGTTTGTACTAAAGTAAACTCTTACCTACATTTCCCCAAATATAAGATCCGACCTTACAAACTCGCACTTTCGTGGCTGGGGTTCTCATATATAAGCTTGACGATTGGTGAGTCATCATGTTCCGAGGACCGATTTTGGTTTCCCTTTTGTCTTTACTTTCAGTTTTTGAACTTGATGTACGGGCTACGTCCCGATTATTTCTTATGTACTAGATGGCTTTGAGATGATGTTTAGACTTCTACTTTTCTCTATAAAACTTTTATATCTTGAAATTATCTTTATTGATCTCTTATATTTTATTATCTCGTATCATGAACGCTAAGTGGCTTGAATGGGGCCTCTCGGGGTCTTATACCCCATGTTATGCCTAAGGGCTACCTTGGGTCGTAACAAACTTGGTAATTAGTGTACAAAGTTTAGAAAGGTCCTATGAAGTCTCATAAGCCACGTCGCATAGAGTCTTGCTCATGAGTGTGAAGCGCGTCACATTTATCAATGAGAAGCTGTAAGATGTTTAGGAAAATCCGCTTCTTTCATTACTCTAAAGTCATGTCATAGAGTTTAACTCTATAATGTTTGTCTCCTAATCCTTGTCCTATGCTCTACGGGATATGGCAAGTCAAAGGGAATATGCTAGAAGGAATGCATGAGAGAATTCTCCTTCTCAAGCTCCCCATTTCCTGGTCAACCCTTTGGCCGAGCAAGTAACTAATGCGGAGCTTAGGGCTATTTTTCAAGTGTTGGCTCAAGCCATGATAGCCCAAGCAAAAAAGGAGGTTGCGGTTCCCATAAACCCAAATGTGGGTATGGTGGCATCTAGAGTGAGGGATTTCACTAGAATGAATCCTCTGGAGCTTTGTGGCTGTAGGGTTGAGGAAGACCCTCAAGAGTTCATTGATGAGGTTTACAAGGTGTTGATGATCATTGGAGTGATACCAGTGGAGAATGTAGAATTGGCCGCTTATCAACTTATGGGTGTTTCTTAAATATGGTTCAACCAATGGAAAGAAGGGAGAGCGGAATATGCGGGGCCTCTCGATTGGGAAAAGTTCAAAGTTGCTTTCCTTGGTAGGTTCTTTCCCTTCAGATGAGGAATGCAAAGGTGATTGAGTTCAACAACCTTCATCAAGGAAATATGTCTTTGAAGGAACATGTTTTGAAGTTCATACAATTGTCTAGATATGCTTTTACCATGATTGTCGATCTAGGGCAAAGATGAGTCATATTATTTTCGATGTTTCCAAAATGGTTGTTAAAGAGTATCGTACCACTATGCTAATCAACGACATGGACATTTCCCATCACATGGTGCACACTCAACAAATCGAAGATGAGAAACTTAAGAAAAGGTCTATGGAGGCAAAGAGGCTAAAACCAGTGATGGTAACTTCTCCCACTCAAGGTCTGATGGTCATGGCCATTCTAAGTTTTGACAAAGATTCTCCAGTCAATGTTCCTCTAATGCTCCTCCTATGTTCAACAAAGATAGGGTGTCTAACCCTAAGCCTCAAGAAGGAAATGGTAGTGGATCTTCAATGCCTATGTCTACTTGTTCTAGGTGTGGAAGAAAGCACGACGGTAAATGCTTAGCTGGTACAGATGGTTGCTTTGGTTGTGGAAAGAGTGGTCATAAAATGAGGAATTGCCTAATACCTGCATCTAAAATGAGAGAAGGTAAATAATCTTCGTCTAGTGGTTCGGGTTTAAGTGTCACAAAGTAAAACCGTATATATGCACTTCAGACCCGTGGTAAATAAGAGGGTTCTCCCGATATGGTTACTGGTATACTGAAAGTCTTCCAACTTTATGTTTATGCTTTACTTGACCCCGATGCTACTTTGTTTTTTGTGACGCCATATGTGGATATTAGGTTTGATATTCTTCTAGATGTGTTGTTAGATCTTTTTTATATCTCTACTTTTGTTAGTGATTCTGTTGTGGCTAAGAGGGTCTATAGAAAGTGTCATGTCTCCTTGTCCCATAGATTCACTCATGTTGACCTTGTAGAGCTTGATATGCTAGACTTTTATGTTATCCTTGGTATGGATTGGTTACATGCATGTTATGCTTCTATTGATGGTAGACCCTATGTAGTCAAGTTTCAGTTTCAAAACAAACCCATCCTACAGTGGAAAGAGGGGAAATTTTATGCCTAACAGTCAGTTTATCTCTTGTCTTAAAGGTGGAAAGATGATTTCGAAGGGTTGCATTTACCATCTAGTTAGGGTGAGGGATATAGATTCTGAGACCCCTACGCTTAAGTCAGTCCCCGTTGTAAATGAGTTTCCGAAAGTGTTTCCTGAATTTACCCGGTATTCCTCTCAAAAGGGAAACAGACTTCGGTATTGACCTTCTCCCAGATACACAACCTATCTTTATTCCTCTTTTTCGTAAGGCCCCGACATAAATTAAGGAATTGAAGAAGCAATTAAAAGATTTGTTGGATAAGGGTTTAATCCGACCAAGTATCTATCCATGGGGTGCTCCAGTTTTGTTTGTTAGAAAAAAAGATGGTTCTCTCCATATCTGTATCGACTACTAGAAATTGAACAAGGTTACTATTAATAAAAAGTATCCTCTTCCAAGAATAAGATGATTTGTTTGACCCACTTCAAAGAGAAAGCTACTTTTCTAAGATTTACCTCCGGTCAGGTTATTACCAATTGAGGGTGAAGGAAGATGACATTCTGAAAATGGCTTTTCGAACTCAGTATGGTCATTCTGAGTTTTTGTGATGTTGTTTGGTTTGACTAATGCTCCAGTGGCATTTATGGATTTGATGAATAGGGTGTTTAGACAATACCTTGATATGTTTGTCATTGTGTTCATTGATGATATATTGGTCTATTCGAGTAGTGAAGATGAGCATACCAATCATTTGAGGATTGTGTTGCAAGTCCTCAAGGACCAACAACTCTTTGCTAAGTTTATTAAATGTGAGTTTTGGTTAAGGTCTGTGGCTTGTCTTGGTCATATTGTTTCCAGTAAGGGTATCGAGGTAGATCCCAAGAAGACGGATGCGGTCAAGAGTTGGCCTAGACTTCTAACCCCTTCGAATATTATAAGTATCTTGGGTTAAGCCAGTTACTATAGAAGGTTTCTTGAAGGGTTTTCTTCGATTGTTTCTCCATTGACGGCATTGACTCAAAAGAAGGTTAATTCATCTAGTCCGAAGTGTGTGAAAAGAATATTCAAGAATTGAAAGATAGACTTACTTCCACTCCAGTGTTGACCTTACCAGAAGGGACTCATGGATTTTTTGCTTATTGTGATGCCTTAAGAATTGGGTTAGGATATTTCCTTATGCAAAATGGCAAAGTCATTACCTATGCTTCAAGGCAACTTAAGATTCATGAGAAGAACTATCTTACTCATGACCTTGAACTAGTGGCGGTTGTTTTTTCCTTAAAGATTTGGAGGCATTACTTGTATGGTGTTCATATGGATGTCTTTACCCACTACAAGAGTTTGTAATACGTGTTTAAACAGAAAGATCTAAATCTTTGCCAATGAGGTGGCTTGATTTACTAAAGGATTATGACATGAGTGTTCTATATCACACTAGCAAAGCGAATGCGGTGGAAGATGCTCCTAGTTTATTATCGATGGGTAGTGTTTCTCACATTGAGGATGATAAAAAAGAGTTGGTTCGAGATGTTCATGGATCGGCCCGATTGGGTGTTCGGTTGATTGACTCTACCAAGGGTGGTGTTATTGTTCACAATGGTTCAAAATCATCTTTTGTGGTAAATGTGAAGGACAAGCAAGGTTTTTATCCGACATTCGTAGAATTAAAGGAAGTTGTGCTTAAAACGTTCATAGAGGCTTTCTCCCAAGAGGGAGATGGTGTACTTAGATATCAAGGTCATTTTTGCGTCCCAAATGTTGATGACATGAGAGAGAAAATCTTGTTAGAAGCCCATAGTTCTTGATATTCCATTCACCCGGGAGCCACCAAGATGTACCGTGACTTGCGGGAGATCTATTGGTGGAATGGGATGAAGAAGAATATTGTGGAATTTGTGGCTAAATGACCTAATTATCAATAAGTGAAAGCTAAGCATCAAAATTTGGGAGGTTTATCCCAAGACATTAGTATCCCTACATGGAACTGGAAAGATTTGAATATGGATTTCATTGTTGGTTTACCACGTACCTGGCGGCAACATTATTCGATTTGGGTTATTTTAGATTGAATGACGAAATCAGCTCATTTCATTCCCGTCAAGGTTTCTTATTTGGTCGAGGACTATTCTAAGTTGTATTTGAAGGAAATGGTAAGGTTGCATGGAGTGCTCTTATGCATTATCTCGTGGTACCCAATTCACCTCTCAATTTTGTAAATCTTTCTAAAAGGGTCTTGGTACTCGTGTAAAGCTTTGTACATCCTTTCATCCACAAATCGATGGGCAAGCGGAGCGTACTATCCAAAGTTTGAAAGATATTTTAAGAGAATGTGTAATTGACTTCAAGGGTAATTAGGATGATCACTTTCCATTGATTTAGTTGTGTAAAACAATAACTGTCACTCAAGTATTGGCATGACTCCATTCGAGGCTCTATTTGGTAGGAGGTGTAGATCTCATATAGGTTGGTTTGAAGTGGGTGAGGTTGCTTTGATAGGCCCCGAATTGATACTTGAGGTTATAGACAAGGTTCGAATTATTAGAGAATGGTTGAAAATGGTTCAAAGTCGACAAAAGTCCTATGACAATGTGAGGAGAAGAGATCTTCAGTTTGAGGTAAATGATTGGTTGTACTTGTAAATTTCACCCATAAAGGGTGTAATGAGATTTGGGAAGAAAGGGAAGCTTAGTCCTCGTTATGTGAGCCCATATCATATTTTGAGGGGAATTGGAAAGGTTACTTATGACCTTGATTTTCCTAATGAGTTGGCATCGGTGCATCCAGTTTTCCATGTCTCCTTGTTGAAGAAATGTGTTGGAGATCCAACCTCCATTGTTCCCTTATAAGGTTTGGGAGTTAAGGAGAATCTTTCTTATGAGGAAGTTCTGGTTGAGATTTTAAACCGGCAAGTCAAGAAGTTGAGGAACAAAGAAGTTGCTTTCGTAAATGTTCTTTGGAGAAATTAGTTAGTTGAGGATGTTAATTTGAAAGTCGAGACCGATATAATGTCCCGATATCCCCATCTCTTTCCCTCCGTCCCTACTCAAGCTTGAGGTATTTAGCTCCTCATGGTTTACTCATTGGGTGTCATATGTCTTAGATTTTCCCGTGATTTGCTCAGTATGCATGATGCTTACATTTTTAGAAAAGAGTTTATTTGATTGATTTCTACATGTTTATGTGCATTTGAGTATGAGTTACGTATACACTTCATGATATGATGTTTTGAACATGTTTTATCTTAGAGTTTATGTTTCCTCGAATATGTGCATTAAAGTGATTGCATTCATGTTGGGCTGTTAGATTAAGTTTCTACCTTCCTTATGATGTCTTGAACCCCATTCGATGATGAATGTTTCCAAGGGGGAGATATTGTAACACCTCGAACCCAAAAAGGGAGAAAATTTCAGTTCTTCATAGACCTAGTGCCAGCACAGACAATACCACCCACAACCCATAGGTGGAACGACGGTCCAATGGTGGTGAAGTGGTCGAAGAGTTAGAATTTTCCAAAAACTTCAAGTTTCAATACTTTTTCAATGGTTCACCAGGACGGTCCGTCATTCAATGCACGAGTCATAGATAGATCTCACATGTGAGACCCAGACTTAGAGAGATTTTGAGGCCAAGAGTTGGGACCTATGGTCGTGGTCCATGGTCCGTCGATGGACCCACGGGCAGTAGGTATGGTCCGTCATGGGGGGTCCACAATTAGTGGTCTCTGACCTCAACCACAACCAACCATGACAATATGTGGTCTAACCAACGGACTGTAGGTTGGGGCATGAGTGAGATCGATAGTTATTTTCTTAAGGCTTTTGGGTATTTTCCTAATTATTCTATCCTAATACTATTCGTTTTACCCTTCACCAAAAGCCCTATATAAGTGTTTTAACCCCCAAATTTCCTCAATTAAAATCATTCTCCAAAATTCTTAAAAGAAGAACAAGTCTTCCTCTCCAACATATTTCTCTCTCTAGAAAGCTTGAATAAGAAGGAGTCAACCTAAGGTTTCAAGTCAAGCCTTCAACTCCACCATTGAAAGCAAGCTCTTGGCATTGAGGTATGGTAGTGTTCATCCATTGAGCCCTTTCCTCCATGGAGTTCCCAAATTCTCCAATTTACAAAGTTAGAAATCCCCAATTGAGTTAGGGTTTTCTTCCATGTCATGGGTTCCTTTAAATGTTTCTTTATTTAATTGATTTATGAACTTTTATGATTGAATTGATATAATCTCATGATTTTAAGATAAATCCCCATGAACCCATGCTCAACCCATGTTTTCTAAATATTGATGATTGAAAGTGGGTTTTGAACTATGAAAGGTGAATATGCATGTTCTTATGGAATTGAGGAGATGTGATGTAAAATGCTTTAAGAGTAAAAGCCTATATGTTGTTGTTGTGGTTAATTGTTGTGAAAGGATTGCTCACATAACTACCTCATGCATGAATGTGAAAGGTTTTCTCACAAAAAGGATTCTAAGGTTGAAAGGTCTTCTCACCTAAAATTAATCAAAGTTAAGGAGCTATTCTAATGAAACCTAGCTTGGATTGGTTAGTTAATTGTACCTTTCCAAGGATGACATATGACTTAGCTTGGATTGGAACCATGCATGACCTTCCATGCATAATAAGCACAAGTTAAGAAAATGACTATTCCGTGAGATTTACATTTAGCATCTAGAGGATATTGAGATGGAAGTTCTCATTTTAGTAGAGGTCAGGTTTCTAGTAGCGATCTCCTTATCCCATACCTATGTGACCCCATAGGATGATTTTCTTAGATAGATATTAGCTAGTGGATCCACATAAGCTAGAAGTTCATGGTCTTACCTTGGCAAGTAGGACACCCCTTTTCGGTGTGGGGTAGACACCAAATTCCGTGTTAATAGCTCACGTGGTCTTATATGTCAGTTAAAGGTAAATCTCCCATAATAATGATCTAAGGTTACTTCAAGAAGTATCTCACGTGTGATTTAAGAAGATGTCTATTTGCATTAACCATGTTTTATGACTTATGTCTTTTAACCCTTTTTATACGATGTTTTAGCTTGGTCATTGCATACCATGAAGGTATCCCCTTTTTAAGAATGTTTTCAAATGTTTTATGCATTACTATCATACTTGGTGCATGTTTTTATTAGCTCATACTCTTGCCTATATTTCCCCAAATGTACGGTCTGACCTTATAGATTTGCACTTCTGTGGCTAGGGATCTCATATAGAAGCTTGAAGATTGGTGAGCCCTCATGTCCGGAGGACCGGGCTTGGTTTCCCTTTTGTCTTTACTTTTAGTTGTGGAAATTTATGTACGGGCTTACATCCCCATCATTTCTTATGTACTAGATGGTTTTGAGATGATGTTTATTCGTTTGCTTTTCTCTATAAAACTTTTATATATTGAAATTATCTTTTTAATCATTTGTATTCTATTATCTTATATTATGAACGCTACGAGGCTTGTATGGGGCCTCTCAGAGTCTTATACACCATGTTACGCCTAAGGGATAACTTGGATCTTGACACACCCTATACTTTGCACGAGTATAGAATGCAACTTTAACTTGTGGATCCACTAACAAGCCCTCAACGAGGAGGGGTGAGGAGTTGCCAAAATTACGATACAATCCTATCTACATAGGCAGTGCAGGGTATAGAGTTTGAGTTATCTTAATTTTTACCCCAAATCAGTATTCAATACCACTGCTAAAATATTGATATGTATGATCTTATAAAGTACTCTCTTAGCCGAGATAATATTCAAAGAATCCTTTTGAGGGATAACTGAACTTTACTTTATATGTCTGAAATGCTTCTGAAAACTCTTTATGCTTTTCTTGAAATAGTATTTTCTCTCTAAATGCAAAAATAATACATTTGGGAACATTAAAGTTCCCTTAAAACTCTTCTTAAATTGATGCTTTAAAATTACTCTTGGAGTATCTTTAATTTCCAACATCAATGAAAGGAAAATAATTGCACAAATTCTTTCGACAAAAATCTCATCAACTAGGGTTCATGTGAAAATATAAGCATGAAAAGTAACTCGGAGATTTCAATGCATAAAATATTGTAATCTCATTGTTATGAAATCAAAACTTCTATTAAGAACACAATCTAAGGGTGTGTTTGGTATGAAGGAAAATGTTTTCCCAAAAAATGTTTTCTTGGAAAACAAGTGGATTTTAACTTATTTTCTCATGTTTGGTTGGTGAGTAGATAATATTTTTTAATGTTTGGTTGGTGAATGAAAAATATTTTTCAAAAAAAATCTTTTAATTTTTGCTTGAGAATAAAAAAAATACTCTTTAGAAAAAAAATTCCGATTCAAAAATCAATCTCGATAATTAATCTAAGACTCAACCCCAACACCCAAACTAGGACAAGACCCTGATAGCCATTCAAAAATCCAACACTGAGATTTGACCTAGCACCTGACTAGACTTTCAACCTAGGAAAAAAAATATTCAAAAACCATTTTTTTGTAATAAAAAAAATTTACGGGGGGGAGGGGGGGGAAAGTAGCATAAAAATGATTCTTTTAAAAAAAATTGAAATATTTTTCAGAAGCAATTTAAAAAAAATAATTGATGGGGTAGCCTTGGTGGGGGTGGCGCGGGGGGGGGGGGGGGAGTTTACGGGTTTGGTTGGCGTGAAAAATGAAATTTTTTAAAATTTGAAATATTTCTCAAAAATAGTTTTTTCTTAAAAAAAGATTTTGACGGGAATAGCCTGAGTGGGGTGGGGTGGGGTGGGGGTAGAGGTATGGGGCGGGTAAAAATGAAAAAAAAAATTCTTTAGTAGCCCAATATTGCATTCCCCTTTCAGTTTACATTGTTTGAGAATTAGCTTCATTAAATCTTGAATATATGACCATTCGTAAGAGAATTTTCGAATCACTGCATATTATAAATTCTCATTAACTAAAATCTGATAAACTTCTTTTCCAATACAACTCTTGGCCCATCATGAAGATTCATAATAAGTTTTCAAGGATCTGATTTAATTAATGTGGGAGTAGATTTCATCAAATTGGCATATGTCATCCATGGCGGAGTAGGTAATGCCTGAGCTGCCTCCACTATAGGCTCACCCAAGTCCATCGTGGCCATATACGTTGGATTCTCTAGGGAAATTAGGGTTGTCGGTGGGAGGCTAGGTCTACCTTACTTTTTTTATGTACTAATTTGATTTCATTTTGTCCTTAATGTATAAATATGATGATACTAGTCCTTAATGTATCTAAAAATGATCAGTTTGGTCCTAAGTCATATAAGAAAAGACAATAACTACTTTGGTTGTCAAAATAAAGGCCTAACCCATCGGTGACCCCCTAAAGTTGGCATGATGATTTACTTAGACACCTTAACTGGACCAGTGGCGTAGCCTGGAATTTATGAAGGGTGTCCAAACTTTTAATAGTAATTTTTTTAAAAAAAAACGACAATTTAAATTACCAAAACAAATAATCAAGTCAAGCAATATTTAATTAAATATAAGAATATTTAAATAGAATTACAAGTGTATAATTCTAAACTAACATAAAGACAAAATAAACTACTATGAAAAACATAATTTAAATATATTATTGATCTACCGTTGTTTCATTATTTGGTTGACTTAGAGAAGTCAATCTTTTTTTTCGTACTCTATTATAATAATTCCTCATGTCCATTGAAACTTGGAACTAAAATATTAAGTTGGTTATTTTTGTTATAAAATAAGAGAAAGAGAAGAAAAAATAGAGAGAGAATTATTGAGACTCTATTCTTAATAATATTATGTTATAATTTGGGTAAATGAGTCACCTAGAGAAAGAAAACCTTATTTCACAAGGAAAAAATATTAAAATTTGAGGAAATCTTATTCCACAAGGAAAAGGTATTAAAATTTGCGGAAATAATTCAATTTTAATTGAAAAAATCCACAAGGAAAGAGTATTGAATTTAAGGAAATCTTATTCCACAAGGAAAAGGTATTAAAATTTAAGGAAATTATAATTGGAAAAAAAGGTTAGTGGATGTAAGATTTGGACTTGGGTCCCTGAAGCCAGTCATGGCACCATTAACCACCAAGCTACTGAACATTTATGTAAAAGTTACGCATGTTTATTTACTTAATTAAATTCAAGAGGTCAAAATAATTAAAGAAAAATGAAACACACCTGCAGGGAATCGAAACAGGGCAGAAAGCAGGTTCGTGACGGTTATTGCCAACACCACTACACATTACTTTGTTATTTTACGGTGTCCAAATTCTATATATACCAATATAAAGTCAAAACTTTACGTGTATATATTATAATTTTTCGACGAAGGGTGTCCAATTGGACACCCTGGAGCCTACGTGGCTCCTCCCCTAAACTGGACAATGTTCATTTTAGACACCTCATATAGGGCCCCGTTGTGTCGTTTTGACACTTTCTTTAGTATCAGCAAAAATACATAAGGTGTGTGTGTTACACTCGCTAATGACGTGTAAAGTGACGAATTAAATGATGACATTTGTCATTTGTATCAAATGTAATTTTTAAATGATTAATTTTGAGTAAAATTAATTAATCAAGAAAGCCCCCACCAACCCGATTGGAAAATAGCTTGATATGGAAGATATTTGCTCATTTAAAGAATTTTTTTATCTTAGTTTATAGAAATTCACTCTCCCTCAAACTATCAAGATAGGTTTCTTCTTAAATTCACTTACCTACAAATATTAAATTCTTTCAAGAAAGAATTTTATGAATGGATTTATTCTTAAATTTTAACAACATTTTCCGTCATTTTGCTTAAACCTTCATTCACCATGGATGAAATTTAATTTGGGCAAAATGGTGGCTTAAAATGGGGAAGAAGAAGCAAAAAAAAATAAAATTAAAATTAACTAAAAAAATTCACGCGCCAATCAATGAGTGTATCACACTCATTATGCCATGTAAGCAAAAAGTGTCAAAATGACATAGCGAAACCTTACATGAGGTGTCTAAAATGAACATGACTTAGTTGAGGTGTCTAAGTAAAATATCTTGCCAACTTTAGGGTACTTTTTCTCGTGAACTTCTGTACAATGAATTTGGAACCTTTGTACTTCAAATATGCACATAACACTCACTAGTACCGCACATGATTATATATTTTTTTATCTACCTAATAAGTTCATGCCTAAGCACTTATCAAATGGCACCAAAGATTTTGCTATTCCAGCTTTGCAACTTCTTCTGCTATTCAATTGTTCAATCTTAAATTCAACAGCATTATTTCAATCTTTGACAATCATCCTCCCTTCAGAAAAGAGCAACTTCTGAAGAGGATGTCATGTCATTGTATCTGTAATGGCTCATCTGACTCGATCAAGAAATCATCCATGATAGCAAGGGACTTCAATTGCCAATTAATGGAAGCAATTGTTTTTTGGCACTCTGCAAATCGACTAGCTGCTATTGCCATTTCTTTATCCTGCCATGCACATATTGATATAAATATGAGGAAACACGGACAAAACTTGTTCGTTACTGAAAAACAACTGACAAGGGTTTCCGGAATGTAAATTTGTGCATGCTGCATGCAACATAAAACAAATTACACCAAAATTCCCCCACTTAAACGTAAGTCTTATCTTATCGCTGTCCTGCAAAAGTTTATATCGAGAAGAGATCTTCGATATCAGAATGTCTAGCATTTATTAAAAAAGAAAAAGAATGAGTACAATGATTTACACTATCCTCTCACCATAGTGTAAAACATAAGGACTTTCGGAGAATTAAAATCACAAAGTAACACAAAAACTTCTGGAAAGTAAAACTGGGTTTTAGTTGTCTCCAAGAACCTACTGAATAAACTGCCATTTTTACCTTATAAGTAACAGGAAACCTGAAAACGTATGAAGCGGTCTTGTCTTTTTTTTGAAGAAATATCATTACTCTAATGTCTAATGATAGTGACAACCTTAATATGCTTTATAAGCTAGACAATAAAAGATATGTTCTCACATTCATTCTTAATGGTTATAAACATTAACTGCAGCCAAAGCATATTATGCATTCAATAACATTTTACCCCACCTTCAACACTCAACTTTCAAACATATCTTTTGCACGTCCAAATATCTCACCGTAATCATATATGGACACTTACTAATCATGTATTGTCACATCCTGTGCAACTTAAAATAGCACTGCATGCAGATGACAACCAATTTTTTTTAAATGTTGCAGATCATAAAAATATTATAATTCTTTAATCTCCTCTAGAAGAAAAAAGTCTACGAAAATGAAGGGTCAGCAATTACCAAAACGTTGCTAGTTGATTAGAAAGATCTGTAAGAACTTCTAAGCTATTTTCAAGGTTTTAAATACATACACAAGGGGTTGAACTCTAAAAATATGAGGCAACTGACCTTATTGATTGTAAATTCCCCGAATATAGTTCCTTTCTGAAGCTGGGATGCAGATTTTTTCACTGAATTATCAATTTCTAGTTTCTGTAACTTGGCAGCAGTTTTCTGGTGCAAATCCCTTTCCTCGGAAAGCTCCTCTTGAAGAAAATCAACTTTAGAAAGCAATGTTTGAAGCTCCAATTCAGTCGCTTTAAGTAGTGACTCTGACACATATTTCTTTGCATTGATAGCTTCAAGTTCAGCCTCAACTCCAGATTTCATTCCTTCCACCATTTCTAGTTGGGTTTGAATTCCTAAACACTTGACTTCAGTTTCCTCCAAGCAAAATTCTAATTTCTTAAGCTTCACATTGATAGCCTCAACTTCAGCCTCAGCAGCTCTTTTTGCTTCATTAGCTGTAATGAGCTGAGCTTGGAGCTCCACAACATCAATCTGTGCTTCTTCTAAGCGTTCAACTAAATTCTTGAGCATAGTATTGGCAGACTCGACTTCTGCCTCAGTCTTCTTCTTTGCTTCATTTGCCATAGATAACTTTGCTTCGAGCTCGACAATCTCAGCCTCCATTTTCTGTGAATGTTCTATTAAGTCTTTAAGCTTGGTTATAGCAGCCTTGAATTCAGCCTCCAGTTTTCTCCTGCCATCATTTTCCATAGATAACTGAGTTCTTACTTCAGTTAAATTGTCCATGGTTTCTTCTAATTGTTCTTTAGATATCTTAAGCTCTCCCTGACACTGAGTTAATTCCATCTCTAATTTCAATTTCTCCTCCTCCATCTTTGCCAACTTCTCCACGTCAGCTGCCTGACTAATCGCGGCTCCAAGTTCAGTTCTTAAAATGGGTTCACTGATGTGTGCTCCTCTGCCATTGCTTCTTTCATACACTATGTCAGGACGTGCTGCAAGTTTCTCCATCTCAAGAAAATCATCCATCAGATTTATCTCTAGAGACGACGCTATAAGCTCTCTTTTATGTGGCTTTCCATGATTATATTGACTCAATTCAGAAACTAAAGCAGAAGACAAGAAGCCAGAACTGTTTTGGTAATTATTATTTGGCTCCAAACCATTCGTGTTGCAACTATCATTTTCGACTATAGACAGCTGTTCTCCAGTATTTGATAAACTATGAGTGGAAGGTTCAACATAAGCAGAGGAAGAAGCGCTAGACTTGTGGTGGTTAATGGCTGATTTTTTCCGAACGAATGCCTTAAGCATACGGCATTCTGCTTCAAGGTTAGCGACCTTCTTGATACTCTCGAGCTGTTGTTTGCTGACCGTTTCAGCAGCATGAGTGGTTAAGTCTCTTTCAGATGTCATTAATTTGAGCTCCTCAGATATGGAAACAAGCTCAATCTTGAGTATTGAGTTCTGTTTCTCCACATATTCAAGCTTACACTGAAGATCTTTGACGTTACTGTCTTTGGCTTTAGAATTTTGCAGTTCAGCCTGGAGCTGAACAAGCTTATTTTCAAGTTCAGACTTTCTAAACTCCCATTCAGAACTTGTCTTGGACACAGTGAGCTGGAGATTCTTCTCTTGCTCTTGTCTTGACTGTCGAAGCTGTCTCAGACACTCTTTAAGTGCTCCATCAAGATGACT
>NW_026019916.1:0-29835 GCF_900185275.1 Solanum verrucosum | reverse complement strand
ACAGTTAATAAAAGGCCAACAATGATCTATGTTTTGTGCAACAAGCCCGTGAACCTTTAATCTGAATGATAGAAGATAAAACATAATATTGATTCAGCTACTATAATATAAATTAGAAGTAAGAGTACGTAGTAGTTATCATTGTCTTTTAAGGTGACCTTTAACTATTAAAACTATCAAGAAAGGACAAAAATCATACTGGTATTGTTAATGATTAGCATTAAGGACAACTAGTGAAGTCACAGAACGAGTTCCAGCATAAGATAGGAAATAAGGTTCTACCTGAGACAGCTTCCTCGGCTACTTTTGCATGTTGCTTTACCAAGTCTTCCTTCTCGCGGATAGTCTCAAGAGCTTCTGATAATTTAGCTGATAGAGTCTTAACAGTTTCATTAAGTTCTGCATCGGTGGGAGCTGTTTTAGATGTGACTTCAGGTGATTGAATGTTGTGATTCAGAAGAACCTTAGAAACAAACAAAGATCAATCAGCAAGCATACATCATAAAAAGAGGACTTCACTACACCAATATTTCATTCTCTTTTCATTTCATTAAAATAATAATTACAATTTTCTAACGTACATCTCCCAGTTTCGATTTTGATCAAAGGCAGGAGTTTGGGGGAAAAGTTACAAGGTAACGAGCATTAGCATATCATATACCTCTTGCTTCCTACATATTAAAGAAATGATATTGGGATGGAACCTATTAATGATTTGAAATCCATGACAGGCAAGTGTATAGCGCCAAAGTTATACATTTCTTTTTAACAAGAGACCTAAGACATCTGATACATTTGAGGTAGAGATAATTAGTTGAGCAGTCAAAGCAGTGAGAGATGAAAGAAAATGAATGATTATGGAAGTAGCAAATAAGTGGATAAAACAGAAACCTGATCATCTGAGAAATGGGATGAAATGGATCCAGCAGAGCTTTCAGTTTCACCACTAGGACTCGACTTCCTCCGCCACAACCAACTCCGCCGGTCCATCCAAACTCTACCTCCTCATTTTTTTGTGTCAACAAAGAAATTAATAAGCAAAATACCAAACGGAACCCCTTTACCTAAACAATTGAAAATGGGGGCTGCCTTTGATTACAATTCACATCTCACAATCACTACCTAACACTATTTCAAGTTGGAGGCATTTCAATTTCAAACTATACACTAGAATGAGTTGTTGATATCCATTCCCCATAAACAATCATTACTCTGAAACCCAAACAGAGGAAAATTGGGGATAAACCACACAAAAACTGAAAAAGATTGTGACCCACCAGAAAAAGATACCCCTCCCCAATCCCCCCAAAAAAAAAAAAAAAAGGTCAAGCCTTTCCTACCAGAAAAATCAATTTTATATATACATCATCCATGCAAAGTAAACCTACCCCCACAAAAATTACCATCATAGAATCTTCATCGAATACTGAAAAAGCAAACACAGGCCTAAACAATTATCCCCAAAAAAACATTTATACACAAGTATTTCCCATTAAAAAGTAAGATTGGAGCTTTTTGACAGTGTATACTCATAGCAATAATATCAATAGGAGAAGCTGGTGAGTGAAGACAAAGATAACTTTGCTTTCCTTGTTTTTTCATCAAAAGAAGACAATGACATCTTTTTTTTTCTATAAAATAATTGTTTTTATAGTCTTAGCTTGTATGTTGTAACAAATAAAAGATTATTCCCGCGCATGTATTTGCAACATTTTCAAAGGTATAATAATGATAATTCATCTTAGTGGGTACCTCGACGATGGCGAGAGGACAAACAACAGACTTATATCAGTGGCAAAAATTCCGGAATTAAAATATGTAAAATATCAAGTATAAGCGGACCAAATTAAATAAAAATATTAAAAAGAGGGTGGACCAGAGTTTGGAAACTTTAAACAAGAAAAAAAGGTGGACCAAAGTTTGTTATCCTTTATGTTAATAAAAAATAATAAAATAATTCAAAATTCCTTCACGTTATACATGTAACATGTTTTGTCAAGTATCATATATCATCATCATATATTACTAAATCATGGAAGGATCTAAATTAAAAATTAAATTACGAAAATATCCTTTAATCATATATATATATATATATATATATATATATATATATATATTTATTTATTTATTACTAATTACTAAAAGTGAGAAGGATCTAAAGCAAAAGTTGAACTACGAAAATATCCTTTGAGTATTAATTTATTTTCTTAAATTTTTTATTTAAATTTCATTTAATATTTATTTTGGGATTCAATGAATTTTGTCCGTTCGTATTATGATAATTAATACTCCTATTTCCAAGACTTACAATTCAATACACATCATTAAATTGCAAGTTATTATTAGCAAGAAAAAAACAACAATCTTTACATCTTCCACATACTAATAATGATGATTTTTCATAATCATAGTAACTATGAATTTTTTAAGAATTAGTCATAATGATCCTAACTTAATAAATAACCTAACTAAAAATACCACTACAAAGTCATACACAAATAGTCATTGCTACTAACTCACATTCTAGACAGTCGCAACGCCCATGTAATCCCATTAGATGCAACTTTTAGCTTTTCTCTCTTCAAAACAATCAAACATCCAACACTATTCCACATCAAACACCCAACTTCTGCAAACAACGAGCAGGTGTGAAAAAAATGAACTATGCCATGGTACTGCCCTATTAATTCAAACCTTCATCCATAGTGTGTTATTTGCCTTTCTTCTACAGTGTGTTATTATTATGGGCGGATATTTCATGTTCAACAAACATTGGAATAGGCTTTTGGGAAATTTCTGGCCACCATTAATGCCTTGTAAGTTATCGATTTATACCTCAAAATATTCATTGATATATCCTCATGAAACTCCTGTACTATTCATTGTATGGGCAAAGGGTATCATCATAACAGAAAACATGAAGATTATCTTACTTTGCACTGCTTCAACAATGGTAAGTTTGATTTTGAAATTTTCTTTGAGATTTCATCCATACAGAATTTGCTAAAACTCTTGAAGAGGTGTCCTTAAATGTTCTCTTCTGGAAGGAAAGTGATTTAGATTCTTTTGAAAACATGTAAATATTTGCCTACAATGCCTACAAATTAATAGACGCCAACATGTCATTACTCAATTTGGAGAAACGATGCTTCAGTCTTCAGAGAAAATTTGTCATTTTTAAGAACAACTTACTTTCGAACAGCCATATGCCTTTTTGTGGCCATGATGGAGTAGCCGATTGGGTAATAGTATTTGCACAAATTTGAGTAGATGATATTGTCGTCTGAATCTTCCTTATTTGTTCAATGTTGATGATATTATTAAGGAAAAAAACATGTGTTATCATACACACGATGGTGGTTCATCGTCTCTGCTACAAATCTTTGACTGATCTATTAAAATTCTTCGAGGATGGGTCATGTGCGCACAAATACCATGAAGAAGTCATCGCGAGAAGAGCAGTGCATGAGGTTTTGGATGGAAATGCTAATAAGAGAACAATTGCAAAGATTTTGTGGGACGTGGAAGAATTGTTTTTGGTAGATTATATGTTAGTTTACCCAGATTTTCTTTAATGAGTCTTACAAACTCATTTCATTGTTGAGACATAAATGATGAACATCCCTTTATTGTTTTTTTTTTACTTTATAAAAGAAATAATATTGGGCAAAAGGAAGAAGAAGAAGGAGGAGAAGGAGAAGGAGAAGGAGAAGGCGAAGAGGGAGGAGAAGAGGGAGGGGAAGAGGCAGGAGAAGAGGAAGAGGAAGAGGAAGAGGAGGAAGAGGAAGAGGAAGAAGAGGAAGGAGAAGGAGAAGGAGAAGGAGAAGAAGAAGGAGAAGAAAGAGGAGAAGAAGAAGAAGAAGAGGAGGAAGAAGAAGAAGAAGAAGAAGAAGAAGAAGAAGGAGAAGAAGAAGGAGAAGAAAGAGGAGAAGAAGAAGAAGAAGAAAGAGAAGAAGAAGAAGAAGAAGAGAAAGAGGAAGAGGAAGAGGAAGAGGAAGAGGAAGAAGAAGGAGAAGAAGAAGAAAGAGAAGAAGAAGAAGAAAGAAGACGAAGAGGAAGACGAAGAGGAAGAAGAAGGAGAAGAAAGAGGAGAAGAAAGAGGAGAAGAAGAAGAAGAAGAGAGGAAGAAGAAGAAGAAAGAGGAAGAGGAAGAGGAAGAGGAAGAGGGAGAAGAAGAAGGAGAAGAAGAAGGAGAAGAAAGAGGAGAAGAAGAAGAAGAAGAAAGAGAAGAAGAAGAAGAAAGAGAAGAAGAAGAAGAAGAAGAAAGAGAAGAAGAAGAAGGAGAAGGAGAAGGAGAAGGAGAAGGAGAAGAAGAAGGAGAAGAAAGAGAAGAAGAAGAAGAAGAAGAGAAAGAGGAAGAGGAAGAGGAAGGGAAGAGGAAGAGGAAGAGGAATCAATTTATACTCTTTCAAAATTTGGCCTTGGGGTAAATCGGCGAGGTAAGTCGCGCGTTGCCAATAGGTCCGCGATTTGCCAATCGCCTTTATCCACCGCTTTCTTATCTTGAGTTTTCATCTAATTTGTAATGTAACTTTAGGCGATTTACGTCAGGGTCACCGATGGATTCCACGATGCGCCATTTGGTCCTTTGGATCGCTATTTTTCTTGCACCTTCATTGATCGTTCTGTAATAATCGGCAGACTAAATCCTCTTTGCTGATCCAATCAACGCGTCGCTAATTGGGACTATCCTTAGTCCAATTTCTCTCATCATACTATAAATTTTGGTGGGTGAAGAGGCCACTCGGCGGATCGCCGAGTGGAGTCCGCGATCTTTGATGAGTCCACAATTTGGACTCATTTAGGGCTATCTTTTGATAGAATTAGTGTCTTCAAATGCATATTTTGTCTCAATATCTGATGAAAATCCTTAAGTTTCAACTTTTTAGAGTTTGAGGCAAAGCATGGACATTACTTGGCAAGAAGGAACAAGGCGGCTGAAAAGAATGAATAAATGAAGGCCTGAAGATCGCCGAACCTAGTTGGCAAGACGCCGATAAGCCTGGCGATCGCCTTTTGTTGCAGTGTGCTTAGTTTCGAAGGAAAATGTCAAGTTGGCGATGAAATGAAGCAGTCAGCGTGTCGCCGATCAGTTTCGCGAAGTAGTACTATATAGCCCAACGACTCAAAATGCGAAGAGGTTGAAGGCTAAAGCAGGAAGGCGATGAACTCGACCAAAAGGTGAATCGGCGAGGGTATCGGCGATCTCGACTAACTGCGCCGAATTTTCCTCCGCAGCATAAATTTTCAAACACTATAAATACTTGTTTAAATTTCTAGTAATGAGATCATATCAGTTCTATTATTTGAACTTTTTACAGTTTTTGGAGAATTGTTAGTTTTAGAGGGTTTTGGAGACTTTGTTCTAAGACCTTAAAGATTCAAAGGGTTTCAACTCCAAGAAATTGGACGTGGGTCTAGAAGATTCTTCACTCTTGACGTGGTTTAAGACTTAATTCTTCATACCCAGTTGATGGAAACTGATATTGGTATAAATTTTTATCTCTTTTACATGTCTAGCTAAAACCCCAATTCTTGGGATGTGATTTTGTGAATATGGGTTAAATTATCTGTTGGGTCTTACTTGTTGATGGTTTATTTGTTGTTTAAATGTGATTTTGTTTAGTAGTTGTGTATGAACTTAATGGGATTGTAGTTGCAAATACGATTTCATCTTAGTGTTTTTGGCTTGCTCGAGAGAGAGGTTGTAAAACTAAGACTACTAAATTGATAGCCGTATTGGGTCCACATGGGTTCAACTCGAGAGAGTGAATCCTAGTCCTTCTCCCACACATTCAACTCGAGAGAGTGAATGGGCTAAGGCGGAGGTTGTGCTTAAGGCGGCAACTCGGTGTTCGAGAGAAACCGAGTTGATTTCGACTAAGTTGCTCGAGAGAGAATTGACCCCCACTATAGTCTAGCCTAGTCACAAATGCTCAACAATTTACTATCAAAAGCATGTACCTGATAGTCTAGTTTAACCCATATTCCTATCACATCCCAAGAATCCCATCTCCGTATCTCGTTTCCTTATATTTTTACTCTTTTATAGTTGTTAATCAATACAACCCCCATCGATAATTGATGCTTGTGTCACTCCTTAGATTTAGTATGGTTTTATTCATTAATATTTATAGCTATGACTAATTAGAACTTGATTTTATTTTTCTACTAATTCTCAAAACCACTCCCTGTGGCAACGATCCCAACCCTTGGTTGGGTTATATCACTACACATGAACGTTTGGCACTTGAACCGAAATAGTGTCAGTTGATTGAGCCGAACATCAAAATAGTCTCGCGCCGGGGAGTGGTGTTATTAGAGAATTTGTAGTTAAGTAGGATTTTTGTTCTTGTTGGTTGTAGTTTTACTTACCTAATTTTTAGTTTTGTATTTTTCTTGTTTGAGCATTGAAACAGAGGAGGTGAGTATGTCAAGCAGTACTTGTGAGTAAATAGAGTTTCCTCCATTAGAAGTAATGATGTTCAGGGATCGTATTTTAACTTTCAAACAATTGGAAGGTGAACGGATTCATGAGGCATGGGCAAGGTTTATATCACTTCTGATTTGATGCCCCACTCATAAATTCCCGATATAGTCCTCTTGGACTGCTTCTACAGAAGTCTTGGTCCCGAAAACAAAGCACATCGGCCCTGTGCGATAGCAACCCACTTGCTTGATCACATGGCTGAAGGAAACCAAGGAGTAGAGAAGGACTTCATGGTGGCCGCACTGATGACTCAGATGGATGAGTTGGCCAAAAAGATAGTGGAGATTGAAGTCCAATACAAAAGGAAGGACATATGCGTTCCCTCTCATGAGCGAAGAAAGCCTAAGGACAATGAGGGTAAACATATTGAGGGAATGCTCTCAATCATTCTCAACAAGGTAAGTGAGCATGATAGGGTACTGGAAGAAGTGAATGATCCATGAGGGCAAACCAACGCCAAACCTCTCATTCTTTCTCGGTGTTGATCACCGAGCTATGTAGACGAGCCCGAGTGCCTTGAGATGAGAAGAAGGATGTGGAAGTGATTCCCACATCTTCTACCAATATCCGACAAATTGAGGTGGAGTACTTGAAGGATGAGGCAGAGAAGAATAAGGCAGCCCCGGTGGATTTCTCTTCGGTTGCTAATACTGATACATTACCTACAGAGGTAGTAGTGCCTACTCCGGCCCCTGGGCCTTCAGTTATATCTAGTGTTGTCCTTTATGTGACTCCTAGTTCCTCTACAGCTCCTCCTATCACCTAGGTCTACTACTGCTGCCTCCCGACCTCCACTCACCAAGGCTACGATACTACAGATGGGGCAGCTAGCCCATTCTGCTGATAGGCGTGCCTCCAGCCTTGAGACCACAATCCCCGGGATGATTGAGAGGGCCCTCACTGTTGTTGTGACACCTTTTAGTGTGTCTATTGATGCCCTTGTGGCAAGGATAACGGTGTGTGAGAGAGGCCAAACGGCCACTGATGAGGTGATGACTCTAAAGGTCGTTATTGCTGAGCTGAGGAAGGACGTGGAACATTTGAAGTCCATGGATATGTCCATGATTTTTGGGATGGTGGAGATCCCCCGACATGCCAACTGATACATATATGCCTTAGGCTACCACCAGAGATGAGGTTCGAGTTGAGGAGATGACTGCTGCTGAGTTCGAGGCTGAGACTGATGAGGAGCAACTTGGAGTCGATGAGGAGGCTGCTTATGAGGGCCTTACAACAGATGAGGAGGCTATGGTGGATTCAACTGTGCAGATCTCATTGGCAGACACACCCATGGATGACCCTAGTGGAGCCAGTAGTACTGATGTTGCACCGGGCACTGATGCCCTGACAGATGGAGCAACTATGTAGACAAAACCTTTTCTTTACCTCCCTCTCTGTCATTTTTATTGACCTTTATTATTTTTGTTGCATTTGAGGACAATTGTTTTTATTTGTGGTGGGGTGAGGTATTTCCATACCTATCTCTTGTGACTATTATGTGTATATAATATTGGGCTTTTGTGGTTAAATTTTGTTTGTGTATTGTGTTGTGGATGTTTGAGCTTATGGCTCCTTGTTTTAAATGCAAATGGTTTTTAGACCCTTCTGAAATTTTTTTGCCACCTCTTGTTGTGTTTAATTGTGGCTGTTCTTGTCCAAATTTTAGTATTGGTTATGATCAATACCGATGACTTGAATAGTTCTCTTAATCGAACAAAAGTGAATGTGCGGCTACGATGAGGCCAAATGAAGTTGCATAGAAAATATGTGAACATTTTGCATCTCCTTGTGACTAGCCAGTTATCGAATGAGTGTATTGTGATGAACATTGCACACTAGCGAAAGTATCGAGTATTGTTTGATATTGGTGCTAATGCCTTGTGTGATGAGCTTACCGTGAACCTTGTGTGATGAGCATACCGTGAACCTTGTGTGATGACACCTAGAATTTGCCCCATTGGTCCGTTTACTAAGTGATGCAAGCTCTTGAAATGTTCTTAGGTAACAATTTTGAAGAGTGAAACAATTTGAAAATATACCTCTTTTGTGGCCAACCTTGTGAGTGTATGAACTTTGCTTGCACACCCTTTAAGCCTTACCCTTTTCTTGGAAGAAACTTGATGCAATTGTAACCCCTCTTTATCCATTAACCCATAATCCTCATGAAGTGTGGTTTGTTTGAATAGCCAACTTATGCCAAAAGCCTAAGTTAGGGGTGTGCTGAAAAGAGAAGGTAAATCAAGAAGTGCAAAGAAGTCCCCCTTTATCCATGGTTTTCAGAAAGATGGAACCTTATGAGTTTGAGATTTGGACTCATTCAGGGCTTTATTTATAATGATTTAGTGTTCTCAAATGCTTGTTTTGTGCAAATAACTGATGTAAAAGACTTGATTTCCAGGTATATGGATTGAGGAACAATGCAAGGACACTAATTTGCAAAATCGAACGAATCACGCTGAAAGAGCGAAGAAAAGGGAGCCTTGTGATCGCCAAGTCCACTTCGCGAGTCGTTGCATGACTTCTTGACCGCCTAAAGTTCCAGTGTGCTAAGCCTTGAAGGAGAAAATCAAGTTGGCGAGAGAAAGGAGCGGTCGGCGGATCGCCGAGTGGTTCCACGATGCAGTGTTAGATCGCCCAAAGTTACAGGCCTAAAGGATGCTGAAGGCAAAGGCAAAAAGAAGATGGAATTGGCCAAAGGGCAGATCGCCAAGATGATTTGGGAGCCCGACTTACTACGCCGTAGACCTTTCGCAGCACATTTTTTGTCGACTATAAATACATTTTTGAACATTTAGTAGTTTAGTATCATATTTTTCATTACATTGAATTTTCAGTGGAGAATTGTAAGAATTCTGAGTATTGAGACAAGTTTTTCCTTAGCTTTGAAGAATTAAAGTTTTTTACTTTCGAGAAATTGGAAGTGGGTCTTTGAGATTCTTCAATTTGGACCTTTGTAAAAATGAAATCAATCTTAACCAGTTGATGGAAACTCAATTAGGTAACAATTTTTATCTTTTTATGATGTCTAGCTAAAACCCCAATTCTTGGGGTGTGATTATGTGATTATGGGCTGATTTAGTTTATGGGTAATGCTAATTGTTAGTTTAAATGTTGTTTATAAGTGATATTAATCATATATTATGGTTTAATTTAAGAATTCTAGTTGCAAATGCAGTTCTACCTTTGTGTTTTTGGCTTGCTCGAGTGAGAGGTTTTAAAACCAAGATTATTGATTGATGGTCTGTGGGTATTGGGTTGTCATGGGTTCAGCTCGAGAGAGTGAATCCTAAACCATTTTCCACACATTCAGCTTGAGAGAGTGAATGGACTACAGCGTAGGCTGTTCTTGTTTTGCATGCTTGTCGATGTTCGAGAGATATCGACTTTATTCAGGGTAAATTGTTCGAGAGAAAGTTTACCTCCTCTATAGTCTAGCTTATTCACTAATTTACAACTATTTCCTATCAGTTGCAATTACTCGGTGACATGGGATTGGATTTGGTCCGGGCTTGGAGTATTGTATTAATTACCTTAGTATGGACGTCTTTCCATGGTGGTCCTATGATGATGATTTGGCATAGTATTCTTCAGCAACCTTATGTTAGCAGATTTGAGGTCTCATCATATTGCCTTACTATTGGTTGCAAATTTGAGGTCTAGTTATTTGATCTACAACTGCAGTACATTATACAGACTCTCTATCCTCTACAGAATTGATACATATCGGTTAGATCCTATTGGTTCTTTTGGAGGCCTATCCGCAGTTCAATGTCTGGGCTATGAGTTTGTAGCTTGGGATGCTCTTATTGGTTACTTTGGGAGGCCTATCAACGTTTCGAAATCTAGGGTATGCTACCTCTATTTCTATATTCAGATGGTTTTGTTCCTAATACCTATAGCTATTCTATGTACTATCAGGCTTTTGGGGATCCATTTGTTTTTTGAAATTGCACACGAGTGTACCTTGTAGACTTATGGGGTAAGTTAGATTTTAGTTAGCTATTTACTAAATTCACTTCAGTTTTGCTTTGCACTCATTTGTATGTCCTTAAATTTTTCCTCTTTGACCTATGTTGTGTTTAATTTTCTTTTTATATTACCTTTACTTTTCTTGTTCAGTCGACCTATGATGCTTACTGAGTACCTATTGTTTTAGTAATCATGCTTATACTCTATTTCTATTTTGTTATGTAGGTACGAGCACCAACTATCAATGTTGAGTTTGACACAGAAGTTGCAGTATTCAGAGGTTACAGATGGGCACATGGTGATCTAGATCATACTTGTCTCCATATTTAATAGTTGATTAGTCTTTTGTATTTTGAGATAAGTCAGTTTATTTGTGGTTCACTTTTGGGACTTGTATTCTTTTGTAGTAGCTCTGTACCAGTGACGTCCATATTGTGGGAGGGATCTTTTGGATTTATGTATATATATATCTTGCTTCCGCTTATTCCTCCAGTTATTTATATTAAATTGCTTATTTCTACTACGTTTCTACCATTACACCCTTTAGTTGACATTCCGGGTTACGGGTTGGCATACCTACTCGTAGGTTATAGTAGGTGATATCATTACCTAAGAAATCGGGTTGTGACAATGTTTGCATCTAGTCTAGCTTATTGCCTTTCCTGTATATTGCAACGCCTCGCTATTTGAAAGAACTAGAATTTTGAAGAAACCGTTTTCAGAAATAATCAAATTTGGAAAGTTTGACAAAATTTAGCTAAGGATGAGTTTTGGGTAAATATTAAAATACCATAACTCCTAGCTCAAGATGAGTTAGGTGTTCTACCAGATACCGTAGGAAATATATTTGAATATCTTTTCAACTCCGCCGAATTTGCTCGATTTCGAGTTCGTATGAGGGAGATATGGCCAATCCAAATTGGGTTGTCTAGATAAGGAAAGTCAAAACCGGATTTGTGAAGGGTATTATGGTCTTTTTACTACTCAATTAATTAAATTCGTTTTTGTTAATTAAGTTGGTGTCTAAACTGATAGGATTCAGTTTACGCTTAGGATTTTGAGAGAAGAGAAAAGAAGAGGAGAAACTAGGAGAAGAAGCAAGGATTCGTCGCGTTCTTGAAGTTATTGTCACCGATTTCTCCAATGGTTGATCCCTACAAGGTATGTGAGATCACAGAGAGTTGTCTTAGTTCAGCCACGCACCAATCATAATTCAATTTTACGAATTTGTGTTCTTGAAAGTATAGAAATTGAATTCTTGATGGATTTTGTTGAAGGTTCTATTGGGTTCTTGATCTTTGAAGTTGGTGAGAAGTTATTGAGTTAAATTCATGAAAGTTGATGTTGTTTGAGTAGATTCTTGCATATTTTTGTTATGTAGTCGAATCTCAGTGTTTGGGGATAGAACCAATCGAATCTTGAGGGTTTAGAGTTGAAAAATGAGCAAGAAAAATAAGGGATTTTCAGGGCAGGGGTCTGGGGCACCGCGCCAGCCAGAGTGCCCCACTTTGGTTTTATGAAGTTTGGCCTCTGGGGCGCCGCGCATGCCAGTGCACCCCAAGCTAGTGTCTGAAGTTTGCCCTCTGGCTCCCCTCGCCACTCAAACGCCAAGGATGCCAAGTCTTCTACCCTTTCCCTCTTCTTTCCGTTCGAGTTCCCTTGAAACGTACCTATGTTTTCTAGTTGATTTCTACACTCCAAGGTAAGTCTAAAAAAACATGAAATCATATCCATAACATGAGATCATGAGCCTTGAATCTATAATTCAATTCAAGGAAAGTTAAGAGTCAAACCAAGAGAAGTTCATAGAGTTTTCCAAAAGTCTTTTACAATCGTTTTAACTTTGTTTTAAGACTTGAGTTTTGAGTTGAGTAAAGAGTAAAGATTGAAGTTCATTTGTTCGAAAGAGTATATCAGGACTATGTATTCCCAAAGAGTAAATATTTTCACATTTAAACAAGATAGGAAACACCAATTTCCCAGAGAGCCTTTTAGCTAGTTTTTAAGTATTTACAACAAACCACAGAAAAAGTTTTGTTTTAAAACATATGAGCTGAGTATATTTTGGGAGTAGTATTGAGCACTGATATGGGGATGAGTTCATAATAACTCAAGTCCGCGTAAACCATGTAGCCATCGTGGGTAGAAAATGGTCATACTTTTTAGATGATTCCTTAATGCTTTTAGCATAGACTAGTGGATCCACTTAGTTGAGGTGTTCTATATCCCGGCAAGTTATATGACAGTTCTGGTAGCATGGGCGAGACACTGTATCATAACATAGATTATAGTGATGGTTGTCGGTTAGGGAAACTCCCAAATAATTATATTACTTTATGACATATGTATATTGAGTTGTACTTACTGTTTTAAAAGCTTTTTATAAAATGCACCTTTACTGTTGTTTTATTCTGCATATAAGTTGAGTATCCATGAGTTGAGTAAAGCTGAGGTAAGTGTTCTCTTCAGATTCATTTTAAGCTTATGTCATGTTTAATTTTCCCCTCATTGATGCCATTTCGCGTGCATCATTTTATGATGCAGATACAGTTTACCAAGATCAGAATCTAGCGCCTTGTTGATCTAGTTGAGCACTCAAAGTCAGTTGGTGAGCCTCCTTTCTTTCCAGAGGACCTCTTTTACATTGTTTTCTAGTATTTCAGTTGTTAGGATGATCGGGGGTCTTGTCCCGACATCTCTCATTGTTTTTAGAGGCTTCATAGACGGATAGTTATAGTCCTCTAGTGTTTCCATTTTAGTTGTTTATGTTAAGACTTGGTTTGCCACTCTGGCCAAGTTTAATGTTTATTTCTAAAACATTTTAAATTATTTTGAGACAGTTCATTTAAATGCATTTGATTTCTTTATTAATGTGTAAAGTCTTTCGTTGATAGTCTAGCCAAACCAAGGGTTCGCTTGAGGCCAATAATGGTTCTCGAGTGCCAGTCCCGCCAAAGGTGTAGGCTCGGGGCATGCCATATATGTTACTGCTATCCTTATGTTTGCCACAAAGTTCATGTCACTGCTAACCTCATGTTTACATCAAAATCAAGCTTATACTCTACTTTCTGATTTCTTTGACATTTACACATTCACATGAACACGTTGAATTAACATAGTCATTCTCTTCTCCACATTCACCTGTAATCAAGAAGATTCTCCCCACATGTCGATTGAAATGGAATTATCAAAATAGATTATACTATAAACAGATGCCAAAACACTCTGTTGATTCTGTGAGGAGAGTTTAGTTATATAAAGCGGTTCAATAATACCCTACAATAATTCAAGGCATGAAGGGATTTTCAAGAAAAAAATATTAGTTGGCAGAGGTAATGCCATTGAAACTTTTACATACATTCTACTACTAATGTCACTCATGCTTACTACTCTAACTCCACCACCCGTTGTTTAATACAAGACTATAATCAAAGAAAACGTTACTTTTGTGTATAATAATATATCAAAAGTTAGGCTACAATGATTTGGAACAATGTACAGGGGGTGTGTGTTTCATGACACGATACAACTAAGAGGCAAAAGTGTTCATTACTACATAGTTAGTTATATACAAATCCATATGTCATAATCCTGAATTGTAGGTTATATATACAATTTCACGGGTATATGGAACTCAAGACAAGGCATACATGAGGAGCGCACGTGCGATGAATCTATTAATAAATGAAAAAAACCTCAACAAATTAAGAAACGAAGTACTGATTACTTAGTTTAGGATCAGTCATATATCATTAACAGCTTATCTAAGCCATCCATTAGCAGTATTCAACTTTTTTTGGTTAGTGATAGTTGCTCCTTTAGGCAATATTTTTAATGGATCTGTGCGACACACTTTGTCCTTTTTTGTAACCAAATATTTTCATCACACAAAAATATAGAGCTTCAATTTCACACTAACAATATTGAGGCGAATCTAGATCGAGTTCAATCGAACTTATTATCTTAAGCTCGAACAATGTATATATATGCAGAAAATATTTGAAATGTATATATAAAGAACATTCACACTTATTTTTGACTTACTAATTTCCTATAATAGGGTGAGCGATAAGAAAAAGATAATAGTATTACTTACGAATGTTTCTTCCTTATTTTCTCCATTTTTCACTACAAATGGATAACTCATTATTCTATGTTGATGTTGCAATCAATTGCTTTCACTTAGCATAGATAATTCAGGTACCAATACTTTATCTAGATATTCTTCTAGTTTAAAGACATAAAGATATAATCAAAACAAAGTCACAACTCACCTTTTTTGGTTCAACAATTGAAACAGGTAACAATGATTGTTGGCGATCTTCAGTTGAGCTATGATAAACCTATCACAAAATACACAAAATATTATAATTAAAACAACTAAATAACAATACTATCTAAAACATAATAGTTTTGTGAACATATTTATTTACGTGCTCATTACTACATGATTTTATATTTGAGTCACGAGTAATACCAAAATAATATACATATGCTAGTGTCCCTACCTTTACTTTATCGTCTATTTTTGCATCCATATTCATATTTGCTTCCGATAATTTTTTCTTCATCAATTATGTATCTTCCTTAGCTTTCGATAACTTCTTATCCATCACTTCGATTTCCTCTTTTGCTTCAATCAACTTTTCCTCCATCTCAATTTTCATAGTTGAGGTTACTTTTTGAACTTCTATCTCTACTATTTTATCAAAATATTATTTTGGGATCGTTTATTTATTGGGCCATAAACAAAACTTGGAGCTACTCATTTTCTTAGAGTTTGGTTATTTCCATGAGTACTTGGACCCATTACTTTTGAGTACACATCATTGGGAGCACTTCTAGGGACATTTAACTCAGGATATACCTCAGCAAGATCATTCGTTTCTTTCTTTATTAAAGAAAAGTAAATCAATTGATAGTTAACAAAATATTTATGGAATAAAAGTACCTCTATATTTATAAAGAATAGGAATTTACCATAACTTCACCAGATTTATCATTTATTGGTTGATTAGTCTTTGTCGTATGTGTTTTTTAATACACTAGTCAACCTTACTTATGTTAGACGTTTGAATTATGTCACACAAATAGCAGCAGATATATATATTTTGATTTATTAAAGAATTAAGTAGGTCAAAAACGGTTTCTCCAATAAGCAATATATTAGATGGGGTGAGTAGATGGATACACTTGCTTAGTTATACTTTCTTTGTTTGTCATAATCAAAAGGGGGTTTTAAATTGAACATGTTGCATATTTGGAAAATGAGTGTGAAACCTTATGGAAAAATAAATTAAGGTTTGACATGAGTTAATTTGCTACTATATAAAGGAATCACATTGTTCTTTCTTTCACAATTTTAGTTGTATTACTGTTAATATTGAGTTGTAATAATTTTATTTCTAATGTCCAATATGTGATTAAAATCAACTATATATTTAAAACAACTACTTTAAACTAAGTTAAGAATAAAAGTGTATCGCACATTATCATAAATCGTAAGAAATATTCGTAATTTATTTTAAAGAAAGAGAGAACCCTCTTACCATGAATCAACAAACAATTATTCTTGCACTCATCATGACAGAGTATGCTTCCACAACAACTTCTAATTCCTACAAAGTGTATGAAATTATATATCAACAAGAAATTTAAATTTAGAAAACCAATAATAGTAAAAATAACTAATGAAGTGGTGAACAAAGACATATTAATATGTCAAAAACAAATGATGCAACACTATCTAGGCAACTAATTAAGTTTCATCTTGATTGTCCATCTCCTTTTTGCAAATTCACTAAACCACCTTTGTGTTTTCAAGAATAGAGATATTATATTTTTGATATGTCATACAAAGCTAAAAAGTGGAAAGGGGGTTGGGGGGATTTGAAATTTTACAAAGATAATAGATTGAATCTTGATATATAGTATAAAACTATAAAACACTCAAATAATAATAAGCAGACAAATCACTTTATCGATAGCACCAAGTAAACCTTGTTTGGATAAACTATTCTTTGGTTATTAAACACTAATGCCAAGTCTAGTATGTCATATACTTGCATGTACAATTCATGCAAATAACCACAAATAAATATTATTATTGGAGTTGTAAATAATGTTGCAATATATTAAAATCATCATAGGAATAACCAATACCATATCGTGTATTTACCAAAATATAAACAAGATACATTATGAGGCATCATGGACACATCTAAAGCCTTAAGATCCTTTTGCATCTAGGCCACATCTAACGCCTTTTCGGTGACTTTCTTATTTAACATTGACTCGTCTATTGAGTCCAACATAATCCATACATTTGATACTAGATTTTAAGCACTTTACGATGGCCATTCCATTGTGAAGAAGTCTATATGGAGCAAGCACCTAATTTTGTTGCTCATGGGGAGTTTAGTAGCCTTGTATGTCGATTGTGTAAGTCACTCTATGGTCTGAAACAATTTATGCAAGCTTGGTTAGGGAAGTTCAACACTGTAATTTTATCGCTCTGTGTTTTATTGGCATTATGCATCGAATTTAGTAATTCATGAAAAGACCAAGCACATTGAGATTAACTGACATTATCCATTAGATTCAGCATTTCATGAGAAAACTAAGCACATTGAGATTGACGGACAATTTTTTGAAGTCGAGTGATCAACTTGTAGATATCTCACCAAGCTTCTCATGTCCTCGTATTAATATTTGTAACAAGCTAGATACATATGATTTTTATGCACTAGCTTGAGGGGGAGTGTTAGAATAGTAATAGGTATATAGAATCGTACATATTTTAGGAATAAGAATAGGAATAGTACATAGTGTCCTACTTAGAAAAGGAGTGTATTGTAGTATCCTAGTTGGAAAAGGTGTCTACTGTAGTATCTATAAATAGGGTCTCTCTGTAATAATGTAGAGACAACAATTCAACAATATTCTTTTCCTATATTTCTTAGAAGAGCCAATATCAAGGCGATGACAGTGAGAGGAGACTGAAAGCACTTCCGATCATGATGGGATGCCACCAGGGATAATCTTTTTTGCATTGGTTGTGGTTGAATTAACGTGACATATCCAATGTGAGGTTTCATGGTGTATGTTATTTGAAAATGATATAGTACTAATTGATGAGACTCACCACAAAGTTAACGATAGGCTGGAGATTGGAGACGGACTCTAAAGTCTAAAGGGTTTAGGTAGAGCAAGACCATGAATAGATACTTAAGAGTGTAAGTTCAGTGACGCTACGCATAAGGGTGTGGAAGTGAAGCTTGATGTTTAGGTCACCCCAAAAGAGGATGTTTACAAAAGTTATAGAGTCTAATATTTACAAAAGTTAACATAATAAATTAATAAACACTAGTAATAAATTCCTTGAATTTAAGATTAGCAATATAAATTATTGGGATGGAAAAGCAAGCCTTTCATAAAGAGACCGGGAGCATCAAGATATCTCCACCTCTGATATATCTTAAAAAAACAAAAACACAACAGAGAGGAGGAAACAAATAGAAGAAAATGAAGAAATGAAGAAGAAGGAGTTTAGAAAGGACGTCTTCCAAAACATTCAAGACTTGGTATCTCTGTCAAAACCATCTTCGAATCCACCAATAGAGACCTCTACAAAATGCAAAAGAAGGTCAAATATTGATATAATTTGAAGAAAAGAAGGATGTAAAGGGAGGTAGCTAATTAATTATGTGAAGAGAGAAAGAAGAAAAGAGATAACGGAGGTAGGTGTCAGTCACCCACAACCAAAAGAAATGAAAACCATGGAAGCGTTAGCTTCTTGAGATACAAGAGGAGACAAGGAACATAGAAAGTTTGAGAAGAGAGTAAGAGGATAAGAAAGAAACCCTACATTGTAAGTCTTTAATAAAGCCCTAACCGATTCTCTTAATGGACTAGGCCTGGAGATTTTTTGTTTTACTTTTAGTTTATTTCAGTTGGGCTTCTTGGTCCGATTTTGTACATACATTTTTTAAATAAAGGGGCTTTAAGCTCTATAAAGTTTTATTTAAAAAATATAAAAATGTAAATTAAATTTTATAACAAATATAGAAATTTTCAATAAGAGTAGTGTCATATTAAACCAACGGTTCAATATATAATGCAGATACACCTTATAGAAAAATAATGTCACATCATAATTGCACTAATTAAGTGAAATATGATTTTTGTATAACATATATAGAAAAAAATGTAGGAACTCATGTAACAGCTCACAACTCTATTCTTAGAATCTACATCATTCGTCGTAAGTATATGAGTTTGAACTGGATGATGTCCTACTTGCTCATGTGTTTTAAGGTCTTTTATCAAGTGCATCAAGGGTATCACATGTTATTTAGAGTCATAAGGTACATGTAACACCAAACCAAGTTCAAAGCATTTCTATCGGCTAAGTTTAAACATGAGTACATATAAGGATCAACTTCAAACGAGCATATCTCTTAGAATATGAAGATTTAGGCGAGCCATAACCTATTAAATTAAAGTTATGACTTATTTACGAGAGACACTCTAACTTGGTAGAAGCTCCATGATGGCTTCGTGACACGGAGTGAATACGTACCTCATTGTCTGATGAAATAATAAAAATCTCTCATTCACTCCTAAATTCTTACTCTCCAGAATTTCAAGAAATACGAAGGCTAGGGTTCATCTATAAAGATTTTTCTTCAATGTCCGTCACTAAGGTATGTAAGCCTTCAATAATAGTATTCATTTCACTCTCATGCCTAAATTATTTTGATTATATAAGGAATTTTGTTTAAAATCTAGGGTTTTACCCAATATTCTTCAAGCTATGATTCTTATGCAGAAAGTAGAGTTTTTATCAAAGATTTCTCAAGCATATTAATGAACTAGTTCTGGGAACGTGCTTTGAACGTTTATCCCAAAAACATAATCGTCTAAGATATCATGAATGATAAAATTGTCAAAAATATATGATAGGACTTTCTTTGTGCTATGAACTAAATATCAAAATGTCACGCCCCGAGGCTACACCCTTGACTTAACACTGGACCTAGCATCATAAGTGACCCTAAGCTAACCCTATGACTGGCATATCATAAGCATACTAAAAGAGAACTAAATAAACATGAAATATGTGGAATCTAAAATATTGGCTATCTGAAATGGGGAACAACCCAACTAATCTAAATATATAAAACATACTAGGATTTTAACAATAAATGAAAGATAAACTCAACAACTCAAGCTCATTCTACTACTATTTCTGAAAAACCTCTAACTGAGTTGAGATGTTGGGACATGTTCCCCAGCTAACTCTAACAAAACTAAAAACTGAAAGTAAATACTAAAATAAAAGCATGTCTATTATCCTCGGAATATGAGGACTCACCACTAAAGCTGTTGAGTGCGGACAAAGAATTGATCTAAGCGCGATCTGGATGCTGAGTACCTGAACCTAGCACAGAGTATGCGTTAGTATGTACTGAGCATGTAGGATAAATATACTAAGCATAAAAAACATATGTAAAAGCTGAACAAAACATAACTGAGCAATGACATACTGTGGAAGTACTGAAATATAACCGAAGAGCGAAAATGAATGAAATGATCAAGTGCTAATCATAAACATGACATGCTAAACTGAATACTAAAGTATATACTGAAAACCCGGTCAATTCACTAAGAGTCTGACTGTAGGAGCTACTATTAACTGTCATAAAACCACATGAGCTAAACGTGGAGTCCGACGTATACGCCCTATCGAGAGGACCCAATATACATTGTTAGGGGTATAAAGGCAAGACTGGCATGATCACTTAATCTAATTCCCAATAGAAGGGACTTATACTCCTACGTGGACACATAGTTTGGGAATATGAGGGTACATTGAACCCTAGTCCAACTCGGTGTTAAGTCTACTCCTAACTGAATATGTATATGACTGAAATACTGAATAGCTCAAATACTTACATGCAATTTGAGAATGCAACATTTATGTATTGATAATGTGATATTCGAAAATTGAAGCATGATTATCTGTTTAACTGACCTAGAAAGTGCAATTCATGAACTATGAGAATCTACACAACTAGGGTTCTCAGTTTCATACAAGGAAATAAGCGAACTCTCCAAGAAACATGCTATTTTGATTTAGGATACTACAGTAGCTAAAATACAGTGAATATACAAGGTTTTATAAACCCTATGTCTAAACAAGATATGGAGAATTAAGGAACTGCATGAATTATAGGGACCTACTTGATGAAAGGAACCCACTAGTGAAATCCCACATACCTGGTGACGAAATTTACAGAGAAATCCTTCGATTTTGTGGGCTGAACTTGAATAAAACCTTTTACTTGTTCTTGAGAGAGGTGTCGACTTTGCTCTACTTTTTTCTCTAATTTTGAGGGATTTTGGAGAATAGAGGTTATGGTTAGGTTCTGACTAGATTATTAGGCTTAAACTTAGCAAAATGACGGAGTTTGGTGTTAAACAACCTAGTTTAAATGTCCAAAGCATATGGGAAAGACAAAAACGACCCTGACTTAATAGCGGACAAGGCCATCGACGGCTCCTGGCAGGGTGTCGATCGGCGTTTGAGGCTAGGAATGTGGGTCACGATCCACGGACCCTGGACCACGGACCGTGGTCCCACGTACGGTAAGTAGGTCCTTCCATGGGTCATGATTTATCCTGGAGTTCTAGGTGGCCAACAATGCACCATACCTATGGGCCGTGGTTTGGCCTCCGTCGGTGGCACTTGCAAGTTCTTAAAATTTTAATGGCACTTTCTCAAATCTGGAGTTTTACATTATTTCCCGTTGGGAACATTCATCCTCGAATGAGCTGCAATCCCTACCACTAAGTACTAGAAACTGATATCCAACTTAACTAAGTTCCAAGAACATGCAAATGTGCTGAAATGCAAGAACAACTAAAGGAACAAGATACTAAGTGTGACGACCTAGGGGTACCACCTAGATGTAACAGGATGCACAAGACCCCCGAGAGACCTCATACCAGACAACTTAGCATATCATAACATAAAGTAATAGAAAATTGTGTTGAAATTTAAAATATTACAACACAATCTAAGTCTTTCATAAAATGAGCTGAAGTCTAAAATCATCGTCTCAAACCGTCTTACATAAGAGATAAAAGATCTTGGGAGGCAGCCCATACAGTAGTTCAAGGTATAAAATGAAAGAACATAACAGAAAGCGGCGATCACAGGCTCGAACACAATGAGGACTCACAAAATCATCATTTCCTTTATGAAATAATGAAGCTAGCCATGATTGTGAGTATCTATGTCATCCGACCCTACATTTGATAAGAATGTAGGCAAAATTAAGTACTAAATATGATATCTAGCATAAACAACATAAACATCATGGTTAGTCAACATAAACCATAAGCATAATCAATACACATAAATCAATATCATAATAAGAAAGGAATACTTCTCAAGCAACATTACTCATCCTTAGTCAAGACTTGTGTCATCACCTCTTAGTCAACTTACCTCATGGAAGGTACCTCAGCAACAATCCAAGCTATTCATTCTTCATAAGGTAATTACCATAGTTTATGCTTAGTTTTAAAGATATGGAAATTCACCTCATTGTCTAACTTACAAGGCTAATGGGTATTCAAATCTTGCCTTACTTAACTTTAGATTTCGGGTACTTGCCTCCACAACCTCATCATATGATACATGTACTCGCCTCTACATCATTTCATAAGGAGCATGGGTACTCGCCTCCATGTCCATTCATCATATTTGGAACATAGGGAATCACCTGTTGTTCAATTCCAAGGATTATGGGAAATAACATCATATCCTTCACATATGGAGTTCAAGGGTAGTTGCTTCTAGACTCATCATTACATAGTATTTTAGTTTAGATTCATTTTAGGGGAGCAATTAAGCAATTCATGTGAGAAAGCCTTTCACATTCATACATTCATAATTAAGCAGTTCATGTGGGAAGTTTCCCTTCCTCAACAATTCCCATCATAAGCTTTACTCTCAAAGCCCTAGATCTCATGATCATCATCTAAGTTTCATTCTCAAGAAATTCTAATCATAATTCATCAATCCTATAAGGACAAGCCTAAACCCACAAAGTTTCCCTTCATGGCACCAACCCAATTATATCAATTTTAGGGTTTAATCATGGAATAGGCATGAATACATGTAATTTCACTATAATAACATGTAATTCTACTAATTCAATCATAAACAATCACAATCCACTCACTTGGATCCATAACCAACATAACCCACAACATTGGAAGAAACCCTAACTAAATTGGTGAAATTCTTCATCAAATTGGAGAATTCTAGGGGACTCCATGGGATTGAATCCCATGGATGAAAAGCTATAATACCTAGTCACAATGCCCAAAAATCTTGAAGATTGGAGACTTGAACTTGACCTAGCTTCAACTTTCTTCCTTCTTCTTCCAACTTGTAGAGAGAGAATTTTAGAGAGGAGTTTTGGGTTTTCTTTTGGGATTTGAGAGAATGACTTAATTGGGGGATTTTGGGGGTTAACAATACTTATATAGGTAGTCTAGGTTTAGTCAAAACTACACCACTTAATTCTAATTAAATCTGGAAAAGACCCATAAGTTTTCAACTTAACCATCCCTAGAGGCCCACCCATGAGATCACGCCGATGGACGGTGGATGGACCTAGGTCCGTCCTAGTGAACCATGGGTTGGTGGTGTGGGACTTAGTTTCCGGACTCTGACCTACAGACTCCTAGCCACGAGCCGTGGACCCATCCACGGGGCGTGGGTCCATCCACGGGGTGTGGGTCCTAGTCGTGGTTTACTGCCTTAGGTAGTCCTTAAGGTATCCATTAGCGAGGCTCACCCACAAGGCATGGACCAAACCAGGGACCGTGATTGGCCCTCGTGGTTGACACCTGGGAGTTCCCAAATCTGTTAAGCTTCCCTCTTTAGGCTACGGGGTGATACAATATCTCCTACTTGGGAACATTCGTCCTCGAATGAGATTCTAAGCACGTTTCTAAACGAAAAGACCCAAGACTAGCAGCCTATCATGCATGGAACTGTACTAAATGCACAACACTAAGGAGGAAACATCATCTCCAAGACAAACATACTCGCTGTACTATAAGCAAGTAAGAACTACATCTAACAACCTAATATGCATGAAATTTTCTGATTTCTAACTTCAAGGAAGAACTTACCATCTCCAACTTAGAAGCATGCTCAACACAAACTCATAGAGCTTAAATGCAATCTATACCCAAAGCACATACTCAAGGAGGAAATCTCCACTCCAAGTAAAGGCATGTTGAACAACTCATCTCATGAAGTCTATAGGAAACTCATACTTAATGCACAAGAACATGGGGAAAACAATTCACATAAGTTATTTCTTTCACAACCTAAGCAATTCATGAACATGCATAATCATAAAGAAATCATGGGAACACATGAATAACACATGACTTCTAAAAATAAAGAAAACCAAGAGGAAATTCATTACGTCAAGCTAAAATAGAAGGAAAAGATGAGGATATCGGGACTTCATATCAGCCTCGGCCTCCCAACTAGCACTCTGAACTAAGTGGTTTCCTCACAAAACACACGGAGGCTACTTCCTTGTTTCTCAATCTCTTAACTTGCCGGTCTAGAATCTCAACCAGAACTTCTTCATAAGAAAGACACTCATCAACTCCCAAACTTTCAAGGGAAATTATGAATGTTGGGTCTCCAACACACTTCTTAAGTATGGAGACATGGAAAATGGTATGCACGGTTGCCAACTCATTTGGCAAATCCAACTCATAATCCACCTTACCAACACGTCTCACGATAATCGGGCCCATGTATCGCGGACTAAGCTTCCCCTTCTTTCCAAATCTCATCACACCCTTCATGGGTGAGATTTTCAAATAGACCCAATCACTAACCTCAAACACTAGGTCTCTTCTTCTAACACCGGCATAGGACTTTTGTCGGCTTTGGGTTGTTCTCAATCTCTCTCTAATGAGCCAGACTTTCTCCATAGATTCATGAACTAATTCAGGTCCAATCAAAGCAACTTCACCCACTTCAAAACACCCTATAGGAGACCTACACCTTCTACCATAAAGAGGTTCAAAGGGGGCCATACCAATACTAGAATGGTGGCTATTATTATAAGCAAGCTTCATCAAAGACAAGTGATCATCCCAACATCCCTTGAAATCGATGATACATGCTCTTAGCATATCATCTAAAGTTTAGATCATTTGTTTTGCTTACGCGTTGGTTTGTGGATGAAAAGTTGTGCTAAGCTTGACCTTGGTGCCAAGTCTCTTTTGGAATGACTTCCAAAACTGAGAAGTAAACTGAGTATCTCTATCGGAGAAAATGAACAAGGGCACACCATGTAATTTAACCATTTTTGTCACACACAACTTGGCATAATCTTCCGCCAAATAAGAAACCTTGACGGGAAGGAAATGTGCCAATTTTGTCATCCGATCTAGAACCACACAAATAGAGTCATGCTGGCACTGGGTCGAGGCAAACAAACTATAAAATCCATATTTACTTCTTCCCACTTCCAAGTAGGAATGCTAATATCTTGAGCTAAACCTCCCTGTTTCTGATACTCTGCCTTTACTTTTTGACAATTTGGACATTTGGCCACAAATACCGCAGTATCCTTCTTCATCTGATTCCACCAATAGACTTTCTGTATATCACGGTACATCTGGGTGCCTCCCGGGTGAATGAAATACCACGAACTATGGGCTTCTGCCAAAATTTGTTCCATTAGCTCATCAACATTCAGAACAGATAATCGACCTTCGTATCTAAGTACCCATCTCCCTCTTGGGAGAAAGCCTCAACGGACTTCTTGAGTACCGCTCTTTTCAATTCTACCAAAGTTGGATATAGACATTGCTTATCTTTCACATCATTTACAAAAGATGATTCGAAACCATTATGGACCATGACACCACCCTTGTTGAAATCTACCAATTGAACACCTAATTGGGCCAATCTATGCACATCTTGTGCCAACTCTTTTTTATCATCATCAACATGTTCAACACTAACCATAGACAACCTACTAAGAGCATCCGCTAATACATTCACCTTTTCGGGGTGATAAAGAAGACTCATATCATATTCCTTCAATAATTCCAACCACTTTTTTTGGCGAAGGTTTAGATATTTTTAGGTAAAACATATTGTAAACTCCTGTGGTGGATGAAAATATCAACATGAACCCCATACAAATAATGCCTCCAAATCTTTAAGGCAAATACCACTGCCGCTAATTCAAGGTTGTGAGTAGGATAATTCTTCTCTTGGGATTTAAGTTTCCTTGAAGAATAGGCAATCACCTTGCCATTTTGCATGACATACTGGTATACTCGCGGAGCCGGAGTGAGCATGAGCAGCATTTGAGGATAGTGCTCCAGACTTTGAGAGATCAGCGGCTTTATGCCAAGTTCTCAAATTGCGAGTTTTGGCTTGAGTCTGTAGCCTTCTTGGGGCACGTGGTGTCCAAGGAGGGTATTAGGGTTGATCCGACGAAGATTGAGGCTATTCGTGATTGGCACAGGCCCACCTCTGTGACTGAGATTCGTAGCTTCGTCGGATTGGCAGGCTACTGTAGGGGTTTTGTTGAGGGATTTTCTACTATAGCAGCGCCTTTGACTCGGTTGACTCGCCAGGATGTTCTGTTTGTGTGGTCGGAAGAGTGTGAGAGGAGTTTTCTGAGGCTTATGGAGTTGCTTACCACCGCTCATATATTGACTCTTCCAGTTGAGGGCGAGGGGTTTACTGTTTATTGTGACGCATCCGGCATTGGTTTGGGTTGTGTACTGATGCAGCAGGGCCGTGTTATTGCTTATGCGTCGAGACAGCTTAAGTCGCACGACCGCAACTACCCCACTCATGACTTAGAGTTGGCGGCAGTGGTTTTTGCGCTTAAGATTTGGAGGCATTACCTGTATGGAGTTCGATGTGAGATCTATACTGATCACAGGAGTCTTCAGTACATCATGAGCCAGAGGGACCTTAATTCGAGGCAGCGTCGTTGGATTGAGCTCCTGAACGACTACGACCTCTCTATTCTCTATCATCCGGGCAAGGCGAATGTGGTAGCAGACGCCTTGAGCCGGAAGGCAGTGAGTATGGGTAGTCTAGCCTTCTTATCTGTTGAGGAGCGACCCTTAGCTTTGGACATTCAGTCCTTAGCTAATAGCATGGTTCGGTTGGATATCTCAGATTCTAGACTCGTCTTGGCCTTTATGGGAGTTCAGTCTTCTTTGCTTGATAGGATCCGTGGTTGCCAGTTTGAGGATGATACTTTGGTGGCCCTTAGAGATCGAGTGTTAGCGGGTGATGGTGGTCAGGCTACCTTAGATCCTGATGGAGTGTTGAAATTTGCCGGCCGCATCTGTGTTCCAAGAGTTGGAGATTTGATACAGTTGATACTTTCTGAGGCCCATGAGTCTAGATACTCTATCCATCCGGGCACAGCGAAGATGTATCGTGATTTGAGGCAGCATTACTGGTGGAGTGGCATGAGGAGAGATATTGTTGACTTTGTTTCCCGTTGCTTGTGCTGCCAGCAGGTAAAGGCCGAGCATTTGAGGCCTGGTGGCGAGTTCCAGAGATTACCCATTCCGGAGTGGAAGTGGGAGCGTATCACTATGGACTTCGTTGTGGGGTTGCCTCGGACTTCTAGAGGTGTTGACAGCATTTGGGTCATCGTGGATCGATTGACTAAGTCAGCACACTTCCTTCCTGTTCATACTACCTTCAGTGCCGAGAGGTTGGCTCGTATCTATATTCGGGAGGTAGTTCGTCTTCACGGCGTGCCTGTTTCTATTATTTCAGATCGGGGTTCACAGTTCACTTCCAGCTTTTGGAGGGCTTTTCAGGAGGAGTTGGGAACCCGTGTCCACCTTAGCACAGCATTTCACCCACAGACGGATGGTCAGTCAGAGCGTACTATTCAGGTCCTTGAGGATATGTTGCGGGCCTGTGTTATGGATTTTGGAGGTCAGTGGGACCAGTTCTTGCCTTTGGCGGAGTTTGCGTACAACAACAGCTACCACTCGAGTATTCAGATGGCCCCATTCGAGGCCTTATATGGTAGGCGTTGTCGCTCTCCAGTGGGTTGGTTTGAGTCTACAGAGCCTAGGCCGCGTGGTACAGATTTGCTTCAGGAGGCCCTGGATCAGGTGAGGGTGATTCAGGATAGGCTCAGGACGGCTCAGAGTAGGCACCAGAGTTATGCTGATCAGAGGCGTCGACCTTTGAGATTCTCTGTTGGTGACCGGTATTCCTCCGCGTGTCGCCCATGAAGGGCGTGATGAGGTTTGGGAGGCGGGGCAAGCTTAGCCCCAGGTACATTGGACCTTTTGAGATACTCTGGACAGTTGGGGAGGTTGCTTATGAGTTGGCCCTACCTCCAGTATTTTCAGCCATCCACCCAGTGTTTCATGTTTCGATGCTGCGGCGGTATGTTCCTGATGAGTCCCATGTGCTCCAGTATGATGCAGTCGAGTTGGATGATCGTTTGACATTTGTAGAGGAGCCAGTTGCCATTCTAGCCAGAGATGTGAGGAGATTGCGCTCGAGAGCCATTCCTGTTGTTAAGGTCCGTTGGAGGCATCGTCCAGTCGAGGAGGCTACCTGGGAGACCGAGCAGGAGATGCGAGAGCAGTTTCCCGGCTTGTTTGAGCCTTCAGGTACTTCTTGATCTTTTCTTTCGCGGACGAAATTTCTTTTAGTAGTGGATATTGTAATGACCCTCCAGGTCATTTTTAAATTAAAGAATTCTTTTCCTCGTATAGAGCATTCCTGTAGCGGCCCCAAGTCATTTATGACTTGCTGGCACTGACTGTTCGGTCGCCTGGTCGTTCGTTTGGGTTTTAGGCCCGTTTCCCTGTTTTGGAGATTTTTATAACTTGAAAAGTTGACTTTGGTCAACCTTCTTGGAAGTCGTGCTCAGATGAAAATTCTGACAGCTAGGTTAGCTTCGGAAGATCGATTTTGGTCTAGAACGACCCTTTGTTCACTTCCCGAGGCTTTAGATGGCAGTTGTGGAATCTGGCTCAAACGATACTGGGTGGGGACCCACTTTTCATCGAAGCATCTCCAAATGGAAATTCCGCCTTCACGGTTGAGTCCGAAATATCATTTCCAATCAGATTCCATATAAGGTTTGTATTTTTCCGACTCCGAACGAGTCGAAACATCGAAATTTAAGTTTGAAGGGTTGTAAGTTTTGACGCGGCGGTGACGTGGCAGAGCCACGCGACGCCACGTGGCAGAGGAGTGGAATTCTGGAAATTTCCAGAATTTAGGACGAATTTCGTCCATTTTTTTCCTTCAACTTCAACTTAAGATTGCTCCTTCATTTTGAGTCCAAATTAGGTGCTTCAAAAGGAAATTCAAAGAATTTCGAGGGGAATCTAGCGGTGATCTCAGAAACACGAGGGGAGGCTTCGTTTGAGGTAAGAAATCGATTTTAGCCACTGCTAGGGTGATGTTCGGATTGAATTGTTGTTGAATTTTGAAATGTGAGATCTTGATCATCTTAGGTCCTGTTTTGAGTCATTCTTGAGGCTAAATTGTAGAGTTTTTCGCAAGGATCGTCGTGGTATAATCTGTTTGGGTTGAAAGGGTCTCGTTTTTCCGGAAATTGGTGATCAAGGGGCTGCCCATTTTAATTGTTATGGCTGATTTGCGGTGTTTTAAGCATCTGTTTGTGCTAAATTTTGGGGTATTGTTTAGTAAGGTATTTGGGACGTTTTCACGGATTCATTTTCGAGATTCCAATTGTGGGCCCCACAATCCCGTTTTAGACCCATTTTGGGTCCGTCTCCGAAAAATATAATTTTAGTGTCAATATATTCGTAATGACGAGGTGATTAACCTTTTGTTAGTGGGGAAGCATTTGGAGACCGTTCGGAGGGGAAAAGATCCAGTACCGTGAGTTGGAGCACGCGTGGTCGACTTTCAGGTAGGCTATGGCTTTCTCTCGTGAGATTGAGCATGTTTAGGCAATTGTTTATTGATTTGCTTGAGTATGGAGGGAGTTCGGGTGTCGAGCATGCTAAATTTCTATAATTCCTGCCTTAGACCTTATTTCGGGAAAGTGTTGGATTATGATAGCATGTCTCTTGATATTATTGAATATCCATATCTTGTGGTGTATATGATAATATTGATTTGAAGTATGTTTGGCCTTAGTCTAGGCTTAGACTAGTGTTGCCATAGACTTGCTAGATTTCGGATGTCGTTGGGTAGTAGAACTTTTTCCGATGTCGTTTCGGACGGTCAGCTCCTTGTAGACTGATATAGCAGACTTGAGTCTGATAGTCGG
>NW_026019915.1:1362782-1447147 GCF_900185275.1 Solanum verrucosum | reverse complement strand
CTGAGGTCTATCTTTGAGAAATGACTAGCACCCTGAAGTTGGTCGAACAAGTCATCAATCCTGGGGATAGGGTACTTATTCTTGATTGTGACTTTGTTCAACTGCCTATAGTCAATGCACATTCTGAGAGAACCATCTTTCTTCTTTACGAACAACACTGGTGCACCCCATGGCAAAATACTAGGTCTGATGAAACCCTTATCTAGAAGGTCTTTCAACTGCTCTTTCAATTCCTTAAGCTCAGCTAGAGCGATTCTGTAAGGAGGAATAGAGATAGGCTGGGTATCTGGAAGGAGATCAATTCCAAAGTCGATTTCCCTTTCGGAAGGAACTCCGGGAAGATCATCTGGAAACACTTCTGAAAACTCACTAACTACAGGAACTGACTCAAGAGTTGGGGATTCGAAACTAGAATCCTTAACCCGAACTAGATGATAGAGATAACCCTTAGAGATCATCTTTCTGTCCTTTAAGGCAAGAAATGAATCGACTCATAGGCGCTAAGCTACTACTCTTCCATTCTAGGATTGGTTCGTCTGGAAACTGAAAACGAACAATCCTAGTTCTACAATCGACTGAGGATTCAATTATCTATCATATCATAGGCAATGGGACACATAATTCCTTTTATGCTAAAAGTCATGACCATCTGAAGTTGACCCAATCACAATTTTCATCTAACTGGCTGCTACCCTCACCTACGGTCAGACCTACGGATCGTGCATCGAATGAAGGTCTGTGTTGGTCAACCGTCAATCGGAACTAAAGCTGGGATTTAGGGGCATCGATTCACGCACACGAACCACGGTCCGTGACCTGATCTACAAACCGTAGGTCCGGCCGTGGGTCAACACTTAGCTGAATTTCTGGCTGAGTTCTGGGGGTGTTTGCTAACACGAACCACGAACCTGCAGGACGGGCTGTGGTTCCTCCTACGGTCCGTGGATGTTCCTGTGAGTGCCACCTACAACACCAAAAATCTGTAATCTGGTATATTTTCGGATACAGGGTGTTACAGTGGTCATCATGGGGGTGCAAAGACTTCTCACAAGGTAATCCAGAGTGACTACTACTGGCCTACAATCTATCAGGACTCAATTAAATTGGTTAAGGGTTATGATGTGTGTCAGAGACAATGAGCCATTTCTCATCGGCATGAACTGCCAATGACCCCTATTTTGGAGGTGGAATTGTTTGGTGTGTGGGAATTGATTTCATAGGACCATTTGTGAGTTCATATGGGTAAAAGTATATACTGGTAGCAGTGGACTATATGTCCAAATGGGTTAAGGCAGTCGCTCTGTCTGAAAATGATGGTAAGAGTGTTGCTAGTTTTCTGAAGAAGAAGAAAATACTCTCAAGGTTTGGCACACCTAGAGATATTATCAGCGATGGAGGCTCACACTTCTGTAATAAAGTGTTTAGTGCAATTTTGGCTAAATATAGGGTTAAACAGCACAAAGTAGCAACACTGTATCATCCGCAAACTAGTGGTCAAGTTGAGGTATCGAACAGGGAAATCATAACAATATTGGCAAAGATAGTGAATGCCAACAGAAAAGATTGAGCAAGGAAATTAGATGATGCACTGTGGGCATATCAGACAACTTTCAAGACACCCAATGGTATGTCTCCATATCAGTTGGTGTTTGACTTCAAACGAGCATATCACCCTTATACGAGCTCGAAAATTAGAAAACTCGATGGTGTTGGAAAGAGGACTCCAAGACCTTTCATTCGATATCTTTTTTTCAACTGACTTCTACTTACTTTAAAAATGCACTAACTGATTTCTATTCTGAGAATCAATTATTTTTCACGACTACTAAAAAGTGTAGTTTTAATTTGTTTTTCATTCTTTTTTTTTCTTTTCATTTCTCATATTTTTACACTAAAATATTAATTAAAAACAAAAATCTCACTTAATAATAAACATTGATATCTACAAAGGAGATATTTAAGACCAAAATTTACCATCTAAATCACGTGTGAGAAATATCATATATACCCCTAAACTTTGCGAGATGATCAAATAGACCCTATTTGGATTAATTTTTTTTATAAAAAAAGTTAAATAAATAACTTGAAAAAAAAATTCATTTTCGTCAAATGACAAAAGTATCTGAGCTATTTGTGTAATTAAAGGTATCTGTGAACCCCTTTATTTAACTTTAGTTATATTAACTATAAATCGCAAAGTTAAGGAGTATATCAAACTTCAACAACAACAACAACAACAACAATAATAATAACAATAATAATTATAATAACTATAATAATAATAACAATAATAATCCAAATAATCTACACAATATATTTTTATAAAGATCAGATAATGTAGTAGAGGTCGACAAATTATAAAAATTAGAAAAAAAATACATATTAAATAAATTTTGTAACATAATTATAAAATATTTCAATAACCACAGTTAAAACTCATAACACTTTAGACATGCAGGGTTCAATAACCACAGTTAAAACTCATATAGTTTGCATTCGTGTGTTATATTAGAACACTCAAATCACTCTCTAAAACCAATTAAAATAGAGAGCGGTCATAGTCAATATGAAAACACAACGAAGAGTGGGATTGAATCCCACAAGTAATGATATATGGTGGAGAATTCCATTTCAAGAATTTGGACTTTAAATTAGCTCATTTGTAATAGTAAGAACAATTGGATGGATGATACCACCAACATAATATAAAGATTTGGTTATCAATTATCGCAATTAAACTAAGAAATTGAAGCAATCAAGAGTTAACAAGCAACCTAGGGGTGCACGGATTGGAAATCGATGTCATTCATGAATAGGCTAAGTCATCTTCATTGACGCTAATCATCTTTCGATCTCAAAGCATCTATGGATAGAATCTCCTTTCGGTCTCATCTAAATGCCAACCTAAACAACCCAATGCCTTACTATATTATATCTTTCAAGAACAGGGCAATTAGATACAATCCATAACTTCTTTTTAAAGCAAGTTACAAACATCAAACCTAAATTGATAGTATTGAACTAATTACCCACGACAATCAATCTATTTTGAGCATCAATCGGAGATCAGAAGTAGGAATTAAGTTTGAAACCTTAACACTTAAGTTAATCCCATGATAATTAGACCAAATTCATGTATGAACAAAAAAAATAGAGCATAGCACAATGTCAACTACATTAAATCAATACCCATCCCCACTTTCGCACCCCTAGATCATGGGGTTTCAGCAACTCATCACATAAAGTAATGAAATTATACCTTTCATGAAAGCATCCATGGGTAACTTGAAATCAATAAATTGCAAGTAAACCCATTTTGGATTCAACTTCAGTGTATCAAAATCAACCACTAAGTTGTCAAACCCCAAAAGCTATAAAAGTTTCTTTGAAGGTAAAGTGTTTCTCTCCCAAAAACATCTAAAAAAGAACTCTCTAAAAACTTTATCCTTTGCGCTATTTATACCTTCTCAAAATTTGGCCCAAAATCCATTTCATGAGTGACTCGACGATATTAATCGGGCTCGTCGAACCTGTTCAGTGAATCTCCCTTCTCTCCTTAGCTCACATTATGATGTTCCAAGCTTCAGGTTCTTGAAACTGAGTTGACGAACTCAATTGAGTCAGCCTTTCACATCCAGCGAATCGTTGAATACCACCTTAGTTTGTCCTTCAAGCGCTCAATCTTTGCTTTGCACACTGTTGCTTTCGGCGATATGCATCAGGACCACCATTCTCCTTTGGTGCATTGTCGGTTGTTTGTTGACCTTCTTTGATAGTCACAAGTGCAATGCATTGTCAATTTCGGCGAGGTTGTGCTCAGTTGGCGATCTGCCATTCTTGTTAGGCGATCAAGAGTTTTTACTTTGAACTTCTTTTAGTATTTTTCGCTATTATTTTAAACATCACTACTTTCCTTGTCCAATTCGCTTCATAGCTACAAATCATCAATAGTCTATGAGAATAGGACAAAATTAGGCGGAAAACACTATTTACTGAGCTAAATGGACCTTAAATGGGTTCAAATTTACCATTCATCAACACCCTTAACATAAACTTTTTCTTGTCCTCGAGGAAATCAAGAACACAATAAGCTCTACAAAAATACCCAATGAGAGCTAACATACAAGTACAATACCAAGATTACTCTCAATAACAAGTTACCCACAATCATGATCAAAAAGCTTCAATGATAACTAGCTAGTCTCAACACAAGCTCAAGCTCACTTTAGGTTGTTTTCCAATGCAAGAACATGTTTCAACAAATGCATTCAACTGCCCTCACATCTAGAACGATCCCATGCTCTCAAAAATCAAATCATCAAACGTATAAGGAATCAATGCAACTCTAACTCTCTCAAAAGAGAAACGCATGCAAGCTTTGTCCCATAAGTTTTTCCATATTTTTTTATCATCACATAACCTAGTTCATGTAAAATCTTGAGGGTCTTTTAGTATTGTAATGGGGCTAAGGGATAAGGTATGGACAATTTGGATTGGTGACTTTACCTTCAGAAAACATTGTTGCAATCAGCATAACCTCTTCTCAAGTTATTTTCCTTTTTTTTTCGTTTGAGAACTCAAACCTTGACTGCTCACTCAATTTGTTTTGAATCCCCTTTTATTTCATTCACTTCACTTTTTCATTTTCATTTTTCTAAAGCATTTTGTAATGACCATCAAGTAATTTCTCTGTTTATGCCTCTTATTATGCGTTTAGATCTATTCTATAGAAACCCAATGTCATTTAGGACTTGCTGGGACTAACTGTTCGTTCAGCTGGTCATTCGTTTAGTTTTTATGCGAGTGTTAGTGTTTTGGGAGCTTCTAAACCTTGAACAGTCATTTTTATCAGAGGTTCAGGAAGATTCCCTCAGAATCTAATTTGACGATTCCATCAACTCCTAAAGGGTTATTTTAGGCTAGTAGCATGGTAGGCATGACTCCCGAGGTTTTCAGTGTGAGTCGATGTGATTAGGCATTTTAACTTTAAATTTTAAGCCTAAGTTTGACTTTATTCAACATTCTTATTAAACGTGCTTGGATGAGAATTATGTCGGCACATTTAGCTCTAAAATGTCGAGTATGGTCTAGATTGACCCTTCGTTCATGTAGTGAGGCTTCTAAGGTAATTTCGAGCTCTTTTGTGAATTTTGACTTAAAATGAAAGTTGGGTGTGGGACACACTTTTTTCAAGATGGCCTCGTATGGAAATTTTGACTGCGCCATAGAGTCGGGTATATCAATTTTTGTATGGTCGCATATCTAGTTTGCGTGCACGAGACTCCGAACGAGTTCAAAACACCCCATCAATGTTTTTAAGTTTCTAAAAGAAATAAAATCTGGTGCATTTGTAGTAGATATATCAGCTCATTTTGGAAACATCAAAACCCCATATATCTATCATGTCTAGGCCAAATAATGTGATTCAAGGTTTGGAAGCTTCATTTTGTTTGTAGCTTAACTTAGATTGATCGAAAGTTGTCGGGTACATTTCGTTTGAGGTAAAATTGTGATAAACTAGACTATTGTATCTCTTTTCGAGTTCTTGATTTTGGCTATATTGATTTGGTGATATGTTGCTCATTTTAGATCAGTTTTGGGTTATTCGAAGTGGCTACGTCGTGGAGTGTTCAAGGCATGCTAGGCGTCTTTTGATTTTGGTAAATTCCAAGTTTTACCTGCTACATGTTTTTTAAATTTATTAAACTGTGATTTATTAGCATGTTAGGTTTTCATAGCGTTTCGAGCCCTGAATTATGTTCCATTTTGGAACACAAGTTCGGGGCACTATTTTAGGTCTTTTGGATATGTCACATCTTGGAAGTCTAGTGTGGGTCCCCCGATTCCCACTTCGACTACAAAATTGACCCATCTTCCTTTGTTGTGATTTTGGTGTCTAACCAACCATACTAACGTAGTGATCCTATATTTGATAGTGTGGGAGCGTTCTAAGGCAATTCAGAAAGGAAAAGTTCTGGCAAAGTGATTTGGAGCGCACGTAGTTGACCTAAAGGTAGGCTACGACTTCCTTTCTATCTAGATTGAGCCTAAATGTGTGAACTCAGGTTTATTAGTGTAAATTGGGGATGGGGACCTAGTAGTCTTACCTCTCTTCTTAGAAACTATGTTTAGGTTTGATAAACATTATTTCAGGCATAATACATTGCTAGTCGGGTTGTTTGGGATCGTGTATGCTATGTGAATTACTTTAATTTACTTGATTTCTGATGCATGTCTAGCCTCAGCCTAAGATAGACCAGTGTTGCCTTAGACTCTCAAACTTTATTGCTTTGCTTTGTCTCCGACGTCGTTTCAAAAAAACTAGATCCTTGTAGACTAGAATAGTAATCTTGTGTCAGATAGTATGAGCCTTAGTTTAGGAAAATTCATGACTTATTAGATATTGTATCCTCTCTCTCTCCTTATTTTTGCAGTTCCAATGTGTTACCGGAGGTTTAGCTATCGCGACGACTGGAGATTGAGTTGTACTAGGCTGGGAGCCTTCTCTTGATACCTTTAGGTGGGCGGCATCCCATGGTTACTTGACTTGACATGGGATTCTCCTTGGAATAAACACACCCTTAGCACTCTTGTTAGTTAGGTTATGAGTTGGTTGGTTGTAGTGATTATTTACGAATCAAGGCAATTATTTCTAGTTCGAGGTTGACGTTTTACGATTTGAGGCCATTATTTCAAGATTGAGTCTGATGCCTTAGGTTCGAGGCCCAGATTCTAACTCATTTGGTTCGAGACCCAGATTTTATCATTTTGTGTTTATGGCCCTGCTTCTACCACTTTCGGTTCGATACCAGATCTAATCACTGTGGGTTCAAGGAATGGTTGACTTTATTTGGACTTGGGTTTGAGTATCATATTCTTGTAGTCATAGCCACTCGGTGTACTTGTCGGACTTAGGGGGTGCATTGGGATTTTATTTTAACTTTTGCACAAGTGTACCTTTTGGGCTTATGGTGGTCCAGTTAGGTTTAGTTGAGCTATACTTAGATTTACTTTCAGTACGCTCATGTGCTTCTTTTCATATCCGTTTTAACCTCTGTTTTGTCTAGATTCTATCTTTTCAGGTTGTTTGTACATTTCTTGTTGCATGTGATGCCTAATGACTACCTTGTTTTGGTACTTTAGCTACACTCTACATCTTTTCCTGATACATGTCCTTGTACCAGCTAGCAACAATGATCGTTCGTGTCGTCTTTTGTAGCTTGTGAATATCGAAGACGAAGGTTAGCACTTGGAGTTCTGGATTAGCCTGTCTCCTTTTAAACTTATTTTAGCTTGTCTTTTGCCTTTGTGACAGCTTATTGTGGTCCACTTTTCAGACTTTTATTTATCTCGTTAGACAGCTCTGTACTCGTGACTTTGAGGTTTTAGGAGGGTTCTTTTGTATATAGTTTTTGGTTTGCTTCTCGTTTTCGTCTTTGCTTATTGTTAACATTATTTTTTGTCATGACCAGAGGCTACCCTCTTGACGTAAACACGGGACCTAGGATCACAAGTGACCCCAAGATAACCTTGAATTTGTCATATCATAAGCATACTAAACAACTGAATATAAAGATACTATGCGGAAGCTTAAAACAAGAGATATCTCAAAGTGGGGGATAAGCAAAACTCATCTAAATATATATAAAGTACTATGAGATTAGTTATACTGAACAATCACTCAAAAACTAAGCTAAATCTAATACTATATCTGAAAAAGCCTCTACTGACTAGAGTTGTTGGGACATTCCCCAGCTAACCCTAGCAAAACTGAAACTGAAATGAAAGACTAAATGTAAAAACATGTCTATCATCCTCTAAGTATGAGGACTCACCACTGAAGCTGATGATACTGATCGGAAACTAATTTATGCGTGATCTGGATGCTGAGTACCTGAACCTACATCATGAAAGGATGTAGCGCAGACTATGCGTCAGTACTTGGAATGTATTGAGCATTCATGATATAGAATATAGCTAAACAAAATACGTAAGTTAAACAAGCATACTGAATAATGATACAATCTGAATAAGGAAGTAAATACTACAATATCACTGGAAAGCTAACTGAATGCAATGACCAAGTACAAATCATGAATAAAACATGCTGAGACTGAATACTGAAATATCAACTTAAAACCTAATCAAATGCACTAAAGTCTGAATGTGGAGATAGTATTAACCGACATAAAACCACGTGAGCTAAACATGGAGTCTGATGTATACGCCTCATCGAGAGGACCCAATATACCTTGCCATGGGTATAAAGGCATGACTAGCGTGATTACTAAATCTAATGCCCAACAAAGAGGACTTATACTCCTACGAGGGCACGTAGTTCTAGGACTATACGGGTACGCTGAACCCTAGTCCAACTCGGTGTTAAACCTACACCTAACTGGAATGTGTATGACACAACTTAAATGAAATACTGGATTAGCTTAATAATTCTGACATGCTAACTGAGAATGCAACATTTTAGGTACTGATAATGAACCATTCAAAATTTGAGGCATGTATATATGTTTATCTAACCTAGCTAGTGTATTTCATTAACTAAACTAATCCATACAACTAGGGTTCTGAGTTTCTTCCAAGGAACTAAGCAATTATTCCACGAAAACATGATAATCTGATTTAGAATACTATAACAGATAAATCACAAAAATTATCTAAAGTTCTAGAAACACTAGGTCTAAACAATACATAGGGAATTAAGAATCTGACTGAATTCTAGGGACCTAATGGATGAAAGGAAACCACTAGTGAAATCCCACATAACTGGTAACTAAATTCACAGAGAAATCTTTCGATTTCGGGGCTGAAACTAAAGAAAACTTGTTGCGTTCTTGAAAGGATTTGGTCGATTCTTTTCTCCTCTTTTGCTCTAAGTTTTGGTGAATTTTTGAAGAATAATCGATTAGGGAAAGATCTGATTAAGTTACTAGGCTTAAACTGACCAAAACGACGTAGTTTAGGGGTTAAACGACGTAGTTTAGGTGTCCAATGCATAGGGGAAAATCCCAAACGACCCTTAACTTAAACTCTGACGAAGCCACCGACGGGACTGACTGACGGCCCGTCCTGTCAATTGTTGTTTCACTTTCAGTGAGTTGGAAACTGGGGTCTGAACCAGGGACCTGGACCACGGATCGTGGTCCCACCTACGGTCCGCAGGTCCTTTTGTTGGTCAAGACTTTTCTAGAAGTTCTTGGGGAAAATTGAGGTGGCCAACCACGGTCCCCACCTACGGTCTGTGGTTCAACTTACGGTCCGTAGGTGGCCCCCGTCTGTAGCACCCGCAACTTCTGAAAATCTAAAATTTTGTCCTTTCTCAAACCTAGGGTGTTACAATTTTTGTTTAGTTCTACCCTTGTACTCACTACTTCTTGTTCTGGGTACGGGTCTGCTTACCTATTGGTGGGTTTTAGTAGGTGACATCATGACTCGGGAAGTTGGGTCATGAAAAGATAGTAACAGATCTCAAGTTCATCGGTCTCACTTATACAGAGCCTAGTAGAGTCCTTCGGATCAGTGCGGAGACGTATGTGTCCTATCTTTTGTAGGCTATAGGGTGTCTTTAGGAACTCCTTTCTTTTGTATCACTTTCGTGCAGTCGGTGTGTTATTTATTTCTTGGAATCTCACTTGTTTCACTCTTTTAGCTTTTAAAAACTCTTTTATGGTTGAGAAAGTCTTTCGCTGAGTATTAAGCCAGGCCAAGGGTTCGCTTGGGGCCAGCAATGGTTCTCAGGTGCCGGCAACGTCCAGGGTTTAGGCTCAAGGCATGACATATTAATGGGCTAGCACACACAAAACACTGAAAAAGTCGCCTAATTCCGGTAATTTGGCCCTAAATGCCCAAAATGAACTCTAAAATTGTGAGACTATATGTACTGCCACCTAACTCCCTAAAGAGGGTTCCGTAAAAATTTCACAAAGAAATCGCCTGAAAGTCATATCACCAAAATATTCATGGGCTAATATAGATGAACTAAGAAGATCACATATTTCCTATAAATTGGCCACTGAATGCCCACAATGGACTCTAAATATTGTGAGACTGTATGTACTATTCTCCAAACTCCCTACGGAGGGTTCCGTAAAAAGTTTCGTAAAGAAATCATCCGAAAACCATAACACCAAAATATTTATGGGCTAACACACACGAAAAACTGAGAAAATTGCCTAATTTTTTTTTAAATTGGCTGCTTAATCCATTTACAAGATTAATTATAGATGCACATATAAAAAATAAAAGAAACTAGTTGGTGGGCTTGATTGCCATAAAATACTCAGACGATGTAGGTGACGCACATAGTGAATCTCATGAATTGACTCATGGATCATTGTGATATTCGGCCATGAAACTTAGTCTAAGGTGGAAATTATTGTGTGTGAGATTGAATTTCCACATTTGAGAAGCTACATATAAGGTGTAGGATCTCTTAAGGGAAAATTTCATATTTGGCAAACGGATTTAATGAAATAATGCTCTATAGGTATAGTTTATTTAATTACATTCCATGGGTATATATAGTTTAGTTTGCTATGAAGCATCAATTTTGTATATAACATTTTTTTTGTTTTTAATTTATATGATATTTATTTTTAATAAATGGATACATGAACGCTAAATATGGTAACAAAAAAAATTATATAATCTCATTATTCAAGCTAATCTTCCAAAATCAAATATTTTTCCAAAAAAGAGTTCTATAGCAATAGAAACCATAACAATTGTTTCCTCAAATGACTGAAACATATAATAATCAATATTCTTGTATTTTGAACGTGCGTTTCTTTAAAGGAAACTTCATGTTTTGAACGGCAAGAAAGTATACAATTGATTTGTATAGTTGATGTTTGCGTAATCAAGACACCACTTCTAATGCAAGTGTCTACGATCGTACAATAGTAAAGTAACTCAACCAAGGGTTGGGGTCGAGTCCCAAGGAAGTGGGCTTGAGAATTAATAGAAAAATAAAATTTAGTTCTAGTTAGTCATAGCTAAAAACATTATCGAATATAAACATGCTAAATCTAAGGGGTGACGCAAGCGTCAATTATCAATGGGGGTTTGTGACAAGTAAGCAAAAACAGCAAAAATAAAAGGAGTACTAATCAAGGACGGGATATGTGGGATGTGATAGGAATACGGGTTAGACTAGACTATTGGGTACATGCTTTTGATAGTAAATCCCTTGAGTATTTATGACTAGGCTAGACTATAGTGGGGGTAAATTCTCTCTCGAGCAACTTACCCCAAATCAAATGGGTTCCTCTCGGACACTCACCTGCCGCATGAAAAATAGCCTCCGCCTTAGCCCACTCACTCTCTCGAGCTGAGTGTGTGGGAGAAGGACTAGGGTTCATTCTCTCGAGCTGAACCTCATGTCGACCCACTCCCACCGGCCATCAATTTAGTAGTCTTAGTTTTACGACCTCTCTCTTGAGCAAGCCGAAAACACAAAGGTGAAATCGTATTTGCAACTACAATTTCATTAAGTTCCATCACAACTACTAAACGAAATCACATTTACACAACAAATAAACCATCAACAAGCAAGACCCAATAGATAATCTAGCCCATATTCACAAAATCACACCCCAAGAATTGAGTTTGCATTCAAATGGGTATGAAGATTTAAGTCTTAAAACAAGCAAAGAGTGAAGAATCCACAAGACCCAAGTCCAAATTCTAGGAGTTGAAACCCTTTGAATCTTCAAGTTCTTCAAAACCCTCTCCAAACTTAGAACTCAAAATTCTATGTTAAAAATCTAATATTAAGCTACAACTCTCAACGAGTATTTATAATTTTCAAAAATCTGTGTTGCGGTGGATCATTCGGCGTCGTTAGTCGAGATCACTAACCAATTCGGCGATCCGCCCTTTGGTAGGTTTCATCACCGTCTTGCTCTATCCTTCAGCATCGTCATGTTTTGGATCATTGGGGGACATAGTACTGCTTCGCGGAACTGATCAGCGACACACCGACTGCTCCTTTTCACCGCCGATTTGATCCTTTCTTTCAGGGCTTAGCACACTGGAACAAAAGGCGAGGATAAGACCTTTTGGCGACTCGCCGAATGGGTTCGGTGATTCTCAAATCTTCATTTCTTCGTTCTTTCAGCTGCCTTTGTTCCTTCTTTACTAAGTAGTGTCCATGCTTTCCCTCAAACTCCAAATACCTGAAACTTAAGGGTTTTCATCAGATATTGAGATAAAATATGCATTTGAGGATACTAATTCTATCAAAATATAGCCCTAAATGAGTCCAATTTGTGGACTCATCAATAGTATATAATTGAAATTTTATAAAACGGATTTTTTTGCTTTGTTCATTATAATGGTTCGCAATAGTTTATTTTTGTTTATACAAGATTACAGAAATTGAATATTAACAATTGTATTCTATTTTTTGGTTTGAAACATTGAAAGATACGATTTGTATACATGAAGCGTATATGATTCGACAACAAGGGTTTGCTTTAATTTGTTAATTTCTTTTTGTAATTTTACTGTACATATAAGTGATACGATTTGTATATTGTTTAATTTATAATATTGTGTGTGTATATATATATATATATATATATATATATATATATATATAGTATAAAACTACTATGTCAATTGTATAATATGAATTGTATATGATTTGACAAAAAGGACGTGCTTCAATTTGATATTTTTTTGTGTAATCTAATTGTATATATAATAGTGTAAGGTATGTATATTGTTTAATTCATACTATTGTATAATAAATAACAAAATATACAAATATATATATACAATTATGATTTAAGTAGAAAATATACATATACTTCAAGCAATTTTGTATATAACTAATAAAAAATTCAAAAATCTATATATAGTTGTGATTTAAACAGAAAATATGCATATACTTCATGCAATTTTGTAAACAACTAACAAAATATACAAATATCTAATACAATTGTGTTTTAAGCAAATACCCGATGTTCTTCGTATTTGTCTTGATCTAATGAAGCAGAGACAGCCTCCATAGAATCGTTGTCTTTGGCTTTCCTCTTAATTCCTCCGTCAACAATTTTAATACCGCTTGCCTTGGCATTGTTGATGACTTCCTGGAGTGCAATTGAGTCATTTTTTTTCTTGGATCCCAATTCTTCAATACATTTTTCCTCTAGAATTTGTTTAGATTTTTCCATTGACCTTGCATTGACTCCAAAATCTTGAGTTAAACCGATTGAAAATGAAGGTCGATTATTAACAACTTTGGCATGCAATGGTGTACCTCTCGTAATCCTCTTAGATGGAGCTGAATCATCTATTTTATTTTATTTTAAATGATAATTTGATAAGTAATGAGGGAATTTTGAGAAAAAATTATCCAAAATGATGTGAGACTTTTTAAAAAATCATGCTGACTTGGTCAAAGTGTAAAATATCACACTCTATTAAGAATATCTTTGAGCTGATTTATCCTAATAAAAACAAATAAAGCCTAAATCTAAAACCATTAGTCGTTACTTGAAGACAGGACATTCATCATTTGAACGATTGAATTATGGACACGAGTCAAAGAATCTTCCAACAATTCAAGAAGTGTAATTAATACTTAATGAATATAATGTCATCCTTAATAACTTTAAATAATATCCAATAATCAATGTTAAATTGTGATATTAATAGAAATAGTTAATGAACCCAAGTTGTATAATTTGATTGTTGGGATAAAAGTCAATCCAAAAATAATTTGTTTTTAAGAAATTATCTTTTTATTGTGATTCAATAATGTAATAACACAAGCATTTCCAATACACGTAAATTTTCCATGTGAGCATAAGATGTTCATAAGGTGCGTATATGACAATAATAAAAATATCTATTTGGTCTTTTAGATAAGTTTAAGTATCTACTTTACAATTTGTGTCAAGTTTCAGGGACTATCTAGATATTTAAATAAAATTATTATATAATCATTTCTAAACATGGTCATAATCCAGTAAATGATATTATATAAAGTGAATTCCACGTTGGAATTTCATATGTAAGTGTTTCTCTTACAAATTCAAATTAATCCAATGACAGTGCCTTTTTATGATTTGATTGAAGAGGTTTATGTGTTGCTGGTATATCAAAATGAGGAATTGGTTTCTAATCAAATGGTTGATTTACTAGAGTTTAATGGTTACAAAGGTGATATATCTAGAACTAATTTATGTATGACTTTCATTTTATATAGAGAGATTTAATTAATATGATGTTTATTTTGAACTTCTCCTTTTCTTGTTGTCATAACATTATTTCTATGCTTGTGTATGTTGTTTTACAAGTTAATAAGCGAATTTTGTATGATTATAAGGAGTAAAATTAGATTCTGCATTTTGGTTTTTGTTGTAACCATGCCATACACTTGATTAGCTTTCTCCATAAGGATTGTGTGATTTGTCAAAAGGGGTTCAATAGTGTTATGTTAAAGTATGTGTTATTTCTAATTTTATTGGATTTTTTTTCATAAAGGAGATAGTTTTATGTTAATATTAATTAATTTACACTTGACGTTTTTGTAAAAAAAATAAAAGGCACGGCCTAGAGTGACATTGTGTTGGAGGAGAAAATAATTAGGTCCCTCATAAATGATTTTGAAAGCATATATCTTTGATTTTTATAAATCTATATATCGTTTTAGAAAGAAAACAAATTCACTTGGGTGATTGAGACGCAAAATAAGAGTAAGAGAGTGAAGAAAAGAGCAAGATAAAGACATGATAAGAGATGATCTAGCTATCCTTATTATCTGATATTAGTTTTTTTGTCTTTTATTCAATGTAGACAAACAAATAAATAGGGACATGTGATTTTCATAATTTTTTTCTTCTATTTATTTTTTGTCTTTATTAGATGTAGACAAGAAAAAAGGGAAGACTTGTTTTTCATGAGAAAAAAAGAAGCCTTTTCATGCGACTTTTTCCTCATTTATTTTTTGTTTCATTTTCAATTACTTTGTTAGTATCTATTGATTGTTCCTAATTCAAGCTATGTTAAATCTTTTCAACGTGATTTTTTTGGTAACTCCTTTCTAATAATTTGTTAAATCTTCTAAACTCTCGTTACTTATTTATGAAATAAAATTACCTTAAAACTTTTTACATAAATTTACCTTAAAACTTTTCATCCTATTATATCTTTGCTTTAATAGTATTTAATTTATATATATTCAGTGTTTATTTGTTTTCGACAAGTCAAAGAATAAATTAGAATATATTTTTTAGAATTATATTCCTATATAATCTTCTCTATTATATATTAATCCAGTTATTTACTCTAAAGTAATATTATATATTGGTAAGATTGCACACATTGTTTACGATATAAGTTGATTAATATGTGTTATTTCATAAATTAAAGTATAGCAACATAATATGAAATTTGATAATTGAATTTGAATGAGAAATTAAATAAACATATCCAAATGATAACTTTGTGTATACTATTATTTCCATGTTCTTCACTAACTTTAAATTGTATGGATATATACAATTACGACAGTTACGACTATTGCGGTAATGTCAATGCTCTCCAAAGAAAAGAAAAAAATTGACATGATGATAATCGATGTCAATTCATTAGATTCACATTGTTTTGAACTCTTGGCACAAGCTGTAACCTTAAATATAATCTCACTTGGTAAGTATTTATAATTCTATTTTTCACTTCTTGTTATAAATATTGTGTAAAGTCAATTGTTTCAATTAATACACCAGAAAATGATAATTAGCTATAAAATTTATTGTTAGTCTATTGTCAAGAGACAACAGCTATCCATTGTTAATCTTGTTTTTAGTTATAGTTATATGATAAATGATTGTTTTGTAACAAAATTATTGTCATAAATGATAAAATTCATTAAATATATGTGTGAAACTAACTATTCTCATAATGTTAATTTTAATTGCTAGCTTCTCAATATAATTTTGCAGTTGTATGTGATGAACTCAATAGACTCTTAGCCAAGAACGCTTTCGACAATGGAGCTTATCTTTGCTTGGAAAAGCCATTCAACGAGGAAATTGTGAAATACTTATGGCAACTTGTATTGAGCGAAAAAATGCAAAGGGAGAAATCGATAAAAAGTTTAGAACCAAATGGCCGAAATCATATGAATGTTGATGAAATTTATGATAACAATATTGTAAGAGATGAAGAACAAGTTGGAGAGAAGAATATGCATGTTGATACTGAGGAACATAACAATAATTAATATCCATAAGGGTGAAATTGATGTTGTATCAGCTGATAAATACAAGTTGAAGAGGAAGAGAGGGAGAAAAGGTATAAAAGAGATCAATGTAGGAGAAAGTCATAGCGGTGTTATTAATAAGACTTGTACACGTACGAATTGTGCAAAATGGACTGTTGATCTTCATTCCAAATTCACATAAGTTGTGGAACAACTTGGTCAAGGAAGTAAGTTTACCTCGCTAGTAATTAATTTTGCCTACAATTTGTTTCTATATATATGTAGCTATATAAACAATGAAAATTCATACTTTTAGCTAATGTTACTTATTTGGGATTACGAAATAGTGATTATTGTTTTTACATGTACCTTGACTTGATATAGAAATATTGAAGTAGTGATTAATTCAAAGTTACATCCTTATGGAACATGTAGAATGTTATCCGACAGACATTGTTGAAGTGATGAATGTGTTTGGTCTTACAAGGAAGCAAGTATCCAGCCACTTACAGGTACATCCTTTAAAAAATTAGAGTGGTAATATATATCTATCATGTATTTATGTTTGTTTGGGGAGGGGGTGTATTATTTTGCAAAAAAAATATTTTTAATGAAGTTATTTTCTGATACTCGATTATTAAAAAATATTTAGCTTGGAATGATTTTTCAACGAACACTTCTGAGATCCACTTTTCTACAATGATCTTAATTTTAATTTTTTTTTTATCAAAATCATTTATTAGAACAAAATTTTAATTTTACATCATTTCCATTAGTAAATGTTTGGAAATTATTCTCATCTTTAGTCCTCACATTTTCTTTTTATCAAAACATCGCTAAGTAAAGAGGATTAGCAAGAAACTTATATCAAATGTTTAGTTATTTGTTGCTAATTTCTATTTTCTTTTGTTATGTTTATTCAATGAAATAATAATATTGCTAATTCAAAAGATTTTTGTCTTTCATCGAATATCTACAAAAAAGTATATTATCATATATGACTTGTATCATGCATTTTAAACATACATAAATGACAATGAGTTTGAGATAATAATTATATCCATAGTCCAACTCTCTTTTGAGTTTTTTTTTCTTTCAGAAATGTCGTGAAAATAATTGGAGGCCTCAAAAAGAGAAAAAATATTCATCACGAATCCTCAATTGATTCTCAACAAAGAAGTAGCTGTAACACATCATTAGAAAGAAAAAAAAAAGAGCTGCAAAAATCTTGGAAAAATGCCTCGTCTTCAAATAAATGTTCCAAATCAAATCCAAAGAATCTCAGAGTTCCCACCAGTTAATATCAACAACATTTTTGATATTTCAACTCAGCAGCAACTCCATCACCCACAACTTCAGGTTCAACCCCACTACCTCAACCCATCTTTTTCAGCCCAAAATGATGTTGGTGGTCGACTACAACAACACAGTCTGTTATTTGCAATGTCGGGTCCAATTATTGGGAGCACTAATTATAAGTCTTCTTTGGCGTTTAATAATGTGCGTCATCATGATTACGTCTTGGATAATCATACTCCAAATGGTTATAACTTGGATCTCAATCCTGCCCATGTAACAACACATTCAGGTATCACAATGATAACTAATACAAGTGTTGGAAATGTGACACTTAATGGATTGGGAGCAACAAATGCTAATTTCCAGCAAGATATTGGTGAACAAAACATGTTTGATCCAAGCAACATCATTGCGAATAATATTGAAGAAATTGATCCAAATGAGTGGAAATATTGGGATGCATTTGTCAATTACCATCCTAGGGATGATCTCTTCAAAAATCCTACATCTCCAAGTGCTACCCTACCTGAACATGGCAATAAGTTTATGCTTCTATTTCATTTCCCTTACTACACTTTATTTATTTGAAATATTAGTTCGATAGAATTGACTTTTCAGACGGTCACTCAATTATCTCATAAAGTGATATTCTACATGTGCAGGTGGTAAAGACATCGAGGGTCCAAATTCAAAGAATAGCAAATTTCCTGATGAATAATCAACATGATTGATGATCCAATTCTATCAGTTACCAAGTTGTTTTCTCAAGTTGAAATTGTTATCTTTAATTTTAATTTGTAGAGACTTTTTTTGTTTCGTATGACTTGGATTGCTTGAACCAGAGGCGTATCTAAGATTTCGGAAGGATGGGTGCACTAGTACAAAACGATGCATCTAAGATATAAATTTGATCGGTTTGACCTTTACGTTCTTAACACTGAACCGTTAAATTTTAAAAATTATAGATCCAACATATATAATACTACTAGTTTTAAATTTTAATATACACATTTGATTTAATTATATAGAAATTTTACTGTGCTAATTCTTTTTAGGAATTTCAAATGTTACACACTTGAAAAATTTGAAAGATTAAAGCAAGAAACAAAAGAAAAATTGATTGAAATGCCAAAAGTGTTACCGGTAACCACTTGGAGGGGTGTTACTAACAAAAACAAGATAGATATAAGATTTTAAATTTCTATCTTTGCTTAGAGAGGTGCACCTAATCATGGTCATATTATTATATGCTACTTTTAACGTGGGTTCACACCTCTATATTTAAATATTTTAAAAAATATATAATACTATTATATATAATCTAGAGAGGGGAGCATGGGTTCACGTGAACCCACGGAACACCCGCTAGATACGCCTCTGGCTTGAACTTATGGAAAGTGAAAGGAATGTTTTAGCCAAAATAATAGAATGTATTTGAAATACTCATTTGAACTTGAGATTGTCTCTCTTCCTTTCAAGTTCTATAGCTCTCGTATCATCTGTCTTGCTACAATCTTCTAATTGTTTACCCACAGGGTTGATATTATGTCATGGTCTGTTGATCCTCTAATTGTTTAGATAGATTATCCTCATACCTATATTGTTAAGTGATCATAATTATAACTAATCGAATGCATTTATGTATCTTCCTGTATCGCAGAAGCTCTAATTGGAAAAATATTGTCATATTTTGTCATACAATTGGGATTGAAGATTTGAAAACTTTGATGATAAAATTTTTAACCTTTACTTATTTCGTCGTTTCCTTATTATGTATTGATTGATTAAGATTGTAGTATATTATTGCATTCTTAAATTTTGTTTATGAAATTTTTTAATGATTAATGTTTGGATTAAATCTCTTGTTTTGCTTATGTATTGAATGATTTTTATTCTTAATGAAGTGAGTTAAATTGTTTCTTTAATTATTCTTGTTCTTTAATGTTTCTAAAAGGATTTCACCCTAGGACTTGCTCATTTTCTTTGATTTGAGCTCGAGAGAGAAAAAATGAGGTTGGAAAAGATTAATTAACATAAATTTAGGATACTAGCCTTCATCTAATACTTCGAGCTAGAAATAAGAGAACTACTCGTGTCCTTAATGCTCTTAATTGGGATACTAGAGATATTATCCAAGGCTAAATTTAACATAAAATCACTCTTATATATATGTAAAATCATGAAATACATTGGATCGTTACTTTCTTTCAAGGTTTTTTTTGTCAAAAATTCAAAATAGTATTAAGTGTTTGACTTAGAGTAATTGGTGAGAATTCCTTACTTACTTGATTGCATATGTGTTGTTCTGTGTGAAATTTGACTCTGATTCATAATTGAGTAAATTATATTGCATACGTTCGGATACATTTTCTCACTTGGAAGAGTGGATTTGGACCATGACCATCGTTTAGGTAGGAAAAGAAAATAACTAATAGTTTAGATGTGTTTTAATACAAGATGATCAATTAATATGAGACGGAGAGAGTAGCGCAAATATAAAATTCCCTTCTCACCAAGAATCCTCCTTTATTATTATTTTCCGTTTAGAGGTTAATAATTATTATGTATCCCTAGAATAATTTATTGAAATAATAGTAGATTCGAAAGAAAGCAATTATTCTCTTCTTTCTAAGCGGGACTAATTGAACAAAAATAATTTGAGCAAAAACCACAATTTTATTTATTTTTAGGTGGAATTATATCAAGAAGGAACTATGCTAATTATGGGATTAATCTAAGACCATTAATTGTTACTTGAACACATGGATTCATCATCAGAACAATTGAAACAATAATATTGGGCATGTGAGATGTGTCAAAGAATCTTTAGCCAACTAAGACTAGCGTTATGTTTTTGGTTATGCATTTAAAGCATTTTTAAACGAGCCGCAATGCGGGAAAGACTAAATTTACCATTTTTGTGTGCTATAGATCACCAAAATCCATGGACTAGCACACGAAAAACAGTAAATTCGGTCTTTTCCGCATTGGGGCTCGTTTGAACTTGAAAATGTGTATGTTTGTCCCTAGGGACCAACTCACGCCATTAATAAGGTCGTAACGGACATCCATGAAAAATTTCGGCCAAAAACAAGTGGGGATCACGTATCACCAAAAATCCATGGATTATAGCACACGAAAAACGATAAATTTGGTCTTTTCCGCATTGTGGCTCGTTTAAACTTGAAAATGCGGTTGTTTGCCCCTTGGGACAAATTCACGCCATTAATAAGGTCGTAACTAAGGATTGAGATAAGAATGGAGATGAGAAGTATAGACTCTAGAAGCCATATCATCAAAATATTTATGGGCTAACACACAAAATATTCATGGGCTAAAACACATGAAAAACTGAAAAATTGCCTAATTTGTTTAAATTGGCCCTTAAATGCCCAAAATGAACTCTAGAAATTGTGAGATTGTACGTGTCACAACCCGAGTCTACACCTTAGAAGTGGCTGGCTCTCAAGGACCATTGTTGCTTCCCAAGCGAACCCTTATCCAGGCTGACTACAAGCGCAAGACTAACTTAAGCATGCAAAAGCTTAAAACTGAATAAAATTTATTGAACTCAATTACAAAATCTTTAACTCAAAAGATTAACTCTGAATAAAATAATATATTCAAGTCGCCAAAAATTGGCAACTCAAGTCTTTAAAACATTTAAAAAAAATAAATGAAACAAACTTCTCAAACTCTATTGTCTATCTATGAAACCTCTAAATGACAAAGATGGAAGTCGGGACAAAACCCATGACATCCTTGCGAAACTGAAAAGTAAATGAAATCCTTCGGAAACAAGGAGGCTCACCATAGCTAACCGGAACTGCAAGTTGTATCAACGAAACGCCTGTTGATGATCCTGAATACTTGTATCTACATCATGAAACGATGCAGGCCAAATGGCTCAGTACATTGAATGTACGAACATGTAAGAGGAATTCTAAAGCATAAACATAAGCTTGAGCAGATGGAAAAGAAACATACTTACCTTTCTCAACTCACTCAACTCAATGAAACATATTTCAACTCACTCAACTCAATGAAACATATTTCAACTCATTAATAAGAGACTCAACTCTGATGAATATGGTTCAACTTAACAACAAGATACTCAACTCAAGATAAAGCAACAATAAAAGATGCAATATATGGAAAGCTTTTAAAACAGTAGATAGCAACTCAATGTATTGAAGATTACAATAACAACTTAATTTTGTATATAAAAATACAATATAACTCTGTGAGAGATTCTCTAACCGACAACCATCACTATGAGTTATGTGATGATATAACGTCTAGCCCACGCTCCCAGAACTGTCCTATACTTTGTCGGGTATAGAACCTACTACTAAGTGGATCCACTAGTGTATGCTAAAAAGCCTTACGGAATCATCTAAAAAGTATGACCGTTTCTACTTGCGTTGACTACATGATTTATGGAGACTTGAGTTATCTGAACTCGTCCCCATATCGATACTCAATACTACTCCGAAAATGTAACTAGCTCATATGTTTAAAAACATAACTCTTTCTGTGGTTTGATATTATTACTCAAAAATCTTTCTATTAAAAGAGATGGTACTAAAACTGCTCATGAAAACTCTTTTAGAAATTGGTGTTTCCTCTCATCTTAAATGTGAAAACATTTACTCTTGGGAATACTTAGTTGCCATATATCATTTTAAAGAAAATGAACTCAGCTCTACTCTTCCTCAAACTCATCTGCTCAAGTCTTAAAACAAGTTTTAAAACAATTGGTAAAAAGACTTCTTAAAATAAGGTTCATGCCGAATTATGGACGTCAACGACTCAATTCAAGGTTTTCAATAACCATGCATAAGACTCAATACTTGGAACTCAACAACTCCGGAACTCAAGGAGTCAATGATACTACTCATCTCAAGAATGCTCGACTCGAAGGGTTCATGCGGAATTATGGGCATGAACTACTCACCTCAAGGGCTCAATGATACTTCTCATCTCAAGACTGCTCGACTCATAGGGTTCATGCGAAATTATGGGCATGAACTACTCAACTCAAGGACCTTCATGGGTAACATGTAGTAGCCCCATGATTAGGAATATAATCCCAAAATAATTAGGAACTCAATACTCAAGACTTAGAACTTGAAGATACTACTCCTCTCAAAGATACTCAACTGATAGAGTTCATGCGCAATTTATGGGCTTGAACGACTCGACTCAAGGATCTAAATAACTATATGGAACTCAGGTATACGACTGTGCTCATTCTCATACTTACTTCCTCAAAACTTATCTCAAATTATAATTGATCTCAAAGGATTCACAATTGAACTCAAAGACTTTCTTGAACTCTACTCTTAACTCTTTCTTGAATTTGAATTATGAATTCAAGATTTAGGATTCATGATATGAAGGATCTTGATGATAGTGTAGACTCATGCATACATTCTCCTCACTCACATGCTCACTTACTTGAGTCTTGAAACAAGTTATTAAAAATTGTAGAAGACTTCTCAAAAAGTCTCAAAGGGACTTTCTCAAATAACTCTGAAGAAATCTCAAGACTAACTCTTAACTCTTCCTTGAATTTGAATTATATTTAAGGTTATGATATCTTGTTATGGATGATCTCTTGATGTTTAGACGTACCTTAGAGTGTAGAAATCAACTAGAAAACATAGGTACGATTCGAGGAAACTCAAACGGAAAGAAGTGGGAAAGGGTAGAGGACCTGGCGATCTTGACGTACTGAGTGGCGCGGGGTGCCAGACCTTGTAGCGCGGCGCCCCACCCCTTTTCCCAGAAAAATTGATGAATTTGTTTTCTGACCCTAACTCGCCTAGAATCGAATGATTTCTTCCCCAATCACTTAGATTTGAATACCCAACCAAAGTACACAAGAATCTACTAAAAACAATTCTTAAAATCTATACGATTATCTCAAGAACTCATCGGAATCCCAACAAAACAAGATTTAGAATGAAACTTCAAGAACTCATCAAGAGCTTAAATCCTTAAATTTCAAGAACAAAATTACGCTGAATAAATCATGATTGTCGCGTGGGTGAACAAACCCAAAACTGTGGAAGCTTACACACTTCTTAGGGATCAAACCCTTGGCAAATCCACCACGAAACCTCAAGAACTTGATGAAACCTTGACTTTTCTCCTGTTTTCTCCTTTTTTTTTCCTCTTCTTTTCTCTTCTTGAACTCTTTTCTAAAACCCTAGCGTGAATTATGATTGTGTAAACTGAACCAGATCAGTTTAGACCCCTATTTAATTACTAAAAATGAATAAAATCTGATAGGGTATGGAAAAGACCAAAATACCCCTCTTAAATTCGGGTAACTTCCTTAAATAGACAGTAACTTCAAACGGGCATATCTCCCTCATACGAGCTCGAAACTTAGCAAACTCGGTGGCGTTGAAATGAGGACTCAGAGATCTTTCATTTGATATCTTATGGGTCTCCTAACTAATCCTGTACCCAAAGTTATGGCCGTTTGAAGTTGACCCACAACTTAAAAGAACTAAGGAATGACTTGAATGAATTCTCTTTAATTCTTTTTGGAACTCAAGGTGCTATATCTAGTGACCTGACCTTAATACTTAAGAAATTTTAAATTTCTTGGTAAAATCTTACTCATAACGAAGGATGGTTCGAGTCTTAGTTCAAAAAATTTATGGGGTGTTACAGTACGTATTGCTCTCCCGACTCCCTACAGAGGGTTCCGTAAATATTTCGCAAAGAAATCGTCTGAAAGTCATATCACCAAATCTTAATGGGCTAACACACACAAAACACTGAAAAAGTCCCCTAATTTCGATAATTTGGCCCCTAAATGCTCAAAATGAACTCTACAATTTTCAGACTATACATACTGCTCACCTAACTCCCTATAGAGGGTTCCGTAAAAATTTCACAAAGAAATCGCCTGAAAGCCATGTCACCAAAATATTAATGGGCTAATACAATGAACTGAGAAGATCACCTATTTCCTATAAATTGGCCACTGAATGTCTCATATTCTTTCATCTCCAGCATATTCTTTCTTAAGTTAATTCCAAATTTCTTTTGGTGATGTGAGAGTCATGATTTTCATGGAAACAGTTGTCGAAACAGCAACAAACAAAGTTACTTTTGCCTCAGGGGCTGCTCAATGCTTTTAAAAATAAGATATTCATCTTAGATCCCCAAATTTGAGTGGCCCCGTTATTTGGTAATAACGAAATTATTTTAAGTCCTTTTTAAGAAAAGAAAAATTGTATTGTGTCTTTCGTTTTATTTGTCATTTTAAATTTATTTCGGAACATAGAAAAATGTTTCTTTCTCTTTTGTCAAACTTCCAAATGACATGTTTAAGATCACAAGATTAAAAATATTTTGATATATTATATATATAATTTCCCATATATAGCAATTTTTAAATACTTTACTTTCAATAAAGTGAAGTAGGAATACTGGACTTTCCGCACAGGAAGAAGGGATTTGAAAAAAAAATTGAAAGTGTTTTCATTTGAAGAGAAAAATATCAAAATTAAGCTCGATGTACCTGAAAATGGTTACATTCTTGGAATTAAGCTCGATGTTCCCTATTCTTTCCTTTCCTTTCTTCTCCAACTACACCTAAGGCAGACCATTTTTTCTTAAAGCTGGGACAGAGTAGATCAATGGAAAGGAACAAGATATATCAAGGAGAACACGTGTTTCATAAATGAAATACACACGTTATTTAGAAAGTAATGAATCAAATTAATCATATTTGTACAATTCACTTTTCTTTGGACTCAATACTGTCTTCTTACTCCTCTTGTTGGTTTATAAATATTAGAATATGAAAAAAATTGTCAACTTAAATGTTCAATATATTAAAAAAAAATATTATTGTTTGAACATTACTTTGTCACATGAGATTATATATTAAATACAATATTAATAATATATACACAGACAAAATTATACCAGGATAAACAAAATATAAAGTCTAATCAACTGAGAAAATGTGATATCAACTCAATAAACGATGTACAACTATAAATTGTAATAGTGATTGAAGAATATAATAATGCTACAAAAAAATATTATATTCACCCTGGTATAAAGTTTAATCGTCATATTTGTAGCTCATATGATATCACTCATTTTGACCTCAATAAACAAGTCATCATATGACAATTCACATTGATCATTTACAAAAGTTTGCACTTCATTTTTTTTATATTTAATTACTTATTCAAAATTATATTTTAATATAATTAATATTATTTTACAACAATTATATTACACTCAATATATGAAGCTATTCATGGAAAGCACTTAGTATGAAGCTCTTTATGGAAAGCATTGTAGATATCCATTTGGCTGGTTCATACCAATGGATGTAGAATAATTGGGCCCTGCTGACACCTAATATGGCACTTGTGACTGATTACGTCTATTTTGAATAACAGAGTAGTAACTTTACTTCTTGACAAAGCACATCAGAACCATGTAACTGGAATTGACATGCTAGTTGATTCAAATTTTATTTATATACTATCTTGTTCATTTAGCAACTATTGACATATAATATTTCACTATTTCATATAAGAACAGAAATGTAGTTTCAAGAACATAAATCATTCAGCTATCTGTACATCGACTTCCTACAAGCAAGGAGCGGCAGAAAAGAATGCTGCCCATTCATGGCTTCCTCAATATTGACTTTATGTTCTGAGAAATTTTAAGGATACATCACTCAGACCAGTAAACTCATTTGACAGAACATAAACCAATGCTATCTATTGTACATTATCTCTACCTATACCACACATAATGAAAGCACCACGGCAATGTGTCTCCTTTAGACAGATACCAAGCCTTCAGGAAGCGAGTCATTGGTGTTCTCTGGTGATATAAATCTACGACAAGCATAGAGTACAGCAGAATGGAATGCCGATGTGTTCTCCATAAATACAAAGTGACCAGCCTGCAAGATAGAGAAGGGTTTTGTCAGTAACTGGGGATTATCCCTGGTGCTTCACTTTATACTACTATGTAGTTTCGGGAAACAATAATTAGAAGTAAGATTATTTTCTAAGGAGGGGCAGGAAAAGTTTAAGAAAGAGAGAACCTGAGGGACCCTAATGATTTCACATGGAACCTTCATATTCTTCCTTGCCTGTTGCGCTCCTTGGTAATTCATCCAATCTTCATGTCCATATATGAAAGCTGTTGGCACCTTCCAATCTGGTGCTCTGTGAATATAAGAAGTCCAAGATATTAGTAGAGAATCGCAGCTAAAGATTCTCATCAAGGTTTAGAGAGTCAAGTTACTTGACAATTTAACATCATGTACCCCTAGCTAGTTCTATTTTGACTGGAATATCTAAGAGGCTTCTGAAATCCCAAAGCCCCATAAGAATAATGTTATTTCAAGATTAATTAAATAACTTTGTTCATAGGGAGGAGCATGGTGTGTAAACATCTCAGACTGCGTAGAACGTACCAAGGGCAGAAATGGTTCATTAAAAAAAATGGTCCACTAGAATTTCAAGGAATTCACAGCAAGAATGGAAGTCAAAATCCAGGTACTCTTGGGTCAATATGTCCTGAATCCAGGCATAATTTGTTGGCGTTTGGACATGCGATTTGGCCATGAAAATTGTGAAATATGAAACAAGTGGTTTTTGTTTTCAAAGTGAAAAATGGCATTTGGAAATTGGAGTTGTGTTCCGACATGAATACAAATTGGAGTTGTTTTTGGACTTTTGTGAGTGATTTGGAGTGAAAAAAGTAAAACAACTTTCTTGTGTTCTTCAAATTCCGGAATTCAACTTGTGAAGTGTCGAGTTGAATTCTGGAATTTTCTGAAATTTTATGGCCAAACATGATTCCCCGAATTCAACTCTGAAGAAGTAAAAATATTCATGGTCACACGGCCACTAAATGCTTCATAGCATAAAAGAGGTCAAATGCTTACTGACACGTGAAATAACAGGTATCAAGTAATGTGAACCCCATCCATCAGCAGAATACTACAACATTCTTTACATATTTTGTTTGAGCTTTACTAACTTTTATGATCTCATCCTACAGACTATTAACTACACACAGAGAATACCATGCCAAATCATCTTGGTTACTGAAATATACTTATTCCATCAAACAAATGAAATTATTCTCCCTGGCATTTTACTTTACCATAATGAATAAATCAATCAACTACATCTCACTCCTAAACTAGCTATCGACTATACCTATTCCTCTCATATCAAGCCTACTTTATTCCAATATAAAATAATTTGTATTTCAAGGGATACTTGAGGTTCTCTAGATCTCATATTTCCACTAGGACATAAATGTCTCTTAAACAGAATAAGAAAGACTCCAGGCGCATATAGGACCGAGAGAAATGTAACAACAACCGAACATGATTTTACAAGTTGGTATAGCCTAAATAGATGTTTCACTTCAATTGTGTTATGTTCCTAAGCTAAGACCTGCACTGACTCAGAGAGAGATATAGGTCTTCGGTAACTTTTCTCAATGTGATTTTAGGACTACCTTGACCTCTATTATCAGTTTCATTCGCTGTATTATAGCACCTACAATGCCAGTTCATATAAAGGTCTAAACAGGAGATGAAGATCAATTTAACACAGGCAAAGATTAAAATATCAATTATCACAAAAAGTGTTATTTAGTTTATAATGGTTGTATGCTAGTCATCATGACCAGTTCAAGAATTTCCTTTTCTTTAAACGACAAGAGGGTGAGGGCTCCTAGCAATGGCAAATTAGTATACAATTGCAAATAATTACTTATTAAAAACCACATCAGTCCAAACCCTCAGGGGTTGGCCTGCTGGCAATTGACTTGAGCCTTGGGGTTTGCTCCCTTTCAAGGTCTCAAGTTCGAAACCCACTAGGTGCAAACAATTTCTGAGGGCCATCGGACTGGGTAAAACCTGAATTAACCGTGGTGCACTTGCGGGAAACTCCTTGCCGAGGGCCTGTGCACCCCCGGGATTAGTCGGGGCTCAAAGAGACTCGGACACCCGGTGCAAAATCAAAAAAAAAAAAAACCACATCAGTCCAGCCGTTTTTTGAATGCTTAAAATTACAGTGCCTGGGAATCAGACAACGTTAGTTACTACATCTTCATGGCCCTCATCCTTTTTGGAGAATAAATTCCCATGTAGTTGAGGCTCTTACTTACATTTAGTTGCTTGAATTAACTGCATAACTGAACCATCCAATTCTTTTACTCATTTACATCCTAAAGTCTGTCTACACAGTGCAAATTCATTTGAATTAGCATTCTAAAAATAAGCTGAGGAATAGTTCTTATTAGCTTCCGAGAAGACCTTATTGCAAAGATGTGAAGGCAAGCTCTATCTTACTGCATCAACTGTAATGCCGAAGAGTTCATGCAGTCTTCCATTTAGTTCCCTCATTCCCACCCTCTTAAGTGAAAAAAGGACTATTGAGTGGCATCTATTGTCTTAAACATTTTCTCTCTTTATGTTTTTCCCCTTCCTGCAGGTACAGTATAAATTACTGCCGCGCTGCTGATTGAGAAGAAACAGAGAACCCATGCATCAAATCACTCATGATCTGTGCTTGCAACTAAATTGATACATCTCATATCACATGTAAATAAGTGGGGAATCCAAGTTCTACCTCTATAATTTTAATGAGAGCCTCATATTCCAGCAAAGTGTGGCAAGCAGAAGCCATTATAGCAGCATTATAAGAACAGAAACTGAACAATACTGAACGGATTCAGAGCTAGACACTGTAAGGATCTACAGTAGCAGGAATCTTAGGTTTTCAGCAACTCAGTAATAAACATTAGCATGCATTTGCATGTGTTCTTGTGTGTGAAGAGAAAGAGATGGGGGTGGGGAAGAGGGAGAGGGAGAGAGAGACAGAGAGTGGGTATATCACCTGTATAAAAGAGGACTCTTGGCAAATGCTCCAAAGGAAAATATATATTTTAAGCATAGCTCTCCACTTGGTTTTGCAGCCAAAGTGTGATATACATAATCTTCCATAAAACAAACAAACAATATTAGAAACTAAAGATGTGCAATGTATACAACCATCAAGAGAAATAAAAAAACAATGCCAATAAATAAGATTTGCGATGTACCTGAGAGTAGTCTGGACGACTCCTCAGTCAAATCATCTCCATTAGAATATGCAGTAAATCTAGCATTTGTGTATTTTCGAACAAGGTCTGGACCCCATGGGCCTAAGCCTCTGCATTATTTAAATTGCCAGCAATATTAGCACTCTTCAGATAAATAAGGCCATGTATACAAAATTCTTTCAGAACTACTAGGCCAGTTAAAACCTCAATCCAGGAAAGGATCCCGGACAGCTACAGGGAGCATCTTAGAGCCACAAAAAGAAGTCAATATACAAGATAAAGTATCAATTATCAAGTATATGAGTAGTACCAACTCTACAAGTCAGTAAATATGCACAGGCATCAACATGTATGATTTTTCAAAAATCTAGAATATGAAACAACCACCTGTGGAGTCAATCTTTTTTGTCAAATCATTGACAAATACTGGGTATCTTGTCTTAAAAGAAATGTCTCTAGCACTTAATAACTCTTTTAGTTACTGAACACCTACAGGATTATGAGAGAGTGAGGCAGAGGGAAAGATTAGCAACCACAGCCCACAAGGGTACCCTTACTTATAAAAGCCATTTTTCAGGACAACGGCAGTCTTTTCTTTTCATAAATTAAAAAAAATATGTATGGCTCATGTATCACGTAAAATCCAAACACATGATGAATAGCTTCATTTTACAGATAACTATGATAAATCAAATAAAGAGAAGGTTAGTCCCTTCATTTCCTATTTACATACTAAGATGAAAAGTTACCCTGTTATCCCAACCAAACATCTTTTTAAAGGGGAGAAAGAAAAGGTTTGATATCTTTTTTTTTTTTTTTTGCGCTAGACGTTTTGTGTTACGTACAATGTAGTGGATTCATCTAGATGATGCCAACTAATTTCGGATAGAGGCATGATGAAGTGCTTGATGTCTTACACTTGCTTTCAAACTTTGGGAATGTGTGAACAATTCAAGGAAAGGTGACAACTAAATTAAGACGAAGCAAACCATCGAGTGGGACAGTACTTAAGATTAGATAGCTAAGAAACCAAAAGAGTATATTGAATCCACCTGTCAGTATCTTATATGGGTTCCCTCAGGTCCTTTATCATGCATTCCTCAAAACATTGACACCCAGGCAAAGCATTTGCAACAGAAGTACATATGCTCGCCATATGATCATATCATTCGAAGAAGGGGAACAAAGGAGAAATGAATCATAAACATTTTAGGCGTTAGTCTTGAAATGAATAATGTTCGCCAAGTAAAGTAAAAGCTTGCACTAACCAGAGGCTACAGTGAGAAGAAGGAACAAATGGGAAAAATCAGACATATCAAGAGTATCACTGTAAATGTTTGTATAATGCAGTAAAAGATGCAAAATAAATGTCCAGCAGCATGTTAGACTAGAGAAGAAGCAAGTGTTTAGAAAAACATCTACCTGATAACTTTCATCGGGGTAAAATTAGACTCCCACAGATGATTCAAGACAGCTCCCTTCCAAGTTGCTCTGAACTGGGTCATCCGTTCAGACATATGTTCAGTTTGTGATGTAAATCCGGCTGGTCCTACCAGAATCAACTGCTGAACATGCTCAGGATGCTACAAGAGAAATAGAATCGTTTAATCAGCAGTAAAATATACATAACCATATATATTAAACTATAATTTCACATTTCTATGAATTTCTTATTTTTTCTGAAAAATTGAGTTCTATGAAAATTGATCACCTTGAGAGCATATTTGGCAGCGACATACCCTCCAAAAGAGTGCCCAAGCAAAATAAAGTTGCTAAGATTTTTGGCTTTGCGCCACTCCTCAAAGGAATCAATAAACCAATTTTCAGTCTCTGCATTAGAAAAGATGCCTCTTTCAGAACAAAATTGTTCAGTAAATAAGCCGCAGATATGGTATCTTCCAAATGAATAAAGGTACTCAAATGTGTAATCAACTTGTAAGACTAACCTTCGGTACTTTTGCATGTGAAGTCAGGCCTGCTTGATCCACCCCAGCTGCATAATACATTAGCCAGTCAGAGAACTACCATTATGCTCATTTGTCTCTTTCGTTCTTTATATTCTACATAAAAGTGACATCAATTGGAAGACTTTCACCACTCCTTTCGTTCTACACTAGGACTTATAACAGCAGCTCTTGAAGCTACTGCTAACTAAAGAAAGCAAAAGGAAGCAACGCATAGTCAATTAGACCGGTAAGCCTCCACAAACTTCCCAGGAGAATAAATAAGTGTCAATGTCACAACACAGATACATCGTTTTTTTTTTGTTACCATTCCCAAAAATAGGTCTATTTTACAAAGGTTGACACAGAAAGCCTTCATGTGATACTTGTATAAATATTTTCTACATAGAAAGGGCTGAAAATCAACCCTGATAATCTTTTAAAACTTTAAACTTTCTGCACTCACAAGTCAGGTAGTGCCTTGAATAATTTCGTTGCAATCTATTCAGTTTGAGGGCAACGGCACATTGTGTACCTCATTAACTACTAATTAATATAACTTGGCTACAACATTATTGTATCACCCCATAATAACATTACGTAGGTTTCAAATGAAAAATTAGTGACGCTCGAATCATTCTCATTATTAGCCATTCACTGAAGCATCAACTAAACAAAAAAGAAACTAGCACAAAGCTGATCATCCAACAACTACAGCAACTAGCAGGACTAAATGAAGGGATTGCTCAAGTTATAACTCAAGTAAATATGCAAACCAATAAACAGAACTTCACTATGATACACCCAAAGGGAATCTATTTTCAGTTGGTATGTAAATATCTCCATCCAATGAAGATTTGAATGCTTGGTTAAGAGCATATTGTCCAACTAAATTGACCCAAATGTGTCCCAAAGTATACATTTATGCGCAATAACCTATAATTAGAAGACAATTTCACTTTCAGTATATCTTAGTTATTGCAACTTACCAAACAACTAAACATCTAGAATCAAAAAGTCATTAAATTTACTCTTCTATATCACTTCACATATATGGGGTAAGTACCACTATAGAATGTTTCAAGAGGGAGGAAAACATCCGTATGAAATTACGAATGTGCTCATAAATTTACACATAATATATACTCACCCAAGCTGATCAATAGCAATTACTTTGAAATGCTTTGCAAGGGCAGCAAAATTCCGAAAGAAGAAACCTTGAGAGGCACCGTATCCATGGACCATAACAAGAGTAGGAGAACCCTCTTTGCTGTCGAAAGTAACAGTATTGATAAATCTTGGTTCATTGCTCACCGATCGAAACCATCTAACTTTTGAACCTGGTGGACCAGACCCAATGTTGACCTGCTCTTGTGTATAAGGAGTCCTAATATTGGACAAAAGGCATAAATCAAGGTGAGCCTCTGAGCATCAATAACCATAAAGTTGCAGTTTTGATTTACTGAAGCAGGCATTCCACAAGATACAAAACCAAGAAACATACAAACTTTCATGATAGATGAAAGAATAGTTTGCCTTAACGTAACTACATGTTGCCCGACATAAAATAAAATGAAAAATTTGTGCATTACTGACTCTAAAAGCATCCCCAAAGTTTCCACTCACTAAACCAATGAATACAGCAGTGTTTGTAAAAGGAGAAGCGCAAACGAGCAACAAGGTCTTTGGGCTTAAAACGGAAAGAGAAAAGTGAAGCTCACTATTATGTAACGTAATAGTTACACATATATGAATTAGTACTACAATAATCAAATTACAATTCAAATACTCTCTCAATCTCGACTTATACGCCTTAATTTATGAGACACTTTTCATTTTATCCTTAATGAGATGATTTATAGACATACAAATATTTATAATTTTAGACTAATTTCTTCTTTCATTTTTTAAAGTTCATACCCAGTGAAACACCTTCGAGAGTAATTAATTTCAAGAATCCATTTACAATAATGCTGGTATTGATCTGACTACTCAAAGTTGAGATTTAAATAATTGAATGTTTCTTATTGTGACCACTTTGAGTTGCATTCTTAGAAATGCACATCTATCTAAAGCATATGGTTTCATCTGTGACCCCTGAATTCACCGATCACTTTTAATAACGCTGAAATGCAGTAGTATAAAATATCATTTACCATGACAACAATTATTTTAAGTACAATAGGTAACACATCCAATCAAATTAGCTACATGATTGACTAATTAAAAAATGGTTGAGCGCAGTCTAACTACCATAAATACTGAAGAGAGAAATGGATAATTATGAGTTTTTTTCCACAGAACTGGGCAAACTAGGTTACACGCACTCTGACTAATCTAGTAGTTAAACATTCTATATCCAAGCAGATGAAGTTGGTGTGAACCTATAGCCTGAAGCACGCTAAGTGTTGTAGCATGAATTATGTGCAGTGTTTTCTCCTACATGACCATTGACCACCACTCAGCTATGTGGTTGGAACAAGAAAAAGACTTAAGAGAACAATTGAATGTGATTGAGGCATATACATGAATGAATTTAAACAGAAAATATCAGAGGATTCGGGAATACACAAATAAGTAAGAATTACCTAACAAGAGAAAGAAGACGTTTTTCAGCAGCGATGATGTGGTCAGTAGATGTAGGTATCCAACGAAGAGAAGAGGGCCAAAATGACCACCGTTTTGCTCCGGCAGCTGTGTTATCGGCGGCTGATGAATTGATTTGTTCCGCCATTTTTACCAATGAATTCGATAACCTCTTTAGTCCGATGCTCATGGGATTGATGCAACAGATAATTAATTTCCCCTTTTGTCGCTGAACTCCCCAAAATATAGGCGTATGTGCTAGATAGAGTGTTCTCCAAGTTCTCTATTGCCTTTCCAAGAAACTTAACCTCATTCTCTCCTTCGCCGGTTTCATATTTTAGTATTTGACAATCAAATTGTATCATAGTAATAGATTTCAATTCCAGCGATGCAAAAACGTAGGCAGTGACGTGGGCGGAGCAACTCCAACCGCAGATTCCATATTCCAACCATCACCTTTGCTTCTTCCCCTAATTTGGTCAACTATTCAAACGCATATTTTTAGCATATTTTTTTGGTTATAAATATATTTGTATTACATTACAATAAATATCTATGTTATAGTTTTTTTTTTTTTTTTTTTGAGAAAAGTTAGAAATCTTAAGTTTGGGATTAATCTAGTTTGTCCTATAAATAAAGGTAGAGTGTGCATCGTTCGATTTTATATATTATCTGTTCAGTTTTTTATTTTTAAATACGTCAAATCAATAAGATATTTTTTATTGATTCTTCACGTTCCATTTCGATTTAACCAATAAGAAAATACTTATAAAATAAATATAAAAATTCTCCAACAATTTGATAGCATTTTTCGGAGCGGAATTGGTAGTTGGGGGATTCATGGATGTGGTAGTGTGGTAGCTGGTAGTGTGGTAGGTGAGTATTTTATTTTAAAGATTTTATTGTAGTATTCTTTTGCTAAGTGTCTTAATCTTGATATTTCTTTAATATTTTGTGTGAAATTCATGGTAAAATATAATAATATTTATTGTAATATTCTTTCGATAGTTGTTTTAATCTGAATATTTCATTAATATTATTTATGATATATTCTAGATATAACATATCTTGGGTTCTTTGGTACATATATAAATTTTCCTCCATTAATTGTTCTAATAATTTTATATCGTTCATAGATTCTGTCCAATATTGTAAATATTCGTAGTTCATTTTAGTCTGAATTTATTTCTAAATCGTACCATTCTATTCTTTCGTAGTCTAAATCATGTAAGTCTATTTTATACCATTGTTGGTTTAATATATCTTTCGATTCGTTATCATTAAATATTTTTTCCCATATGATCCTTCTTAATTCAATTATTTTTATATCTTTAAGTATATATAATATTAAAGTTTCGTAGTTTTTTATCATTTCATTATGAACGTGAGTAATCATGTTCTTTATCATGCAGATTTTTTATTTCAAATTATTCCTTCCTATCATATTCATAATTGATTAAATTCATATTAGATCATTATGAACTAGATTATCTTTATAATGTTTTCTTGTCACTACTAGCATCGTACTTTAGCGGATACTTCCTTCTTATCAGCGCCTCAACTTTGTTTACTCCCCTAAACAACTTCCTCGCCTACCGGTTTCAACATTAGGATGGCATAGTATAAAAGTTTTCTCCCTGTTTCCAGTGTGCTAATAAACTAGAAATCATGATTCAAATAATTCTAATACATAATAACTAACATAAATTTATTCAATCATATATATGATATTCATGAATATATGAAATTAGTTCCGCATATTTTTTGAACAATATACATTTGCCTCTTGCTTAGCCATGCTATCTGAAATATCTGATTGGATTTCAGATTTATCCATTAGCTTTTAAGTATTTAGTATCTTAAGAGAGTTTTTTTGAAATGAGAGTTTTTATTTAGGCGTTGCCTGCCTTTCAAAGTTTTACAACTGCGTCTATATATAGACATACACACTCTAATACTATTCATGACTACTATTCATGAATAGTTCTTATTTTGTCTACCACTATCCTATTTACGACATGTATACACACTTGTCTTCTTAATAATACATACTACCCATACTTTACACTTGTCAACATATCTTTAATAATGCACATGCATATGTTGACTAAGTTTTTCTACTAACTTGTACCTAATAATGTGACTACTATTTATTTCAAGACTTTTACATATCTACTTTTGGCTTTGTGTGGCTAAGCACGTTTTTGTGTTTCCTTTTATCTTCATCTTTATCTTCTTTTATCTTCATCTTTATCTTCTCATCATCTTCCGTCTTTATCTCTTATTCCAGCTGGACGTCTGGGATTATATTATCTTCTCCGTTGCATTTTGAACAAATGTGGTCAGGGTATTTGTGACCAATTAGCTTGCAATATCTCGTTAATAACTCTGCCGAAATAAATTCTACTTTTAGTGCTCGTGTTGTAGGTCGTTCTTCTGGCTTAAGTAATGATAAAATCCATCTCTGGACTTCATCCATATCTGTTTTCCTTAGCTCCCTTGAATTGGAATAAATCATTAACTGATCTCTTGCATAGTAGCTCCATATAACATTTCCGTTTAAATAATTATTTGCTAGCTCCTGTATGATAGTTGATATACCAATTATTCTTTTGTTAGCATAAAAACTTGGTATCTCTATTTTGCATATCTCTTCTTGTTGTCCGATGTCCTCGGGTATAATCATATATTTAGTCAATCCTACCTTGATAACCTGTATTGGAGGTTTTATTTCCTCGTATAATATCTCTGTTGGTGCTGTATAGAATTTTATATAAAATAAATTTCCTTTTGTAACTCTTTTCTATGTGACGAATGCTTTGTGTAGCTCCGGTATTCCACTAACTTCTTCTCCGTCGTATGTGTATACGATATTTAACAGTCCGTAGTTGTAACATGTTCTTACTAAATTAACATTAGTTTTTGGCCGTGCAATTAACTTTTTATATCATTGTAACTTTTGTGTCAAATAATCTTGATTGGGTTCTTTTGTAGTTGATATGGGGTTGCGATTTAAATAAGTTTGGATTTTGTGTATATTTTCGATATAAGTCGTGTGATGTAGTTATATGTCTTTTTCTCATTTTAGTTTTGCAAACTATCTGCGTATGTAGATGTTTGTGGTTCTATGGACATATGTCTAGGTGTCCTTTGGGTAAATGATTTTGCGAATAGCTGGTTTAAGTTTGCATTTTTATGTTGTTTATCTCTAACTTGTTTGCTTGTACCTGCAGCTGTATTTAAACAAACATTATGGGTTTTAAGAAGTTTTCCATCGTCTCCTTTTAGCTCTGATTTTTTTCCGTCTTCCGATCGACGTAGCTCCGCATTTTTATAGTCATGCTGCTGACTAGATTTAGACTTCAGATTATCTTCATTAGTCTTTAGCTTTTGTATCTCGTTGTCCATACTATCTACTTTTGTACAAAGTGTAGTAATAGCTTTGAATATCTTTTCGATTGTATCTTCTTCCTCAGTCTCAGTCTGAGTAGCTTTGTCGTGATAGGTAATCTGCAATAACATTCTTATCAGTTTTTATTACTTCAATTGTAAATGTAAAATTTAATATATTTAATATCAATCTCCTTATCTCTTTTGTTGTTACCGAATCTTGTATTTTTCTTGTTAGCCACCATTTTACTTGTGTATTATCTGTTCTTATAATAAATTCGTTATATACAATATATGGTTCAAATGATAATAAACACTTATACACTGAATATAATTCTTTTCTATTTATTTCCCATTTTATTTCTATATTATTAAATGTTCCTGAATAATACCTACAATGATGTTCTATCGTATTGCCATCATATCTGTATTTTAATATTCTTCCATAACTTTTTTCACTCGCATCTGATTCTACTATATAAGTAAATTTTTTTGTTTTCATCCAAAAATATAGTTTAGGTAAGTTTTTACATAATAATTTTACCTTTTGTTTTTGTATTTGGTCTTTTTTATCAAACTGATATTCTATATCTTTCTTTAATTTTTGTTGTAATGGTTTTAAATTCTCTGCTAATTTTGGTATATATTCTCTTACTTGATTTACTAGTCCTAAGAATGATTGTAATTTCTTTTTTGTGTCTAGTTATTCATTTGAGTTAATTATTTTTTGTACTATATGTGTTTGCATTTTTATTCCGTTTTTATCAATTTGTATTTCTAAGAACTCTATTTGATTTTTCATTATATCTGCTTTCTTTTTACTTAGACTTATATCTAATATTCTATGATGTGTATAAATTTTTCTAATAATCTTATATGTTCATCTTGTGTTTTGGAATATAATAATATATCATCAATGTACACTACACAAATTTCTATTTGTTTAAAGTAATTGTCCATAAAGTGTTGATATCTACCTAGTGCGTTTTTATATCCAAATGGTAATACATTCCATTCATAAAATCCTTGTGTTACGGTGAATGTTGTTAGTTTTTTAGATTCTTCTTCTAGTTTTAAGTGATAAAATCCTGATTTACAATCAAATTTGCTAAAATAATTATATCCTTGTATTTGTCTTATCTTTAGTATTTTATTTAGTATCGGATAATTATATGTTTTGATTTTTGCATTTAAATTTCTATAATCAATAACCATTCTGTTTTTTCCTCTTTTTTGTTCACTATGCTTATTTATGATAAATGTCGGGCTTGTGTGCTTACTATTTCTTTCTTGTATATATCTTTTTTCTAGTAATTCATTTATATGTATCCTAAATTCGGTTAAATCATTAAAATTATACTTTAATAGTTTTTGGGTTATTATACTATTATTATCAATTAACTCAATTTTTACTTTTGTTTTATGTTTCTCCCATCCTTGTAGAGGATCCTCACTATATAATAATTCTAACTTATCTTGAATTATTTTTACTTTATCTATAGAATATATAATTAATTCTATTTTAGGGTCTTTTTCTTTTATATTTTCTAATTTTTGTGTAATTTTTTCACTTCCTTTTATCCATTCTGTTGTTTTTCGTTTTTTATTATTTACTCTTTTTGCTCCTATTTTTTGTTTACACGGTGTCGTGAACCACCAGTGTGTTTTTGTTATTATATGTGGGTATAATTTTTCTAAAAATGGCATTCCTAATAGCATATCTTTTGTAGTTAATTCAAAGTTAGGCAATTTCTTTTATAGTTAATATCTTATCCATATTTGTATTTTTATATTTTTTGCCTAACTTTGAATTAACTACAAAAGATATGCTATTAGGAATGCCATTTTTAGAAAAATTATACCCACATATAATAACAAAAACACACTGGTGGTTCACGACACCGTGTAAACAAAAAATAGGAGCAAAAAGAGTAAATAATAAAAAACGAAAAACAACAGAATGGATAAAAGGAAGTGAAAAAATTACACAAAAATTAGAAAATATAAAAGAAAAAGACCCTAAAATAGAATTAATTATATATTCTATAGATAAAGTAAAAATAATTCAAGATAAGTTAGAATTATTATATAGTGAGGATCCTCTACAAGGATGGGAGAAACATAAAACAAAAGTAAAAATTGAGTTAATTGATAATAATAGTATAATAACCCAAAAACTATTAAAGTATAATTTTAATGATTTAACCGAATTTAGGATACATTAAATGAATTACTAGAAAAAGGATATATACAAGAAAGAAATAGTAAGCACACAAGCCCGACATTTATCGTAAATAAGCATAGTGAACAAAAAAGAGGAAAAAACAGAATGGTTATTGATTATAGAAATTTAAATGCAAAAACCAAAACATATAATTATCCGATACTAAATAAAATACTAAAGATAAGACAAATACAGGGATATAATTATTTTAGTAAATTTGATTGTAAATCAGGATTTTATCACTTAAAACTAGAAGAAGAATCTAAAAAACTAACAGCATTCACCGTACCACAAGGATTTTATGAATGGAATGTATTACCATTTGGATATAAAAACGCACCAGGTAGATATCAACACTTTATGGACAATTACTTTAAACAAATAGAAAATTGTGTAGTGTATATTGATGATATATTATTATATTCCAAAACACAAGATGAACATATAAGATTATTGGAAAAATTTATACACATCATAGAATATTCAGGTATAAGTCTAAGTAAAAAGAAAGCAGATATAATGAAAAATCAAATAGAATTCTTAGGAATACAAATTGATAAAAACGGAATAAAAATTGATAAAAACGGAATAAAAATGCAAACACATATAGTACAAAAAATAATTAACTCAAATGAATAACTAGACACAAAAAAGAAATTACAATCATTCTTAGGACTAGTAAATCAAGTAAGAGAATATATACCAAAATTAGCAGAGAATTTAAAACCATTACAACAAAAATTAAAGAAAGATATAGAATATCAGTTTGATAAAAAAGACCAAATACAAATACAAAAGGTAAAATTATTATGTAAAAACTTACCTAAACTATATTTTCCGGATGAAAACAAAAAAATTACTTATATAGTAGAATCAGATGCGAGTGAAAAAAGTTATGGAAGAATATTAAAATACAGATATGATGGCAATACGATAGAACATCATTGTAGGTATTATTCAGGAACATTTAATAATACAGAAATAAAATGGGAAATAAATAGAAAAGAATTATATTCAGTGTATAAGTGTTTATTATCATTTGAACCATATATTGTATATAACAAATTTATTATAAGAACAGATAATACACAAGTAAAATGGTGGCTAACAAGAAAAATACAAGATTCGGTAACAACAAAAGAGATAAGGAGATTGATATTAAATATATTAAATTTTACATTTACAATTGAAGTAATAAAAACTGATAAGAATGTTATTGCAGATTACCTATCACGACAAAGCTACTCAGACTGAGACTGAGGAAGAAGATACAATCGAAAAGATACTTAAAGCTATTACTACACTTTGTACAAAAGTAGATAGTATGGACAATGAGATACAAAAGCTAAAGACTAATGAAGATAATCTGAAGTCTAAATCTAGTCAGCAGCATGACTATAAAAATGCGGAGCTACGTCGATCGGAAGACGGAAAAAACCCAGAGCTAAAAGGAGGCGATGGGAAACTCCTTAAAACTCATAATGTTTGTTTAAATACAGCTGCAGGTACAAGCAAACAAGTTAGAGATAAACAACATAAAAATGCAAACTTAAATCAGCTATTCGCAAAACAATTTACCCAAAGGACACCTAGACATATGTCCATAGAACCACAAACATCTACATACGCAGATAGTTTGCAAAACCAAAATGAGAAAAAAACATATAACTACATCACACGAACCTATACCAAAAATATACACTAAATCCAAACTTATTTAAATCGCAACCCCATATCAACTACAAAAGAACCAAACCAAGATTATTTGACACAAAAGTTACAAGGATATAAAAAGTTAATTGCACGGCCAAAAACTAACGCTAATTTAGTAAGAACATGTTACAACTACGGACTGTTAAATACCGTATACACATACGACGGAGAAGAAGTTAGTGGAATATCGGAGCTACACAAAACATTCGTCACATATAAAAGAGTTACAAAAGGAAATTTATTTTATATAAAATTCTATACAGCACCAGCGGATATATTATACGAGGAAATAAAACCTCCAATACAGGTTATCAAGATAGGACTGACTAAACATATGATTATACCCGAGGACATCAGACAACAAGAAGATATATGCAAAATAGAGATACCAAGTTTTTATGCTAACAAAAGAATAATTGGTATATCAACTATCATACAGGAGCTAGCAAATAATTATTTAAACGGAAACACTATATGGAGCTACTATGCAAGAGATCAGTTAATGATTTATTCCAATTCAAGGGAGCTAAGGAAAGCAGATATGGATGAAGTCTAGAGATGGATTTTATCATTACTTAAGCCAGAAGAACGACCTACAACACGAGCACTAAAAGTAGAATTTATTTCGGCAGAGTTATTAACGAGATATTGCAAGCTAATTGGTCACAAATACCCTGACCACATATGTTCAAAATGCAACGGAGAAGATAATATAATCCCAGACGTCCAGCTGGAATAAGAGATAAAGACGGAAGATGATGAGAAGATAAAGATGAAGATAAAAGAAGATAAAGATGAAGATAAAAGGAAACACAAAAACGTGCTTAGCCACACAAAGTCAAAAGTAGATATGTAAAAGTCTTGAAATAAATAGTAGTCACATTATTAGGTACAAGTTAGTAGAAAAACTTAGTCAACATATGCATGTGCATTATTAAAGATATGTTGACAAGTGTAAAGTATGGGTAGTATGTATTATTAAGAAGACAAGTGTGTATACATGTCGTAAATAGGATAGTGGTAGACAAAATAAGAACTATTCATGAATAGTAGTCATGAATAGTATTAGAGTGTGTATGTCTATATATAGACGCAGTTGTAAAACTTTGAAAGGCAGGCAACGCCTAAATAAAAACTCTCATTTCAAAAAACTCTCGTAAGATACTAAATACTTAAAAGTTAATGGATAAATCTGAAATCCAATCAGATATTTCAGATAGCATGGCTAAGCATGAGGCAAAGGTATATTGTTAAAAAAATATGCGGAACTAATTTCATATATTCATGAATATCATATATATGATTGAATAAATTTATGTTAGTTATTATGTATTAGAATTATTTGAATCATGATTTCTAGTTTATTAGCACACTGGAAACAGGGAGAAAACTTTTATACTATGCCATCCTAATGTTGAAACCGGTAGGCGAGGAAGCTGTTTAAGGGAGTATCCGCTAAAGTACGATACTAGTAGTGACAGGAAAACATGATAAAGATAATCTAGTTCATAATGATCTAATATGAATTTAATCAATTATGAATATGATAGGAAGGAATAATTTGAAATAAAAAATCTGCATTATAAAGAACATGACTACTTACGTTCATAATGAAATGATAAAAAACTACGAAACTTTAATATTATATATACTTAAAGATATAAAAATAATTGAATTAAGAAGGATCATATGGGAAAAAATATTTAATGATAACGAATCGGAAGATATATTAAACCAACAATGGTATGAAATAAACTTACATGATTTAGACTACGAAAGAATAGAATGGTACGATTTAGAAATAAATTCAGACTAAAATGAACTACGAATATTTACAATATTGAACAGAATCTATGAAAGATATAAAATTATTAGAACAATTAATGGAGGAAAATTTATATATGTACCAAAGAACCCAAGATATGTTATATCTAGAATATATCATAAATAATATTAATGAAATATTCAGATTAAAACAACTATCGAAAGAATATTACAAAGGCACATGTAATCATTTTAAATTTATTAAATATAAAATTATAAAATGATTCGGATTATATTAAATTTGTGAGTATATCAGCCTAAATAAATAGGGAAAAGGTTCAAATATACCATCGAACTTTTAGAAAAGGTTCATTTATGTCATCCGTTAAAAGTTTGGCTGATCTATGTTATAGTTGTTAAAGAAAAGGCTCATCCATGTCATTTCTTTCAACTCCAGTTTTGGAAAACCATTTTTTTACACCCCAAACAAGGTTTAACGCTTTTCAATTGGTGTTTTTGGATCAAATGTATATTTTCTTTATCCTACTTCCTTAAGAACACATAAAAAACATTAACAATTCCCAAATTTCAAACTTGTTTAATTCTTCACGAAATTGCCTCAAATTTCAAGAGTAGTTTCTCTCCGAGCTAGATATCAAAACTCAATATCTTTTGAGTTCGAATTCAACCTAACTCAACAAGACCCACTTGAAATTTCTTCATAAAGTTTCTAAACTTCAACATTCTTTAATGATAGAATTTTCTCCACCACTTCAAATCATTTGAAAATTTGAACATAGACTCATAAAAACACTAGGCAACAAATATCTAATGTAAAAAAACAACTACAAAAACACGAATCAAATTCATTTGTTGGAATATTTTTTTAATACGGGTGAATTTTTTAAACTCTACAAATGATTTTAGAAGTTTAGTTTTTTTTAAAAAATTAACGATGTAGCTGAAATTTGAGATGATTTCGTGAAGAATTGAAAATGTTGAAAATTTGGGAGTTGTTTATGTTCTTCATGCGTTCTTCGTGTTCTTAAAGAAAAAGAAACAAAAAGTGTACATTTAATTCAAAAGTGTTAAACCTTGTTTGGGGTGTAAAAAATGGTTTTGCAAAATCGGAGTTACAAAAAATGTCATGGATGAGCCATTTCTTTAATAGCAATGGCATAGATGAGCCAAACGTTTATGTTTTAATGAATGGCATAAATGAGTCTTTTCTAAAAGTTCGATGGCATATTTGAGCCTTTTTCTGAATAAATATTATGGATTAATATATTTAGAGTAATTATTTAAATCCAATAACTATGTATTTAATTAAAGTCCAAATTACGTGATGTGGGCTACAATAGATGAACCCAGTTCACTAAGCCCAATCTCATGGCCCGTTTTGGTGCCACGTGGAAGATGATGTGGCATGCCAAGTCAACAAGAAGCCAATAGGATCATGACATGTATCAAAAGGACAAGCCTGCTCCATAAAGCTCATATGTCATGTCACTTAAATTTGATTGGTCGAAGGGAATCTTGTTCCAAATCACAACTCCTCTATTCTAAAACTATAAATAGGGGTCCTCATAATTCAGAAAAGGAATCGAAAATTCTAAACAAGAAGCTAGAGAAAGCTTGTGGTACAAACACCATAAATTTCTCTATAAGCTACAAGTTTAAGAATTCAAGCATTCAAGTTCAAGAATGATCAAGATCAAGACCATTAGATTAGGGTACAAGCTCGAAGCCATTGAATTTAAGTAAAAGTCAAGATCAAGATAAAGCTCAAGCTCAAGTTCATCGAAGATTCAAGAAAAAACTTCAAAGCTCTTGAATCTAAGATCAAGCTCAAGAGCCCTTGAATTTATATCTGAAGAGGCCAACTTAGAGGAATCATAAAGATTGTAACACTCACACTTTGAAATAATAAATACGATTATTGTGATACTTTTCCGTTCTTGATTATTATTTTCTCGACGCGAATTTTACTGTCTACAAATTCTAGCACTCCCAATGGGACAATCTCTACCTCTCATATCAATTTTTCAAGCATCAAAGAATATCGAGATGACTTCCATGAGGATCAAATCTTAATCAATTGACTCGAATGCCACTAGCTCGAAATTCTCTACTAAAATTGAAGGAATTCTTGATATTACCTTTGGAAGTTTCAAAGTTGTTACGAGGAGCAGGGCTGATACACTAGGACAACAAACACTTCAAGTGTCGTCCACAACAATTCTTGTTTTTGGGTCTTCGACTCCAAAAAGATCAAGTTCCTCCACAAAATGCTTAAGAAAGAGGAAGCAGTGTTGCTGAAAAGATCAAGAAGACCTTGACTCTACTTGAGCAATCTGGTTCCAAGAACTCTACCACAAAAGAGAACTATTATTCAACCAATGAATCCTCTCCACATGCATCATCTAATGTGAGTTTGATGGAGATCAACTTACGCGAAAATCCATGTTATTCTCCTACATCTCCAATGATCATGCAAGCAATGGTAACTGATGCCTTTTGCTCTGAGGAACAACTTGCAAATCTGAACGTAACCAAGCATGTACAACATCAAAAGTCTTGAATTGACAAATTGATGGATAGAATGGAAGGCCTTTTAGATGGAGAGGCTAGTCACGCGCCTGGAAAGGGTGTTCAAGTTCAAGACATCGAAAATCATGCGAAGCAAACACCGCTTGTTAATGAGATGCCAGTTTCTTCTGAAGGAATGATCCCACTTGATCGCTTGAAAGAGTTCATTGAAGGTAAAATCAAATATAAGTATGAAGTCTCCACCAAGTATTCTCATATGTATGCCAAGCCATACACTACAAGAATTGATAACTTCAAAATGCCTGCTGGTTATCAACCTCCCAAATTTCAACAAATTTAGGGTAAAGGAAATCCAAAACAACATGTTGCACACATTGTGGAAACATGTAATAATGCTAGAACATATGAAGACCATCTTGTCAAGCAGTTTGCCCGCTCTCTAAAAGGAAATGTCTTTGATTGATACACGGATCTCAAGCCCAATTCTATCGATAGTTGGGAGAAACTAGAGCACGAGTTTCTCAATCTCTTCTACAACACAAGGCGTACGGTAAGCATGGTAGAACTCATGAATGCTCGCCAAAGGAAAGATGAATCGGTTATAGATTTCATATATTGATGGAAGAACGTGAGCCTAAATTGTAAGGATAAGCTTAGTAAAGCTTCTATAATAGAAATATGTATTCAAGGAATGCACTGGGAGCTTCTTTACATCTTACAAGGAATAAAACTAAAATCCTTCAAAGATCTAGTGTCACACCCCGAGCCTACATCCTGGGTGGGACTGGCACTCGAGAATCATTGATGGCCCCAAGAGAACCCTTGTCCTGGCTTAACTCTTAACGGAAGACTTACTTAACATTGAATAACTCAAATGAAAACTTTAACTCAAATAACTACTCAAAATTTTTAAGAAAAACTATTCACTAGCCAAAGTGGCAACTAAAGTCTTAGACACCAATAATTGAAATGAACAAGACTAATGAACTATAACTATCTATCCATGAAGCCTCTAATACTATGAGGGATGTTGGGACAAGACCCCCGATCATCCTAACAAAATGAAATGACAAAACAATGATAAAAAAGGGTTCCTCCAGAAGCAAGGAGGCTCACCAACAACTTTGAAGCTCAACTGGATCAACAAAGCCCTGGATGCTGATCCTAGTTACCTGTATTTGCATCATAAAACGATGCAGGCCAAATGGCGTCAGTACATTGAATGTATGAACATGTAAGGGGAAATAAAAAATAGGACATAAGCTTGAACTGAAACTGAAACTGAAAGAAACACTTACCTCGTCTCAACTCTACTTAACTCATTTCAATATAAAGCAGTAATAAAGATGCAGTATAAAGAAAACTTTAAAACATGTAGCTAACAACTCAGTGTATTGAAAGACACAACAATAACTTAGTTTTGTATATGAAAATACAAGTTACTCTGTGGGAAATTCTCTAACCGACAACCATCACTATGAGCTATGTGATGATACAACGTCTCAACCACGCTGCCAGAACTATCCAATACTTTGTCGGGGTATAGAACTACTCAACTAAGTGGATCCACTTAGCTATGCTTAAAAAGCAATAAGGAATCATCTAAAAAGTATGACCGTTTCTACCCACGTTGGCTACATGGTTTATGATGACTTTGAGTTGTATGAACTCGTCCCCATATCGCTGCTCAATGCTACTCCTAAAAATATACTCCGCTCATATGTTTAAAAACATGACTTTCTCTGTGGTTTGAGATTATTACTCAAAAATCTATCTCTTAAAAGAGATGGTACTCAGAACTACTCATGAAAATTCTTTTGGAAATCGGTGTTTCCACTCATCTTAAATGTGAAAAACATTTACTCGTTGGGAATACTTAGTTCCCCTATAACATTTCAAAGAAAATGAACTCGGCTCTACTCTTTCTCAACTCAATTCTTTAAGTCTTCAAACAAGTTTAAAACAATTGTAAACGACTTTTGATAAGACTCCAAGAACTCTTTAGACTTGACTCTTAGCTCTACCTTGAATTTGAATTATGGATTCAAGGGTTATAATCTTATGTTATGGATGATCTCATGATGTTTAGACGTACCTTAGAGTGTAAAAATCAAATAGAAAACATAGGTACGATTCGAGGGAACTCAAACGGAAAGAAGTGGGAAAGGGTAGAGGACCTGGCGACCCTGGCATACTGAGTGGTGCAGGGCGCCAGACCTTGAATTACAGAGCCTGGGTTGGGGCGCACTGAGTGGCGCGACGCCCTAGAGCCCTTCCTAGACACTGATGTGGGGCGCACTAAGTGGCGCGATGCCCTACTCCTTTTCCCAGAAAATTTGACGAATTTCCTTATTCATTTTTCGACCCTAATTCATCTAGAATCGAATGGTTTCTTCCCCAATTACTTAGAATCGAATACCCAACCATAGTGTACAAGAATCTACTAAAAAAACAACCTCAAAACTCATACGATTATCTCAAGAACTCATCAAAACCTCAAAATCAAGATTTATGAAGGAAACTTCAATATAACTCATCAAGAACTCAAATCCTTTACTTTCAAGAATGAAATTATGTTGAATTAATCATGATTGGTGCATCAGTGAATGTAGCCAATGCTATGTGAACTCACATACCTCTTAGGGATCAAACCCTTGGAGAAATTCACAATGAAATCCTCAAGAACTAGACGAACGCTTGACTTTTTCTCCTTTTCTCCTCTTCTTGAACTCCTCTCACAGCCCTAGCATATTTTAGGATTTGTAAAACTGAACCAAATCAGTTTAGACCCCTAAATATTACCAATGTTCATTTTAAATTAATTGGGTAAGCAAAATACCAAAATACCCCTCTTAAATCCGATTAGCTTTCCTTAACTAGACAACCCCACTTCAAATGGGCATATCTCCCTCATACAAGCTCGAAATCTAGCAAACTCAGTGGAGTTGGAAAGAGGATTCCAAGACCTTTCATTGGATATCTTATGGGCCACCTAACTCATCTTGTACTGAAAGTTATGGTTGTTTGAAGTTTACCCAAAACTAATACTTAGCATAACTTGCAAAACTTTCCAAATTTGCTATTTCCAATTTTGTTCTTTCTAATTCTAGTTCTTTAAAAAATTGAGGTATTCAAGTTCTTTTAAAAACTGAGGTGTTACAATATCTCCTCCTTGGGAATACTCGTCCTCGAAGGGGAGTACTTTAAGTAGACTAACGGTGTAACATCTAACATTTAGCTCAAACACCCCACCAACAATATATAAGTACCTTAATTTGTAATTTCTCCGGACTCAAAGAGATGTGGATACCTCTTCTTCATATCCTCCTCAACTTTCCAAGTGGATTCCTCAACAAATTGGTTCCTCCACAGAACCTTGACTGATGCTACCTCCTTGGTTCTCAACTTGCTAACTTGATGATCTAGAATTTGAACATGAATCTCATCATAAGATAAGCTATCCTTAATACCAATATCTTCAGTAGGTATGATAAGTGAATGGTCGCCCATACACTTCTTCAACATAGAAATGTGAAATACTGAATGGACCGCTGCTAACTCTTGTTGTAGCTCCAACTCATAAGCCACATTACCGATCCTCTTGGATATTCTGTAAGGACCAATATATCGGGGACTAAGCTTCCCCTTCTTACCAAATCTCATAACACCCTTCATGGGTGAAACTTTCAAGTAAACCCAATCATCTACTTCAAACTCTAAGTCTCTTCTCCTAACATCTGTATAGGATTTCTGACGACTTTGCGCTATTTTCAATCTCTCTTGAATAACCTTCACTTTGTCCATAGCTTGATGAACTAAGTCTGGTCCTATCAACCCAACTTCACCAACCTCAAACCATCCAATAGAGATCTACATCTTCTCCCATAAAGAGCCTCATAAGGAGCCATCTGGATGCTAGAGTGATAGCTGTTGTTGTAAGCAAATTCTATGAGAGGTAAGTGACTATCCCAATTCCTTTTGAAATCGATCACACACGCCGTCAACATATCCTCTAAAGTATGAATTGTGCACTCTGCTTGATCATTTGTCTGAGGATGAAAAGAGGTACTTAAGTTTACCTTCGAACCCAAATATTTCTAGAATGACTTCCAAAATTGTGCACCTCTATCTGAAATAATCAACACAGGAACTCCATGAAGTCTAACTACCTCTTGAATGTATAACTTAGCATAATCTTCTATTGAATGTGTAGTCTTTACCGATAATAAATGGGCTAATTTAGTCATTCGATTTACAATCACCCAAATCGAACCATGCTACCTGCGAGACCATGGTAAACCTGTAATGAAATTGATATTGATCATCTCTCACCTTCATTCCAGAAGATCTATATTCTAAGCCATACCACCGGGCTTCTGGTGCTCTACCTTGACTTAGAGGCAATTCATGCACTTAGCAATGAACTTTTCGATACACTTTTTCATACTACTCCACCAATAGACTTCTCTCTAGTCGCAATACATCTTTGTGGAACCCGAATGTATAGAATATCTGGAGCTATGAGCTTCCTCCATGATCCTCTCTTGAAGTTCATCCACCCTTGGTACACACAGTCTACCTTGATACCTCAATACCTCAATATCATCTCCTCCTTGTTCAAAAGCCATCACTTTTTGCTTATGACAAATTTCCTTTTATTCAAGCAAAATAGGATAATAGTCTTTTTTCTCTTTCACTTCAGATACTAATGATGATTCAGCCCCATTCAATACCACTACTCCTCATTCGTTGGAATCCATTAGTCGAACTCCTAATTGTGTATGGCTATGCACATCTTTTGCTAACTCTTTCTTGTCTTCCTCAACATGGGAGGTTCTACCCATAGACAATCTGCTCAAAGCATTAGCAACAACATTAGCCTTACCTGGGTGATAGAGAATACTCATTTCTTAATCTTTGAGTAACTCCAACCACCTCCTCTGTCTAAAATTAAACTCTTTCTGACTAAACACATACTGAAGACTACTGTGGTCAGTGAATACATCCACATGAACACCATAACGATAGTGACGCCATATTTTCAACGCAAATTCTATAATAGCCAACTCTAGATCATGGCTTGGGTAATTCCTCTCATGAATCTTAAGTTGTCTGGAGGCATAAGCTATAACTTTGTCATTCTGCATTAATACACAACCCAATCACCTTCTTGACGCATCACAATATACCACAAAACCTTGTGTACCTTCTGGTAAGGTCACAATTGGGGCAGTAGTCAACCACTTTTTAAATTCCTAAGAGCTTTTATCACAAGCTTCAGACCATTGCAACTTAACTGTTTTCTGAGTCAACTTAGTCAATGGTGATGAAATAAATTAAAACCCCTCGAGGAACCTTCTATAATATCCAGCCAATCCTAAGAAACTCCTAATATCAATTGGAGACATGGGCCTATGACAGTTCTGTACTGCCTCAATCTTTTGAGTGTCAACTCGAATTCCATCACCGAAAATAATATGACCTAAGAACTCCACAGACTCAAGCCAAAATTCATACTTAGAAAATTTAGCATACAACTCTCTATCCTTGAGAGTTTGGAGAACTATTCTGAGACGACTAACATTATCTTCCTCATTCCTCTAATAGATTAGAATGTCATCAATGAATATGATCACAAAGATATCTAAATAAGGCTTGAATACTTTATTCATAAGGTCCATTAATGTTGTAGGAGCATTAGTCAAACCAAAGGACATAACTAGGAACTCATAATGACCATAGCGGGTCCTGAAATCTGTCTTAGGGATATCACTTTCTCTTACTCTCAACTGATGATAACCATATCTGAGGTCTTTCTTAGAAAACAAGTGGCACCCTGAAGTTGATCGAAGAGATCATCAATTCTCGAAAGAGGATACTTATTCTTGATAGTAACCTTATTCAGCTGACAGTAATCGATGCACATTCTAAGAGAACCATCTTTCTTTCTCACAAATAAAATCGGAGTGCCCCAAGGTGAGACACTTGGTCGAATGAAACGTTTCTCAAGAAGATCTTTCAACTGCTCTTTTAACTCTTTCAACTCTACTGGAGCCATTCTATATGGTATAATAGAGATCAGACGAATATCGGGAAGAATATCTATACCGAAGTCTATTTCTCTCTCAGTAGAGACTCTGAGAAGCTCATCTGGAAAGACTTCTGGAAACTCACTAACAGCTGGAACTGACATAATAAGTGGTGTCTCAACGCTATAGTCATTAACTAGAACTAAATGATAGATGCACCCCTTGGAAACTAACTTTCTGGCCTTAAGGTATGAAATAAAATGACCCTTAGGCACTGTTGAACTACTCATTCACTCAATAACTGGCTCATTAGGAAACTGGAACTTAACTACTCGTGTTCTACAATCAATTGAGGTATAACAGGAATGAAGCCAGACCATACCTAGAATGACATCAAAATCTACCAAATCTAACTCATCTAAGTCAGCCATGATGTCCTTGCGATTGATATGAATGGTATAATCACAATAAACTCTCTCAGCTAGAATAGACTCACCAACATGTGAGAAACACTGAAGGGCTCAAGAAGTTTCTGAGGAAGAATATCAAAATTCATAGCAATATAAAGAGTCACAAAAGATAGACTCACTCCTTGATCTAGCAAAGCATATACATCAAAAGTAAATACTTTGGTCATACTAGTGACAACATCTGGAGAATTCTCTTACTATTGGCGACTAGTGATAGCATAAAGATGGTTTTCCACTCCGCTGGTCCCTGAAGTTGCTCCTCTAGGTGTAGTTCTGTCTAGTGGAGAAACTAAAGAAGATTGGCTCTATTACCCCTATTTCCACTGCCTTGCCTGTTCTTAGGGCACTCTTTCATGAATTGACCCACTTGACCACACTTGAAGCAACCAGTGGAGCCATCACGACATGATCCTGGGTGGTTTCTACCACACTCAACACATGTAGGATTCCAATTACCTCATTGTGCCACACTACCTTGAGACTGTGCAGGCCTAGCTATGAAATTTGTGAATTCTGATTATTGAACTCACCTTTGTTCCTTGGTGCAGGTGCACTGGAGATGATGGAGCAGGTGTCCTTTGCTTATGTTGGAAAGATGATTGGTTCACATTACTCTTCTGCTGCTCAGACTCATTCCCTGATGTTTTAGCCTTTTTGTTTCTAAACTCTTCTCTATCCCTCAGCTATGCTTCTTAACCTGTTGCACATGAATCATTAGCCTTGCCATGTCCATATCACCTATTAGCATAGCTGCGTAGCCCTCTTTACTTGACAAACGAGACAACCCAGATACAAACAAACTCATCATGTTCCTCATATCAACAACCATCTCCGGAGTATAACGGGAAAGTTGGGTGAACTTAAGGTTATACTCATGTCACGCCTCGAGACTACCCCCGAGACGCGGACACGGGACCTAGGACCACAAGTGATCCTAAGCTAACCATACTGGCCTTATCATGAGCATACTAAAGATAGTAAACTGATGCGAAAGCTAAATCATAAATATAAATGAAAAGATGGGGAATACTCATATACTATAAGTAAGATAAATGATAATTGATGAGTTTAATACAAAGATGATATTAACTCAATACTAAGCTGAATCTAACTATGTCTGAAAATAGCCTCTAACTAACTAGAAATGCTGGGACAGAGCCAGCTAAGTCTAGCAAAACTGAAACTAAAGGACTAAAAATAATACTGAAAAGAAACGCATGACTATTGTCCTCGGAGGATGAGGAATCACCACAGATTCTGCTGAAATGGAGATAGGGAACCGATCTAAGCATGATCTGGATGCTGAGAACCTGAACCTACATCACGAGAAGATGTATCGCACGTATGCGTCAGTACTTGAAAGGTACTGAGCATGCAGGATAGAATACAACTGAAATAACATATAACTGAACAAAGCAATAAAGCAATGAAATAATATGAACATAATGTAGATACTGAATACTGAACTAACTAGATGCAATGACCAAATTTATAACATGCTGAGACTGAATACTGACTGAACTGTAAATGAGGTTAAAGCAATAGAATCTGACTGAACTGTGGAACTACTAATAACCGACAATAAAACCACATGAGCTAAATGTGGAGTTCGATGTATACGCCCCATCGAGAGGACCCAATATACCCTGCCAGAGGTATAGAGGCATGCCGGCATGGTCATTGAAATGATGCCCATAGAGGGGACTTACAACCTATGTGGCTAATAGTTCTGGGACTATTTGGGTACGCTAAACCTTAGTCCAACTCAGTATTATACTACTCCCAATTGATTAAGTAATTAACACATTATGACTGAATTTCTGTAAGTTACTGGATAGCTCGAACTGAACATGCAAACTGAGATGCAACAATTAAACTGATATTGATGCATTAATAACTGAGGCATGTATAACTGAATAACTAAAATATCTAACCTAGCATGCGTAATTCAAGAACTAAAGAAATACATAGCTAGGGTTCTGGAATTCATTCAATAAACTGAATATTAACATACTAATCTGATTTGGATCATTCTAACAGCTAAGAACCCAATAATTCTAACATTAAAAAAACCCTAGGTCTAGTCATAATAAAGGAATCAAGAAACTGACTGAAAACTAGGGACCTAATGGGTGAAAGGAACCCACTAGTGAATCCCATATACCTGGTGACGAATTTCACGGAGAAATCCTTTGATTTCTGGGCTGGAACTGAAGAAAACTTGATGCGTTCTTGAATTAGGGCTCTTGACTTCTTTCTTCTCTTAGCGTTCTAATTTTCTAAGTTTTGATTAATGATTTGACTTAGGCAAGTTCTAGTTATGTTTCTAGGCTTAAACTGACTAAAACCTCATAATTTAGGTCTAAACGACGTAGCTTAGGGGTCCAACGAAATAGGAAAAGACCAAAAGACCCCTGACTTAACTGCTGTCGGAGTGATTGACGGATGGGACCTACGGGCCGTGGATCGAATGACGGTCCGTGCTGGTCGGCCATCGTTTGCATCAGAGGCTGGGTAAAGGGGGTTTCGATCCACGGACATAGACCACGAACCGTGGTCTGACCTACAAATCGTAGGTCTATCTGTGGGTCGAGACTTAACTGATTTTCTGAGCTGGGTTTGGGGAGGGGTTGCAATGGTGAACCACAGATCACTAGCACGAGCCGTGGTCTTACCTACGGTCCATGGATGGCAACCGTGGGTTGCACCTGCAACTTCTTAAAATTTACATTTTAGTCTATCTAGTATATGGGGTGTTACATTATCTCCCACTTGAGAACATTAGTCCTCGAATGAAGACTAAACTAGCTGAAATAGAGGGAAAGAGCTGCAATCCCTACCATTAAACATTGAGAACTGAATTTCTGACCGAACTGAGTTCCAAGAACATGCAAATATGCTGAAAATGCAAGTACAAACTGAAGGAACATGATTCTAAGACTAAATTTACGAATGAATGACTGAAAAACTGAAGAGGAACTATTACCTTAAGCTGGAGTGAAATCAAAAGGAAAAAGGTAAGGATACTTGGCTTTCATGGCCGCTTCTGCTTCCCAAGTGGTTCCCTCTACGGATTGACTCCTCCACCAAACCTTGACTGAAGCGACTTCTTTGTTTCTCAACCTTCTAACTTGACGATCAAGATCTCAACTGGTACATCCTCATAAGAAAAGTTATCTTTTATAGCCACAGTCTCTAATGGTACTATGGATGTTGGATCACCCACACACTTCTTCAAAAGTGATATGTGAAAGACTGGATGCACTGCTGCTAAATCTACTGGCAACTCTAACTCATATGCCGTTTTACCAATCCTTTTCAAGATCCGGTAAGGGCCTACATATTTGGGATTGAACTTTCCTTTCTTGCCAAATCTCATTACCCCCTTATTAGGTGACACTTTCAGGAAAACCCAATCATCAACTTGGAACTCTAGTTCCTTTCTTTCATATCTGCATAAGACTTCTGGCGACTCTGGGCAGTCTTAAGTCTATCTCTAATGAATTGCACTTTCTCCATAGCATCAATGACTGAATCTAGTCCTATCAAGACTGCTTCACCTACTTTAAACCAACCAACTGGAGATCTACATCTATGCCCATACAATGCCTCATAAGGGGCCATCTAAATACTGGAATGGTAACTATTGTTGTAGGCGAACTCAATAAGAGGAAGGTGATCGTCCCAACTACCCTTGAAGTCGATCACACAAGCTCTCAACATGTCCTTTAAGGTCTGAATGGTACGCTCTGACTGACCATCCGTCTGTTGATGAAATGTTGTGCTAAGGTTAACTTGATTACCAAGACCCTTCTGAAATGACTTCGAGAAATGAGAGGTAAACTAAGGACCTCTATCTGAGATGATAGACAAAGGAACCCCATGCAACCTCATAATCTCATTAATGCAAAGCTTGGCGTAATCCTCCGCAAATCTGTAGTCTTGACCGCTAAAGAGCGAGAAGACTTAGTAACCCTATCAACAATCACCCAAATGGAATCATGTTGTCTGTAAGTACGAGGTAAACCTGTGATGAATTCCATGTTGATCACTTCCCACTTTCAAGTAGGAATGTCAATATCTTGAGTTATGCCTCCTGGTTTCTGATGTTCTACCTTTACTTGCTGGCAATTGGGGCACTTATCCACAAAGTCTGCAATATCTCTTTTCATACCATTCCACCAATAGACTTCCCGCAGATTGCGATACATCTTAGTGGCGCCTGGATGGACCTCTGCAAGGATATGCTGTCTCAACTCGCCCATATTAGGAACACGTAATTGATCCTGGTAGCGAAGCACACCATCTCCCCCTTGGGAGAAAACCTCCACTCTCTAATTGTGAACTGCACCCTTAAGCTTAAGCAAGACTGGATCACTGTCTTGTTTTTCCTTAACCCCTATTAGCAAAGAAGATTCTACTCCATTTTGAACCGTTACACCACCATCTGATATTCTCATAAGAAGAACTCCTAGGCGAGCAAGTCTGTGAACATCATTTGATAGATCTTTTCTTTCTTCCTCAACATGTGCTACACTACCCATAGATAATCTGCTAAGAGCATCTGCTACTACATTCGCCTTACCCGGATGGTAATGCATGCTCATATCAGAATATTTGAGGAACTCAAGCCACCTTCTCTGGCGAAGATTTGACTCTTTCTGGGTGAATACATACTGGAGGCTCTTATGGTCTGTGAACACATCTACATGAACACCATACAAGTAGTGCCTCCAAATCTTGAGTGCAAACACCACTGCTGCAAGCTCGAGGTCATGAGTCGGATAATTCTTCTCATGTACCTTAAGCTGTCTAGAAGAATAAGCTATAACCTTACCTCACTGCATCAATACATAACCTAGGCCGACCCTGGATACATCACAATAGATCACATAACCATCTGAACCCTCTGGTAGATTTAAGACAGGAGTTGTAGTCAACCTAGTTTTCAGTTCTACAAGATTTTCTCAGAATCATCTGACCACTGGAACTTAACCTTTTTCTGAGTCAACCTAGTCAATGGTGAGGCTATGGATGAAAATCCTTCCACGAACTGTGTGTAATAGACCGCTAGACCTAAGAAACTTCTGATATCTATAGCAGAGGTAAGTCTGGGCCATTGTTTCACTGCTTCTATCTTCTGGGAACCTACTCGAATTCCTTCACTAGAAATAATATGTCTAAGGAAAGCAACTGAATGTAACCAAAACTCACACTTGTTAAATTTTGCAAATAACTCGCGATCTTTGATTGTTTGCAGAACAACTCTCAAATGACTCGCATGTTCTTCCTCATTCCTAAAGTAAATGAGGATATCATCAATAAAGATGATAACGAACAAGTCCAAGTACTGCTTGAACACTCTGTTCATCAAGTCAATGAAAGTTGTAGGAGCATTGGTTAGTCCAAATGACATAACTACAAATTCGTAATGACCATACCGAGTTCTGAAGGCTGTCTTCGGAATGTCACTATCTCTGACTCTAAGCTGATGATAACCTGATCTGAGGTCTATCTTTGAGAAATGACTAGCACCCTGAAGTTGGTCGAACAAGTCATCAATCCTGGGGATGGGATACTTATTCTTGATTGTGACTTTGTTCAACTGCCTATAGTCAATGCATATTCTGAGAGAACCATCTTTCTTCTTTACGAACAACACTAGTGCACCCCATGGTGAAATACTAGATCTGATGAAGCCCTTATCTAGAAGGTCTTTTAGCTGCTCTTTCAATTTCTTAAGCTCAGATGGAGCCATTCTGTAAGGAGGAATAGAGATAGGCTGGGTATCTGGAAGGAGATCAATCCCAAAGTCGATTTCCCTTTCGGGAGGAACCCCAGGAAGATCATCTGGAACACTTCTGGAAACTCATTGACTACATGGACTGACTCAAGAGTTGGGATTCGAAACTAGAATCCTTAACTCGAACTAAATGATAGAGATAACCCTTAGAGATCATCTTTCTGTCCTTAAGGTAAGAAATGAATCGAACCATAGGTGCTAAGCTACTACCCTTCCATTCTAAGATTAGTTCGTCTAGAAATTGAAAACGAACAATCCTAGTTCTACAATCGATTGAGGCATAACAGAAATGTAACCAATCCATGCCTAGAATGACATCGAAGTCTACCATTTCTAACTCTACAAGATCTGCTGAGGTGACTTTCTTAGAGACTGTGACAGGGCAATTTTTGTATACCCGTCTAGCTATATGTGGGTTACCGACTGGAGTAGAGACTGAGAAGGGTTCTGAAAGAGTTTCTGGGCTAACACTGAATTGGACTGCTATGTAAGGAGTTACAAAAAAAAAGTAGCCCTTGGATCTAACAATGCATAAACATCAAGATTAAAGACTCGTAACGTACCAGTGACTACATCAGGAGAATCTTCTTTTGGCGTTGTCCGCCACCTGTACCAGATGAGTTACCCTGCTGAGTCGGGCGACCTACTGGTGCTGCTGAAGTTGTAGACTGAGCTCTACCATTATTTCATCCTTGACCCTGTCTAGAAGGACAATCCTTCAATTTATGACCAGACTGACCACACCCAAAACATCCTTCCTTACCTGCAAGGCACTCGCCCGGATGGTTCTTGTTACATTTCGGGCAAGTTGGGTAAGTTTTGGTGCCTGAAACACTACCTTGAGACTTAGAGCTTGACGCCCTACCTTTCTAATCGTTACGGAACCTGGGGGTGGAACACTAGCTGATGAAGGGGATGAAGTCGAAGACTTCTGCTGAAACTATGAGCGATATCCACCAACCGATTTCTGTTGGGAATAGTCGTAGTTACCTGTTCTTTCTCTCTTAGTCTCCTTAGCTTTTTCCCTAAGCTTATCACCGTCAACCTACTGAGCATTAGTTATGAGCCTAGAGATGTTCATGTCTGATGTGAGGCTAAAAATACATATTTTTAATCATTATTTCCTCACATTTATTATTTATATTTGTCCTTTTTGAGCATTAATTTGATGGATTATGCTAAATTTGGTATTTTATTTGTAGGATTAAATTGGTGGAAAATTGGAGAAGTTTGAAGCTAAAACGAATTAAAGATGAAAGGTTGAAGAAGGAAATCAAGCAGACAGCTTAATGGATTAAATTGAATAAAATAATATATTTATGTATATAAGGAAAGGCAGTAGCAATTGGAAATTTTCAATTTACCTCTACTGTACACGTCTCACAATGGAAGGCTACAACAACAAAAGAAAATTGACGCGGACAGCTTCACCGAAAATAAAAAGGAATTCGATTCCTTTTGGTTTTGATTTCCTAATTTAAGATGGACTCAATTATTTTATTTAGGGTTTCTATATCTATAAATAGGGCATGAAAAGTTATTCTTGGGGGAGCTAAGAACCAAGATACAAGATACAATATAAATTTTCTTCTAGCTTAGGAACTTTGGAAGAGCCGCCGTGGAGGCTGGATAATTGTGGTTTATTCTTTCTTCTCCTTTATTATTTATTTGTATTCGTGATTAATAAAAGATAGTTTAGCTATTGTTCTTAACTTTTTATGATTAACACAAACATATTTATTTTAATAAATTTTGATTGTGTTTTTGAGATAATGAGTAGCTAACTTTCATAACTAGGGTTGTGGGAACCATGAGCGATTAACAAAGTATGAATAGTAAATAAGCAATTCTTGATTAGAATTTTGCATGCATTGATAATTCTTTCGTTTAGAAGTCTTTTTAACGGTGGCCAATGCTAGAACTCGCCTTGTTACTACTTGCCGGACCAAGGAGGTAATTAACAAGAAAAGAATTATCAACATAGATTTAGTGTGATACTATCTAATAGGCTAGTGTCGATTGGTGCGAAGTAATAACTAAGTCAAACATCGATTATGATGTCTAATATGAGGTAAAGGTAAGGGTTAGTAAATTATACACACGTAGCCGGACCAAGGTGCGGGGTGAAATTCTCTAGATGCCGGACCAAGGATTTAGAGATACCTAACTTATCACTTTGCATATAATACACTTAAAAAGGATTACTATTATTAGGATTACTGTGTTATGAGCTTATGGGGAACACATTCCTAGTTACTTTTAATAATCTGAATATAAATAAATACTTAGTTCAGAGCTATCTTTTTATTGTTTGTTTATTTTATTTCTATTTAAATCCCCCATTTTTATAACGACTATCGAGTTAAATATTTACTATTGACAATATTCTTCCATATTCTCTGTGGGATCAACCCCGACTCATAGTTGGGTAAATATATTGCATACGATCGTTTATATTTCTTTTCAAGAAGTATATTTGAACGTTATCAAAAATGGCGCCGCTGCCGGGGAGGAATGAATTCCTAGTTTTTACCGTTTTGTTGAGTCTTTTTTTTTTTTAGGATGGGTTCCTTGGCTTTTGTTTTCGGTTCTTTTCCTGAGGATAGTCCCTTTGAACAGAGTGTTTTTTTATTTATTTTTTGGAATAAATTTTATTTTTAAATTTTATTTTTTTTTATTTTTTTTTGGAGAGAAAAGAAAAGACCCTTTTGAGTTATGTGATACTTATTATTTGGGCCTAATTTTTGAGTTGTACTTTCTTGTGAATGCTTGATTAAAAAAAAAATGTAGACTCTTTGACATCTAAGCTCATGGTTGTGACTTTGTATATAGCTTATTTTATTTTGTAGTTTGTTATGATGCTGTCTCTCTTAGAAGTGGAATTGATCCATCTTCATTGATACTTGTGCCATGTGTGGTGAGATTTTGTTTATTCCATGTTTTGCATCTTAGTCTAGAACTTGCCCTGCATGTTATTGAAGCGAAATAAAAAGTGTTGCTTTGTTTAGGATATGATAATAGGCTTTCTTTGATTTGTCTGGTAAAATTTAGCCCTTTTAGATAGTTTATCACTAGTTAGCCCTTTTGAGCCTGTAGCCTTTTGTTGGTAGCCATATTTTACCCTTGACTATTTTGTTGAATCCCTAGTTTTTGCATCTTGCTTCCCTGAGCATTATAGCATAGACTTATTCCAATTATCAATTCGGTAAAAAAAGAAAAGGGATGGTTGTAAAGGTAATCAATGATAGCTACAAAGTGTTTAAAAGCCCTCTTTGAAAGAATGTAACATAAAAAAAAAGAAAAAAAAAAAGGAAAAGATTGAAGCATTCTTGAGATGAGAATTACTTGTGAAATAGTTGTTGAAGAGAGGGCTGAAAATAAAGAGAAGAAATTAATGGATGATGAAGTCTAAAATTGCAAAATGCTTAAGGAAGTGTAAGTCACTATTATATAGTTTTCCTACCCGTCCCCTAGCCTACATTACAACCCGTTAAAGTCCTATTTGATTCTATTCAAGCATGCTTAATTAGTGGAGATGTACATAATGAGCAAGCATATGGTTCTTTGTGCATACATGTGAATTTTCATTGTGAGTGTGAGAGTGTTCTTTGATGCGAAGTCCTTAATTTATATTTAATATTTTGATTTGAGTGTGTGGACTATTTCTTCTTGTGAGGGCACTTGTTTCAAGATAGATTGGTGATTTTATTAACTTTCTTTGATGAGAGTAAGTGAGCAAGCTTAAAATTTGATGAGTTCAAAGTTCTTCCTTAAGGTTAGGAGGTTAGAAGTTTGTTGTTTATTTGGATGTCTTGCATGATGATTAAGAAGTTTACTTGATGTTTTGAAATTCGTACATGGCCTAATTGTTTGTATTAACCAAAGTGATGACATTGCTAGTATGAATTTTTTCTTGGGATGAGTTTTAATGTTTGCTCGAGGACGAACAAAAAATTAAGTGTGGGGTGTGGATGTGAGGCTAAAAATACATATTTTTAATCATTATTTCCTCACATTTATTATTTATATTTGTCCTTTTTGAGCATTAATTTGATGGATTATGCTAAATTTGGTATTTTATTTGTAGGATTAAATTGGTGGAAAATTGGAGAAGTTTGAAGCTAAAACGAATTAAAGATGAAAGGTTGAAGAAGGAAATCAAGCAGACAGCTTAATGGATTAAATTGAATAAAATAATATATTTATGTATATAAGGAAAGGCGGTAGCAATTGGAAATTTTCAATTTACCTCTACTGTACACGTCTCACAATGGAAGGCTACAACAGCAAAAGAAAATTGACGCGGACAGCTTCACCGAAAATAAAAAGGAATTCGATTCCTTTTGGTTTTGATTTCCTAATTTAAGATGGACTCAATTATTTTATTTAGGGTTTCTATATCTATAAATAAGGCATGAAAAGTTATTCTTGGGGGAGCCAAGAACCAAGATACAAGATACAATATAAATTTTCTTCTAGCTTAGGAACTTTGGAAGAGCCGCCGTGGAGGCTGGATAATTGTGGTTTATTCTTTCTTCTCCTTTATTATTTATTTGTATTCGTGATTAATAAAAGATAGTTTAGCTATTGTTCTTAACTTTTTATGATTAACACAAACATATTTATTTTAATAAATTTTGATTGTGTTTTTGAGATAATGAGTAGCTAACTTTCATAACTAGGGTTGTGGGAACCATGAGCGATTAACAAAGTATGAATAGTAAATAAGCAATTCTTGATTAGAATTTTGCATGCATTGATAATTCTTTCGTTTAGAAGTCTTTTTAACGGTGGCCAACGCTAGAACTCGCCTTGTTACTACTTGCCGGACCAAGGAGGTAATTAACAAGAAAAGAATTATCAACATAGATTTAGTGTGATACTATCTAATAGGCTAGTGTCGATTGGTGCGAAGTAATAACTAAGTCAAACATCGATTATGATGTCTAATATGAGGTAAAGGTAAGGGTTAGTAAATTATACACACGTAGCCGGACCAAGGTGCGGGGTGAAATTCTCTAGATGCCGGACCAAGGATTTAGAGATACCTAACTTATCACTTTGCATATAATACACTAGAAAAGAATTACTATTATTAGGATTACTGCGTTATGAGCTTATGGGGAACACATTCCTAGTTACTTTTAATAATCTGAATATAAATAAATACTTAGTTCAAAGCTATCTTTTTATTGTTTTTATTTTATTATATTTCAATTTAAATCCCCCATTTTTATAACGACTATCGAGTTAAATATTTACTATTGACAATATTCTTCCATATTCTCTTTGGGATCGACCCCAACTCATAGTTGGGTAAATATATTGCATACGATCGTTTATATTTCTTTTCAAAAAGTATATTTGAACGTTATCAATGTCTCCCAACAACATATCATTCCTACACTCTATTTTCACTAAGTCTGACACTCCATACATAAACTTATTCATCTGAGCCCTGAAATCAGCAACAATGTGAGGAGCATACCTGGAGAGTTGGTTAAACTTGAGCCCATACTCTTGGACAGTCATGTTACCCTCTCTTAAGTTCATAAATTCCTGGGGCCCTTTACTTCTCTCAACTCTATGGGGAAAAACCTGTCCAGAAAGGTTTCGCTGAAACAATCCCAAGTAATATGAGCTGCATTTGTACCCTTGTTCTCCTTCTACTGAGTATACCAGATATGAGCCACATCCTTAAGTTGGTAAGATGCTAACTCAACCCGATTATTCCCAGTTACCTGCAACACTTCAAATATCTTCTTGACCTCATCAATGAAGTTTTGGGGATCTTCTCCAACTTGCGATCCTAAGAACTCTGGCGGATTCATCCTAACAAAGTCTCGCACCTTGGCTGCAGCTGACCCAACATTGGCATTTACAGGAACTGGAGCCCACTGATTGTTTTGGTTGGCCACACTCTGAGCCAACATTTGAATGGAGTTCCTAAACTCTGCATTCGACACTTCTTGATCATGGATTGGAGGAGCTGTGTTTGCATTCCTAGCATTCGCATTCCTGGCATTAGCTCTACGAGGAGGCATGATCACTGAAACGTAGAACGTCGAGTTAGAATGGAATTTATATCATACCTTACGCATGATAAAAGTAACAAAAAAATGTAGATTTTCTAAAACTCTTTGTAGCCTCCGCTTCATTAGATGTGGTGCACTTCACACCCATGAAAATGACTCTACTTATAGCGACTTTTTAGACATCCTAGGACACTTAAACGTAAGGCTCTGATACCAAGCTAACCCTGCTGGCCTGATCATAAGCATACTAAAGATAATAAACTAATGCGGAAGCTAAATTATAAATAAAAATGAAAAGATGGGGAATACCCATACTATAACTAAGATAAATAATAACTAATGAGTTTAATACAAAGATGATATTAACTCAATACTAAGCTGAATCTAACTATGCCTGAAAATAGCCTCTAACTGACTAGAAATGTTGGGTCATACCCCAGCTAAGTCTAGCAAAACTGAAACTAAAGGACTAAAAATAATACTATAAAGAGACTCATGACTATTGTCCTCAGAGAATGAGGACTCACCACTAATTCTGCTGAACTGGAGATTGGGAACCGATCTAAGCGTGATTTGGATGCTGAGAACCTGCACCTACATTACGAGAAGATGTAACATACATATGCGTCAGTACTTGAAAGGTACCGAGCATGCAAGATAGAATACAACTGAAATAACATATAACTGAACAAAGCAATAAAGCAATGAAATAATCTGAACATGATGTAGATACTGAATACTGAACTAATTGGATGCAATGACCAAATTTATAACATGCTGAGACTGGATACTGACTGAATTGTAAATGAGGTCAATGCAATAGAATCTGACTGAACTATGAGAGCTACTAATAACCGACAATAAAACCACATGAGCTAAATGTGGAGTCCGATGTATACGCCCCATCGAGAGGACCCAATATACCCTGCCAGAGGTATAAAGGCATGCTGGCGTGATCACTGAAATGATGCCCACAGAGGGGACTTACAACTTACGTGGCTAGTAGTTCTAGGACTATTTGGGTAAGCTGAACCTTAGTCCAACTCAGTATTATACTACTCCCAATGGATTAAGTAATTAACATATTATGACTGAATTTCTTTAAGTTACTGGATAGCTCGAACTGAACATGCAAACTGAGATGCAACAATTAAACTGATATTGATGCATTAATAACTGAGGCATGTATAACTGAATAACTGAAATATCTAACCTAGCATGTGTAATTCAAGAACTAAAGAAATACATAGCTAAGGTTCTGGAATTCATTCAATAAACTGAATATTAACATACTAATCTGATTTGGATCATTCTAACAGCTAAGAACCCAAAAATTCTAACATTCAAGAAACCCTAGGTCTAGTCATAATAAAGGAATCAAGAAACTGACTGAAAACTAGGGACATAATGGGTGAAAGGAACCCACTAGTGAAATCCCATATACCTAGTGACGAATTTCACGGAGAAATCCTTTGATTTCTGGGCTAGAACTGAAGAAAACTTGATGCGTTCTTGAACTAGGGTTCTTGACTTGTTTCTCCTCTTAGCGTTCTAATTTTCTAAGTTTTGATTAATGATTTAACTTACGTAAGTTCTAGTTCTGTTTTTAGGCTTAAACTAACTAAACCTCATAATTTCGGGTCTAAATGATGTAGCTTAGGGGTCCAACAAAATAGGAAAAGACCAAAAGACCCCTGACTTAACTGCCGTCGGAGTGATCGACGGACGGGACCTACGGGCCTACGGGCCGTGGATCGAATGACGGTCCGTGCTGGTCGGCCGTCGTTTGCATCAGATGCTGGGTAAAGAGGGTCTCGATCCACGGACATAGACCACGGACCGTGGTCTGACCTACAGACCGTTGGTTTGTCCGTGGGTCGAGACTTAGCCAATTTTCTGAGCTGGGTTTGGGAAGGGGTTGCAGTGGTGAACCACAGACCACCAGCACGGGCCGTGGTCTGACCTACGGTCTGTGGATGGCAACCGTGGGTTGCACCTGCAACTTCTCAAAATATGCAGTTTAGTCTATCTAGGATACGGGGTGTTATCATGCACACTTATAGATTCCTGCTTAAGAGTGAGGAACTCTATTACCTTTTCCTTTCTTAGCTCACAGGAAAAGAAACGCCCCATGAAGGAACTCTCGAACCAACCCATGTCACAATCGGTGCACCTCAACTCTATTCTTCTTCCATTAGTCAAACCAGATTCTAGCAACACCCTTCAGTTGGTATGCAACTAGTTCCACTCGCTCAACATCAATAACATGCATAACCTCAAACACTTTCTGCAATTTTTCTACAAAGCTTTCCGGATCCTCAGTGACACTTGAACCAGTGAAGCTTGGAGTATTCATCCTTAAGAACTCACAGATCCTAGAAGTATCAGCCACTTCCTGTTGATTCTCTCTTTGTTGCCCAAAGAGATCAGAAGTACACAAATCGATGTGGTTATCGGAAAGGTAAAAACTGACACTAAAGAACTTTGTCCCATTCTTAATGAAGGGAAGATTATGTCTTATAAGAAGAAGCTGACTTCTGGACTTCATTATGTTCCAAAAATGAAGAAAGAAGAAGGTTAATCATCTAACCTTCAAGAAAATGCATTGATAGGACTGACTCTTCCTATCAGATGAATTGGTGCAATAAATTTGTCTTTGAAGTTGGCACGAAAGTCAATCGCCCAAAACCAGGTGCGAGATGTGGCACTCCCTACAAATCTCACAAGAGAAAGTTTTGACCCCAATGTTTACACATTATTTGTGAAGACTGGATACAACCCTAATGAGCCATCAATGTTAGGGAAACTCCCATCGAAAGATACAACTAGGGAATCATGTGAAGGCCTAGGCTATAGCAAACCGCCGCCAATTCACATTTCTAGAAGAAGGGAAAGTAATAACCATATAAATGTTGAAGATGATGTCACTGTTCCCAACAAAAAGTCTTCTGTCTTTTATCGACTGCAAGAACTTCTGTGTTTGAGAGGTTAGGTCTATTGAAGAAGTAGAATAACAAGCATTAAAGATGTTATCAAAACGTGACAACTCTTACTTCACCTATGATCTAAAAGGATTTCAAAAGTTTGATTCCTTCTAAAATAAGGCGACGAGTGGAACTTGTGGTTTCTTGTAAATAGGAGCTAAAGGCAAAGACTCACATTGTGGTTTACACCAAGTAGTGTGAGGAATATGAATAAAGTGTAGGCTCTTCATATCATGTTATAATCCAGAATGAGCACGATGCCTTGCCTCAAACGAAGATTGATAAAGAGTTGGAAGATATTGTCTAGTGTTGTCATATATCTATCAATGACAATGATCCTCTAGAAGAGGAAGATGCTGGAGATCCTCCACCAGAACTTGAAGAAGAAGTTAAGACCACAATAAATCCCTTAAAATGAAGTTAACAAACTCATTGAGACAAGCTTTATTCGTGAAGTCAAATGTCCTACATGGATTTTAAGTAGTGTTCCTGTGAGGAAGAAGAATTTCCAAATTCGAGTTTGTGTTGACTTCAGAGATCTCAATAATGCATGCCCTAAAAATGAGTTCCCTCTTCCCATTTTGGACTTGATAATCGATGCTACCACTGGTTATGAGGCAATGTCTTTCCTAGATGGTTCTTTCAGCTTAATCAAAACAGCATGGCACAAAAAGATGAAGAACTCACTGCATTTCGCACACCTAAGGGTATTTATTACTACAAAGTAATGTCATTTGGTTTAAAGAATGTCAGTTCCACATATCAAAGGGCTATGCAAAATATATTTGATGATTTGCTTCATAAAAATGTTGAATTCTGTGTTGATGACTTGGTAGTAAATTCAAGAAAGAGGGGTGATCATTTGAAAGATTTAAGAATGGTGTTTGAGTTGCTCCGAAGATATCAACTAATGATGAATCCATTGAAGTGTGCCTTCGGAGTTAGTTCTGGCAAGTTCCTTGGCTTTATTGTGAGACATCAAGGAATTGAAATTGATCAAGACAAAGTTGATGCAATTTCGAAGATGCCCGAGCCTCGACATATTCATGAGTTGAAAAGTCTCCAAGGAAAGCTAGCCTACTTGAGGAGGTTCATCTCAAATCTAGCGGGATGATGCCAACCATTCGGTCATCTCATGAAGAAATGTGCTCCTTTTAATTGGGACCAAGCATGTAGTGATGCCTTTAAAAGTATCAAATCGTATCTAGTGAAACCTCCAATTTTGGCAGCCCTTATACTTGGAAAGCCATTGATACTGTACATAACGGCTCAAGAAAGGTCCGTAGGAGCCCTGTTAGCTCAAGAGAAATAGTGAAGGCGAAGAATCTTTATTACTTGAGTAGAACGATGACGCCAAATGAACTAAACAATTCACCATTTGAAAAATTGTACTTGGCGCTAGTCTTTTAAATTCAAAAGATGAAGCATTATTTTCAAGCTCACGTTGTTGGCCTTATTTCTAGAGAAAATATTGTCACGCCCCTTTATTTTCCCTCAAAATTTGATTGTATGTTTTGAAAGAAAGAGTTTTTCCAATTAAAGTGATATTTTGAAAAAGGATTATTTTGTTATTCAGAGTCGCCACTTGAAATTGAGTTTTGGTGTTCCAAGTCACCTTATTTAAATCCCTAATCAAAAGGAAATTTGACTCTTTATTTTATTGGTCTGCGAACCAGAAATTCGGGTAAGGAATCCTGTTGACCGAGGGGAAGGTGTTAGGCACCCCTCGAGTCCCGTGATTCTAGCACGGTCGTTTTATTGACTATATATGACTTAAATTAATTTTTGGATATTATATTATTAGCTTAATAATAAAAATGTTATTTACCCTCATTCGCTGATTTATTTTAAACCTATTTAAAACTGTCTTATTTATTTTAAATCTATTTAAAATTGTCTTATTTTTTCGATGTGTGTCCATTAATTTGAAACTGAAACATCTGTATTTTCTTTTCCATTTTTTCAAACTTTTTTTGCTTGTTTTTGTATTTTTTTTTATGTTATTATGGGTAGAGTATATATTGGTATCTAGTTACTAGGAATTAGAATTTGTGTGGAAAAGAGATTTTTAGAGTCCAAGTTAATTTAGGATTGTATTTTTTTAGATTTAAAATAGAAATTAAAATTTTTATGTTTAGGATTTTTTTTTATTTTAACTACACGTTTTTCTCCTTTATTTTTTTTATTTTTTAATGTTCTGTTGCTCTTCTTTTCTTTTTTTTTTTTAAATTTATTTTTTAATCTTTTTTTTTGTCTTACGTTTTGTTTCCTTTTTCTTATCTTTTCATATTTCTATTTTTTTTTCAGTATGTATTTTTTGTTAACATTGTGTTCCTTTATTTTTTTTTTTGTTCTTCTTACTTTTTGGTTTAATTTTTTTTTTTTTTGTTTCTGTTACGCTCTATTTTTTATTATTCTTTTCTATTCGTGTTTGTTCCGTTTTTTATTTATTTATTTTTTCTTATGCTTTCTCGTTTTTTTTTTTATAAAATTAGTTTTCCTAATTATTCATTATTTATTTTTATTTTTTTACCATAAATCTCTAAATAATATTGATGTATCCTCTTAATTATATACCTTAATAATTTGAATGAAAGCGATAATCATCTTAACGCTTATTTTAAAGGCAAACTATTTTTTTTTTATCAAAATAATATATTAAAATAATGACTAAAACACATTCCACATAGGTTTTCTAAATTACCAATCAATTAAAATTCAGTTTATATCCTAATCTAACAAGTGTACAAATAATTTCAACAAAATTTCCTTAAGTGAAAACTAAGCTCCAAGAAATATTAGTTATTCAAAATTAAATATCACGAAATCAATTTCACTATTAATTGCATCTAAAGAGAATAAAACAATAATAATAAAAAAATGTATGATACATCTTTTATTTTTATTTTTATATTATTTTTTAAGCAAGAAACGTCTTCGGTTCCGTTTTCCTAAGTATTCGTAAATTCTCAAAAATAATCACAACATGCATCAAAGATTGATATTACCTAATAATAACATGCGATTCAAACAAAAAACTTCATATTATTGGAATTGAGTTTTCGTACAAGTATTCCTTTTAAATCATGCGAGAATTTAGAGTTATCTCGCTGCGAAAATTAATACTATAAAAATAACTACTACGATCTACTGATTTCCAAAGTTAATAGCTAATATTAACTTTAAAGAGCCACGAATCCAAAACCTTGAGTGAAACCTCGAACGCTGACTTAATTCTAAAAATAAAAGCTCACTTTTGTTATCTTTTTCTCTTTGTGTTTTTTTTTCTCTCGTTTCTTCTGTGTTTCTGTGTGTCTGTGTATATCTTTTCTTTTTTTGAACGTGTGTTTTTATAATAGCTTTGGGTGTGAGTCTGGTGCTAATTAAAAGGAATGTGATGGAGTGATAATAGGATTTAGTTTAAAATTTAGTTGAGAATTTTAGGGTTGAGATAAAGGAAGAAAAATAAAATAAAATATTAACAAAACAACAAATAATAATAATAAATAAATAAATAACAAATAACACAAAAAAAGGTAGGAAACGTGTATTGTTAAAAAAATTCAGAAAAGATCGTGCAAGAGAGAAAAAATAAAAAAAATGAATAAAAATAAAATAAACTAGATGGGAGGAGGATTTTTAGGAAATAAGTTAAGGAAGTTGGGGATAATTATGAAAAAGGGTAAGGTAATTTGAAATATTTAGGACTCTTCTTTTTATCTTTTTTTTTTCTACTTTCCCATGATATATACGATTATTATTATTTTTTAGACTAGATAAAAGTTGAAATATTAAAAAGAAATACGTTAAATTCAAAAGCTTTCTTTATTAAACTTTAAACATAAAGTGAGCTTATAATTTGTTGTAATTTTCAGATTTATTTATTTTAAATATAACCCTACTAAAATAATAATATTTAAGTATTAAAATTGGTGTAAAATCTTTATGTTTTGGTAAAAAATTAGGTGTTCACAGTATGCCCCTCTTTGCTTGGAAACATGAAGAGTTTTCATGCAAAGACGTGAACACTGTGACTAATTTTTTGACCGAGACATTTATCCAAAAATGTGAAAATAAGTAAAAGAGGAGAGGTTTGACTGTGCCCTAACTTTGGACAAACTATCTACCCTGAGTTAATAATCAGGTGTAGTTCATATATAGGAAGGGACGGGAGAATAATTTTAGGTAGTCGAGTGAGGTTTTGTCGAGGTTCCGGTTCGTAGCTCCAACTGTTACATTAAGAGGAAAAATACAATAGGAGAGAAAGGAAAGATACAAGATCATATCTACTCCACTAGTACTGAGTCTTCATTTTGAATCTTCGGTTATCGCTTCACCCTCTTTGGGTAGGTACATCAATTCCGAACTTTGATCTTGATATTTGAATTTAAGATCTGAAACTTATGATTTGACTTGAGTCGTTGACGCTCTTCCTCATGATATTCTTGAATGCTTGTTTTCTTGAGAAGATGATTCATGATATGTTGAGCCGTTACATGGGTTGAAAGCGACTCTAAATGTCATTGACATCTGACATTCTTCGTTTCTCTAATCAAAACAAGGATTTTATTCTTGAACTTCAAATTGGTATACTATGTAGAACCCTGCACGCCATAAAACAAAACAAACAAACGAAACAAAATTTTCTGCCCCAATATGCACTAGAAAATTTTTGTTAGTTATTGATGAAAGCTATAAAAGTTTGTACTAGGCATAATAATAATATACTTTTATAAAATAAAATAAAGGGATATTTGTGCCCAATATAACCGGAGGTTATTACTCCATGTGAAGTCATAAAAAATAAGATAGGGGTTATGGTGCCCTATACGCAACCAGGGATTATTGAGCCCCGTAAAGACATGAAAAATTAAGATAGGGGCTATTGTTCCCTATATGACACCAGGGGTTATTGTGCCCTGTGAAGTCATGAAAAAAATAAAATAGGGGTTGTTGTTCCCTATATACAACCAGGGGTTATTGTACCCTGTGAAAACATGAAAAAAATAAAATAGGGGTTATTGTGCCCTATATGCAACCAGGGATTATTGTGACATGTGAAGACATGAAAAATAAAATAGGGGTTATTGTGCCTTATATGCAACTAGGGGTTATTGTGCCTGTGAAGATATGAAGATAAAATAAGGGTTTTATTGTGCCCTAGATGCAATTAGGGGTTATTGTGCCCTGTGAAGACATGAAGATAAAATAGGGGTTTCATTGTGCCTTATATGCAACCAGGGGTTATTGTGCCCTGTGAAGACATGAAAAAATAAAATAGGGGTTATTGTGCCATGTGAAGACATGAAGATAAAATAGGGGTTTTACTATGCCCTATATGCAATTAGGGGATATTGTGCCCTGTGAAGACATGAAAAATAAAATAGGGGTTATTGCGCCCTATATTCAACCAGAGATTATTGTACCCTGTGAAGACATGAAAAAATAAAATAAGGGTTATTGTACTCTATATTAAACCAGGGATTATTGTACCCTGTGAAGACATGAAAAATAAAATAGGGGTTATTGTGCCCTATATGCAACCAGGGGTTATTGTGCCCTGTGAAGACATGAAGATAAAATAGGGATTTTATTGTGCCCTATATGCAACTAGGGGTTATTGTGCACTGTGAAGACATGAAGATAAAATAAGGGTTTTATTGTGCCCTATATGCAACCAGGGTTATTGTGCCCTGTGAAGACATGAAAAAATAAAATAGGGGTTATATGTATAAATTTTATTTTATTTTTTACTTATATTATTATTATTATATTTAAGATCATTTATTTTATTTTATTTTTATTTTTGTACATTTTCCAAACATAAAATAAAAATAAAATAAAATGCCCCAGATTTCATTAATAAAAATAATCCTTTGTATTGTTATTATTATTATTGTGGTGCATATTGTAGGAGAGACAGAGATTCAAGAACTTATCGTCATGGCGTTTGACTCTCGCGAATTACTTGCACGATTTTTCTTTGTACCTATTTTGAAACAAAGAATGTTTTGTTAGTTTTTCTAAATGGTGATTGGATCGTGACTTCGAATATCTTATGGGGTTTGACTTTGAATCCATCTCGCTTGAAAGATTCACCATATTGATGATTGCGCGAATAGCTTGAAGATGCTTTAGAGACAGTCCTTATCTTCCATTGAAACACTTCTCATGAACATTTTGACATATTACCATTTTGTGCACGTTGTGTGGTTCAGTCTTTCCAAAGCAACTCTCTTGCTTTATCAAATTTTCACACGGTATCGATTTTTGATATTTTTTATCTCGATTAGTTCACAGCCCTAGTCAATGTTGTGCATGCCCCCAACATTCAACTGGAAATACCGTAGTCAATTTTGTGGCTTTAATTTTATTTTCTTACTTGACGCGAGTTTATGCTGAATGAGGCTCAAAGAATACAGAACACAAGTACAAATGACACAAATGAAAGGGTTATGAAAGAAAAGTAATATCTTTAGAAGGAGGAAATGAATAAGTAAATGTCTAAAAGGAATGAAAAGAATCTTATCTGAAAGTACGTGACGACTTTAATGAATCATGACATGCATTTGGACTGAACGTTTGATCCTTCTAAGTTATCTGAATCTTACGAAACAATGTTGTACCTTTCAGTCTATAGCCTGACTTCTATCTCGATTGTGCTCATGCCAAGACGGATGTCATCATTTGATCAATGGTGCCCTTCATGGTTTTCCACCAATAATACATTCTTATCTCTTTCTCTCAACTTACTATCGTCTTATGGTGCCCGTGAGGGCTTTCACTCATAAGATTCTCTCATTTTTATTTTTATTTTTTATTTTTTTATTTTTGTTGTAACACACCATAGGTCATAATGTCATGTCTTAGCCCTTGGAGAATTGAAGGACATGATTATTGTTTTATTTAGTGATTAGACCGAACCCCAATGAAGGGCTGCCTACGTATCCTCTTAGGAATTAGATTGAACGTAGTTCAATGAAACTTTTTTTTTCTTATTCTTATTCTTTTTTTTTTGCACCAGACAAGTGGTGTTTGAAAATAAAGGAGGATACATTTTTATCCTCTCATCTTGAGAATGTCAATCACAAAAGTGTCATAACAAAAAGTGTTAAACGTAGTATCTTTTGATCGAATCTGCGTTAACAATTGTGTCAATTGTCTTTTCCTCCATATCTGCCAGTTGCAAAGCTCCTTTTGATAGCACTTGTTTTATAACATAAGGGCCTTGCCAATTTGGGGCAAACTTTCCTTTGGCCTCGTCTTGATGGGGAAGGATGCGTTTCACAACAAGTTGACCAACTTCAAAATTTCTTGGGCGTACCTTCTTGTTATAAGCTCGAGCCATCCTCTGCTGATATAATTGACCAAAGCAAATTGATGTCAACCGTTTTTCGTCTATCAGTGCTAATTGTTCTAACCTTGATTTAACCCATTCCGTGTCCTCAATTTCTTCTTCGACAATGATTCGAAGAGAAGGGATTTCAACATCTGCGGGTATGACACCCTCAGTTTCGTAAACCAATAAGTAAGGAGTTGCACCGGCTGACATACGAATAGTCGTGCAGTATCCCAAGAGAGCAAATGGTAGTTTTTCATGCCACTATCTAGATCCTTGCACCATTCTCCTAAGAATCTTCTTGATGTTTTTATTTGCCGCTTCAACAACCACATTTGCTTTGGGTCGATAAGGGGTTGAATGACGATGAACAATTTTAAATTGCTCACAAACTTCCTTTATCAGGTGGCTGTGAGATTCGCTGCATTGTCTGTAATAATGATTTTTGGTATGCCGAAACGACATATGATGTTTGAATGAACAAAGTCCACCACTGCTTTCTGGTGACTGATTTGAATGTGACAGCTTCCACCCATTTGGTAAAGTAGTCGATGGCAACTAAAATAAACTGATGCCCATTAGATGCTTTCGGTTCATTCGGCCCAATAACGTCCATTCCCCAAGCCACAAAAGGCCACGGAGCAGACATAGGGTGCAACTCTAAAGGGGGTGAGTGAATCAAGTCGCTATGAATTTGGCACTGATGGCACCTGCGTACAAATCGGAAGCAATCTCGCTCCATGGTCAACCAATAGTACCCTGCCCGGATAATCTTTTTTTGCTAGAACATAACCATTCATGTGAGGGCCACAAACCCCTGAATGCACCTCATTCATAATTGTTTCTGCTTCTTGAATATTCACACATCGCAATAGATTCAAATCTGGAGTCCTTTTATATAAGATATCGCCACTCAAGAAGAACCCATTGGCGAGTCGCCTAGTAGTTCTTTTTTTATCTCTATCAACATGTATTGGATATTCTTTAGCTTTTAGGAAACCGTTTAATGTCGTGATACCAGGGCTCACCGTTGGCTCTACTTCAATTATATTGCAATAACCATGTTGATCCCTAACTTGGATTTCCAACGGGTCAATATAGGTAATACCCGGGGTATGGAAGCATCGAGGCTAGGGTGGCCAAAGCATCAACTAACTCATTGTGAAACCTGGGAATGTACTTGAATTCAATGGACTTGAACCTTTTGATGAGGTTTTCTAAACATTGTTTGAACGACATGAGTTTAATGTCTCGAGTCTCCCATTCGCCTCGAGCTTGTCGAATGAGCAAATCAGAATCCCCCAAAACCACTAACTCATGCACATCCAGATTTATTGCCATATTCAAAGCCATGATGCAAGCTTCGTATTCTGTTGTGTTGTTTGGTAGAAAGAATCGAAGTCCTGCTGTGGCGGGATAATGACATTCGTTTGGTGAGATAAGAACTGCCCCAATTCCTACTCCATTTTTGTTGACAGCCCCATCAAAATATAATTTCCACATGTGACCATCATCAGGAATTTCTTCCTCAATAGAGTTGATTTCTTCATCAGGGAAGTATGTCCTTAGGGGCTCGTATTCATCATCGACCAAATTCTCTGCCAAATGATCGGCCAACGCTTGTTGCTTTCACGGCGGGTGCGAGTGACATAAATAATATCAAATTTTGTAAGCAAAATCTGTCATTTTGCCCAACCTACCTGTTGGCATGGATTTTTGAAAAAATATATTTCAAAGGATCCATTCGAGATATAAGATAGGTCGTGTAGGACAAAAGATAGTGTTTCAATTTTTGGGCAACCCAAGTCAAAGCGCAACAAGTCTTTTCTAACAGAGTGTACTTTGCCTCATAGCTTGTGAACTTTTTGCTCAAATAATAAATGGCTTGTTCCTTTTTTCCCGTAATGTCATGTTGTCCTAAAACGCAACCAAATGAATTATCCATCACTGAAAGATATAAGAATAACGGCCTACAGGTTCTGGTGGGACCAATACCGGAGGGTTTGCTAAATATTCCTTAATTTTGTCAAAAGCCTCCTGACACTCACTTGTCCATTTGATAGCAGCGTCCTTTTTCAACAACTTGAATATCGGCTCACATGTGGCGGTGAGTTGAGCAATGAACCTGCTGATATAGTTTAACCTTCCCAGAAAACTCATGACTTCAGTTTTGGTTTTTGGAGGTGGCAATTCTCGAATGGACTTTATCTTAGAGGGGTCCAATTCAATGCCTCTTCGACTAACTATAAAACCCAAAAGTTTGCCAGATGGCACTCCAAATGCACATTTAGCTGGATTAAGCTTGAGGTTGTACTTTCTCAATCTTTCGAAGAATTTTCTTAGATCACGCACATGGTCGCTTGCGTTCTAGATTTAATGATGACATCATCGACATATACCTCAACTTCTTTATGCATCATGTCATGGAATATGGTAGTCATAGCTCTCATGTAGGTTGCTCCCATTCTTCAGACCGAATGGCATGACTCTATAACAATATGTACCCCATGGGGTGGTGAAAGCAGTTTTTTCTGCATCTTCTTCATCCATGAGAATTTGGTGATATCCGGCGTAACAGTCCACAAAAGATTGAATCTCGTGTTTGGCACAATTATCAACCAGGATGTGAATGTTGGGTAATGGAAAATTGTCCTTTGGACTTGCTTTGTTTAAATCTCTGTAATCAACACAAACTCTGATCTTTCCATCTTTCTTTGGCACTGGCACAACATTAGCCAACCAGGTAGTGTATTGGACAACTCTGATCACATTTGCAGTCAGTTGCTTCATGATTTCCTCTTTAATTTTATCGCTCATGTTGTCTTAAACTTTCTCTGCTTTTGCTGGACAGGTGGAAAATCAAGATGTATTGGATTTAAACATAATAATAATATGCGATTCAAAAAACTTCATATTATTGGAATCGAGTTTTCATACAAGTATTCTATTTAAATCATGCGAGAATTTAGAGTTACCTCGGTGCGAAAATTAATACCACAAAAACAACTGCTACGATCTACTGATTTCCAAAGTTAATAGCTAATATTAACTTTAAAGAGCCATGAATCCGAAACCTTGAGTGAAACCTTGAACGTTGACTTAATTTTCAAAATAAAACTCACTTTTTGTTATCTTTTTTTTTTCTCTGTGTTTTTGTGTATCTCTGTATATGTCTGTCTTTTTTCTTTACTGAGCGTGTGTTTTTATAATTGTTTTGGGTGTGAGTCTTGTGCTAATTAAAAGGAACGTGATGGAGTGGGAATATAATTTAATTTAAATTTTAGTTGAGAATTTTAGGGTTGAGATAAAGGAAGAAAAATAGTAATATGATATTTAACAAAAAAAATAAAAAAGAAAGAAAGAAAGAACGAAGAGAAAAGAAAGAAAGAAATAATAATAATAATAATAATAATAAAAACAAACGTGTAAAAGATCGTGCAAGAACAAAACAAACAAAAAATAGAATAAAAATAAAATAAACTAAATGGAAGGAGATTTTTTAGCAAATAAGTTAAGGAAGTTGAGGGTAATTAGGATAAAGGTAAGGTAATTTGAAATTTTTAGGACTCTTCTTTTTATCTTTTATTATTATTATTTTTTCTACTTTTCCATGATATATACGACTATTATTATTTTTTAGACTAAATAAAATTTGAAAGATTAAAACAAAATACGTTAAATTCAAAAGCTTTCTTTATTAAACTTTAAACATAAAGTGAGCTTATAATTTGTTGTAATTTTCAATTTATTTTAAAATATAACCCTACTGAAATAATAATATTTAAGTATTAAAATTGGGTGTAAAATTTTTATGTTTTGGTCAAAACTTAGGTGTTCACACTAAGGAATCATCTAAAAAGTATGATCCTTTTTCTGCCCATGATGGCTACATGGTTTATGGGGGCTTGAGTTAATATGAACTCGCGTCCCCATATCGGTGCTCAATACTACTCCCAAAATATACTTAGCTCATATGTTTTGAAAACAACTTCTTCCTGGTTTGAGATAATTGCTCAAACTTAGATTAAAAAGCTCTCTTGAAATCAATGTTCCCTTTTGGGTGTTCAAAACTCTTTTGGAAATCTCAGTTTCCTCCCATCTTAAATGTGGAAACATTTACTCTTGAAATACTTAGTTCTCATATATCATTTTAAAGAAAATGAACTTTGCTCTTACTCTTTACTCAACTTCAAAAATTAAGTCTTAAAACAAAGTTAAAAACATTTTGCAAAAGACTTCTTGAAAAGACTTTTGAAGAACTTCGTAGACTTGGCTCTTGACTTTCATTGACTTTGGATTTATGGATTCAAGGTTATGATTCATGTTTATGGATGATTTCTAGGTGTTTAGAAGTCATTTAGAGTAGTTAGGATCAATGGAAAGTGTTAATAAACTTTAAATGGACTTAAATGACAAAAGCTAGGTGAAAAACGCCGATTCAGACGCGTCCCTAGCGCGCCGTACCAGGCCCCAATTTACTGGGGCTCGTTTTGGGCGCACTGCAAGCGCGTCGCTCCAGCCTCCTGGCGCTATGGGGGCGCGACGGGCCTGGCCCTTCCTAGGTACGTCTGACGAGTTTTTCAACTTATTTTCTAATCCTAAATCGTTTTAAATCGATTCCTTTTCTCAATACTTTCTTAGATTCAGATACCCAACTTATGTACACTATAATCTAACTCGGAATAACTCCTAACAATAGCTAAAACGTATCAAGAAAACCCATCAATCCCATGTAAGTTCAAGAATGAAAACAATTCAAGAACATAACTCAAGAACATCAAATTCTAACTCTTTTAGAACGAAATCACTGAATTAAATATGCTTGGCACGTGGGTGAACTAACCCGACGCTATGTGATCTCACATACCTTGTAGCGATCACCCCCGACGAATTCCACAAGCCAAACTTCGACGATCTTGAATGTTCTTGCTTCTTCTGCTCCTTTCTACTTAGCACTAGCGTGAAAACCCAAATTGTCAAATTGAATAAAATCTGATTTAACCCATATTAAACTCCTAAAAATGGATTAAAATAATAGGGCAATGAAAAGACTAAAGTACCCCTTAAAATTCTGGATTGGACATTTCCTTAATCCAGTAGCCCAACTTCCAAAGGGAATAACTCACTCATCCGAACTTAGAATCACACAAACTTGGAAATGTTGGAAAGATCATTCCAAGAGCTTTCCATCCATATATGGAACTACACCTAACTCTTCCTGAGCTAGGAGTTATGGTCGTTTGAAGTTGACCAAAAACTCACTTTAACTTAAAATTTTGCAGATTTCCTTGTACTTTCCAAAAATGACTATTTCTAGATTTTAACTTCTTTCTAGTTCTTTCTAGTTGCAAGATGTTACAAATAAGATTATAATACCTTAACCCCATTCCTAGTGGTTGTCTTAACTTGAAACTCTTCTTAAGTTAGAGAATTGACTTTTGAATATTATTATTTACAAGTAAAATTACCCGCGCTTCGCGTGAGAATTTAATATCACCAAATTTATAAAATAATACGTAAAACCTATCATTCATTCAAACTAAAATACTATATTATCTTACATACAAGATTACGTAGTAACAAAGATTAGTAATGTAAAGGAAAATGAAAATGATTACATCTTATTATTTGCCCTTAATAACATAAGGATAAATTAATGACTATAAAAATACATACCAGGATCAATAACATAAGCAATGGTGCAGTGAGCTAGTCAACAGGAGCAAAGTACACAAATATTTAATCGTGAAGAAGAAGAAGATGAGGTTCAGAATTTTCGTTGTTTTAAAATGAGAGGAAATTCCTCTATTTATAGACAACAAGGGTAGTGTCAACAAATGTTTAGTGTGCCTTATCGAAAAAGTTAGAACTATTTGGAAAAGTTGCAACACTTCGGAAAGGCCCATAAAAGTCAAAACTTTTCATAAAAGTCACATCTGTTCATTAAAGTCGTAACTTTTCATAAAAGTCGCAACTCTTCATTAAAGTTGCAACATTTCATAAAAGTCACAACTTTCATAAGTGTCACAACTTTTCATGAAAGGGAAAGATTGTTTTGGAAATAAATAAATTAAAAGGAAATTCTGGTTTGTGGTGGCTCCACATAGGCGAGCCTAAGGTTCTCTTTTATATATATATGATATGATTACTGTAATAATAAAACAAGGTAGACTAAGTGTTAAGTCTTTTTATACTAACTAATTGTTTGTTGAAATTATCCCAACTTTATGATCTAATTATTAAGAATTCATCACCAACTTAATTAATATCCAATGACATTTAAAAAAATAATCTAAAATATTTAAGATTTGTAAAGAAATAAAGGAAGATCTCTAGAATGAGTATTCTAAAGAGAAAAGTATAGAAATGTTCTAGAAAAGGTAATTCTAGAATTAGGTTGTTAGAAGACCGTTCTAGAATATAATAGAAAACCCCTTAGATAGATTCTCCCATCACCACATGTAAATAGAGGTGGTTCATTTGTATTGTAACCAACCAGAAGTAAGAAAGCAAGTAAAAAAGTAAGTTAATAAGTGAAAAGAAAGCAAAAGAGCAAATAACAAGTGTGTGAGATAAGAGAGCCGCTAGAGTGTGAGCACAAGAAATATTTTGTGTTAGAATTGTAATACCATAGATGGTCCTTACTTTGATATAATAAAATTATGAATGTTAGAAATCCATTATGTCCATCACCAAAACAATATCCAACAAGTGGTAGCAAGGTAGCAACTCAAAGAAGATCTTACAAGCTATTGTCGGCGGCTACAAATCGCGAGACACTTATCAATGACGGATTTCACAAGCAACCTTAATAGCATTGAGAAGCTCAATACAAAACAACTACGAATCATGGTGCACGAGAATGCAATATTATTTTCTCAGCCAGGAATTATGGGATATCATCTGTGGATCACACCACACCACTAAAGATGTTGATGCAGCAAAAAGGTAGAAGGCCAAAGATGGAAATGTCATGTATGCTCTCAGTGTAACAATTGAGGATGAGTTCTTGCAATGATTTAAGACGGCCAAGACACCCAAAGAATCTTGGGACACACTGGCGGCGATTTTCACAAAGAAGAATGATGCGAGATTGCAAAGGTTTGAAAATGATCTTTTTGTTGATCTCTCAACGAAATATGAAGATTAGTAAAAAAAATTCAAAAGTAAAATCTTCACTTAATGAAATATCAAAATTAATATCTAGAGAATGTTATCACAGAGACTAGAATGAGGCGAATCATTGTTCATGGTCTAAGGCCAAAATATATAGGCATAATTACAGTCACACGAGGATGGGCCACAAAACCAACTTTTTTTGAGTTGGAAAAATATGTTGGCAAGTGAAGAAGATTTGGAGAAACCATTATCAAGTCTCACTATAAAAGATGAAGATAAGACACTCTTAAGTAAAAGGAAAGACTATAAAAAGAGAATCAAAGAGAAGCTCACGTCCTGGAGGAGACCAAAAGAATCAACATCAAAGAAGTCAACAACAAAACAAGCAGGCGAAAGGCTTAACAACCGGTAAATGGAGAAGTGCTACAATTGTGGAAAGAAAGTACATTACACAGAGACTACTGGTACAGAAAGTTGAAGGTAATGTAGCTACTTCTTCCCAAAACCAACAAGATGAAGAGAAAGAATGGGACTTTGAGACCTTTTATACATTTGAAGAAAGAAATCAACAAAAGGAGCTTATCCCCTATCACTCTACAAAAGAAGAAGAGATTGCACTTACAACTATAAGTGAGATGATTGGTGATATAAAAGGCTCATCAAAACATGAGTGAATATAAAGGCGGTCGATAGTGGTGACCACAAATAATTCAAAATGTGAATAATCCATATTGGCAAGACAGTGTCCGTGCCTCATCACAGGTCAAGATAAGTGAAACTTCAAAATATCTACCATGTTCCAAGTATGAAGAAGAACTTATTATCTATATTGCAACTAACACATTATGGTAACTATGTCTTGTTTGGGCCAAGTAACGTAAAAGTACATTGAAATAGTTTATCTATGGCATGCATGTCTTGGGCACGTGAGCTACAGCAAATTAAAATCATGATGCAACAATCAAAATTAAAAGGTCTTCCCCAACTTGAGATTAGAGGAGACACTATCAGTATTGGATGTCAATATAGGGAAGCACATCAACTTCCCTATGGATAATTATTGAAGTATCAAGTGAAAGAGCCATTGGAGCTAGTACACTCAGACTTGTTTGGATATGTAAAAGAGTCCTCCATCAGTGGTTATCGTTACATGGTGAAATTCATTTATGAATTCTCAAGGTATGTATATATTTATTTTTTAAAAGAGAAATCTGAAGTATTTGATAGGTTTAAAGAGTTTCAACATACTGTGGACAATATTATTGGAAGGAAAATCAAAAGTCTTCGTACGAACAATGGGGGAGAATACACTTCACAAGGGTTCAATGACTATATTAAAGAAAAGATGATAAAGAGACATTTTACTTGCCCAAATACAACACAACAAAATGGAGTGATTGAAAAAATAGAAATTGATATGCAGAAGTATGTTGCATAGTATGAATGTACCAGCAAGGCTTTTGATAGAATGCATGAAGAATATTATCCACATCACTAACCGGTTGCCGCAAGCAAGATGAAGATTCATCTCACCATTTGAGAAATTTAATAAGATGATTCCTATGGAAATCCACTTTTGAGTTTTTAGTTGTGTGGGCTATGTGTTCATGCCAGATCATCTCCACAACAAGTTTGATAAAAAAAGCTATATGTTGCATCTTTGTTGGATACGATGAACAAATAAAAGGATGGAGGTGTTGTGAACCTACCACAAACCAGACGTATGTGTGAAGAAATATGGTATTTGATGAAGCGTCAGCTTGGAGGTCCAATAAAGTCTCCCTTATAGACTCAATAGCTCTTGAGTAAAATGATCAATATATGCTTATCGATTTAGAACAAGGAACAAGATAGAATCTAAGAAGGAGGTATCTCCCCAAATGAAAGAGGAGCTTATGGAAAACTGGATCTTGTTTGTCACACCCCGAGGCAACCCCCTAGACGCTGACACGGGACTTAGGATAACGAGTGACCCCAAGCTAATCCTGCTGGCATAACATAAGCATACTATGATAACAAAACTGATGCGGAAACTTAAAATCATGAAAATAAAAGTGATGGGCAATACCCATTCTAAAACAAAATATATATTCCGGGAGTTTAATACAAAAGGAATATCAAACTCAAATACTAAGCTGAAACTAACTATGTCTGGAAATAAGCCTCTAAACTGACTAGAAATGTTAGGACAAGCCCTAACTAGATCTAGCAAACTGAAAATAAAAGACTGAAATATTGAAATGATAACATGATTGTTGTCCTTGAAGAATGAGGACTCACCACTGATGCTGCTGAACTGGAGATCGGGAATCGATCTATGCGTGATCTGACTGCTGAGGACATGTACCTACATCACGACAAGATATAGCGCAATATATGCATCAGTACTTGAAAGGTATTAAGCATGCAAGATAGAATAAAGCTAAAATAAACATATAACTGAAGAAGCAATAAAGCAAGAGAATAATCTGACCATGATATAGATACTGAAGACTGAGCTAGCTAAATGAAATGACAAATTTATAACATGCTGAGACTGAATACTGAGTATACTGAAATGGTCAATGCAATAGAGTCTGACTGAACTGTGGGAGCTAATAATAATCGATAATAAAACCACATGAGCTAGATGTGGAGTCTGATGTATACACCCATCGAGAGGACCCAATATACCCTGCCAGAGGTATAGAGGCATGCTGGCGTGATCACTAAAATGATGCCCACAGAGGGACTTACAACCTACTTTGGCTAGTTGTTCTGGAA
>NW_026019915.1:1294740-1362682 GCF_900185275.1 Solanum verrucosum | reverse complement strand
CTAAATCTCATGATATCTGTGAGGAAACCAAGATGTTTGAATATCTCAGTTCGCCTAAACTCATGCATATCGTTCCACCAAGCCATGAGCAGTGGTGGGGTTTTATCCGTGATCATGAACTTTGGGGGATCATTGACCATTTTGACTGCTTTATCCTTTGGTCTTTTATCGCATCTCATAGATCTCATGATTACCTGGTTAGGAAAATAAACTCATGATTTAAAACCAAATTTAACTTATGATATTTTGATCATTCGAAATCATTTGTCGGAGTAGCTAAAATAAATATGAAACATGACTCAGAATGCCTAAAGTGGTCATTCTTTCAAAAATGACTTTTGTTGACCTTCCTTAGGGGGAGGCTAGGTTGTTTTCGAAGAGAATGACCGGATAAAGAGATAATTTTGACAAGTGAATCATGAAGAAGAGAAAGAAAAAGAAAGAAAAAAGAAGGTGGACATGCACTATTTGAAACAAATTTGAAGACATACATATATATATATAATAATTTTTTTTATGTGTACATGCACTATTATTTTATTTTATTTTGTAAAACTTGATGTTTTGATAAAAGCGAGAATACAATTGAGGGTTTTATGTATATATATATATTATTTTCAATTTGTTTATCTCGAATCATTTGCTGAAAGTGGGTAAAAATAGACATTTCTTCTTTTAGTCAATTATCTAAAGTCGATCAATAATTGTTATAGTCTTCCACATGATGCAACAAGTAGCACAAAAATGTACATGATGGTCTCAAGAAAAGGTACTTGTCCTAGACAGACCCGGCTCCCTTGCCGAGTCTTGCTAAGTTAAATGCACGTGATGCAGATAAAGCGGAACCTAGTAAGGATATCATGTCTGAACGTTTCAGTTCTACTAAGGTTGAACTTGTGGAGAAATGCATCTAGATTGACTGTAAAACGAGCGGACAACTCGAGTTAGGGAGTAGCAACGTACCGGTAGCAGCGCTTTCCGGCTTTGTGCATGGGTGCTCCCCATTCTAAACATGTGTGACTAGAAACCCTTCACCATGGACCGAAGATCCACTGGCTATCTTGACAGAAGTGGGCTGCGCAGTCGCAATTCCCCTAATTGTATTATAGAAGACTTAGAGGGTGCGCGAGAGAAGACAGTTATAATGCAATTCAAATAATATTAAAATAGTAAAAAAGTAAACAATTAGCACATTCAGCCAACAAATACAATATCCAAAACATAAATGAGGAAATAAATAAATAAAGCCATACACAAGTCAATATTTACAAGATTGAATTCTGGTTAGTCCCCAGCGGAGTCGCTATCTGTCACGCCCCTTTATTTTCCCTCAAAATTTGATTGTATGTTTTGAAAGAAAGACTTTTTCCAATTAAAGTGACATTTTGAAAAGGGATTATTTTGTTATTCAAAGTCGCCACTTGAAATTGAGTTTTGGTGTTCCAAGTCACCTTATTTAAATCCCTAATCAAAAGGAAATTTGACTCTTTATTTTATTGGTCTGCGAACCAGAAATTTGGGTAAGGAATTTTGTTGACCGAGGGGAAGGTGTTAGGCACCCCTCGAGTCCCGTGGTTCTAGCACGGTCGCTTTATTGACTATATATGACTTAAATTAATTTTTGGATATTATATTATTAGCTTAATAATAAAAATGTTATTTACCCTCATTCGCTGATTTATTTTAAACCTATTTAAAACTGTCTTATTTATTTTAAATCTATTTAAAATTGTCTTATTTTTTCAGTGTGTGTCCATTAATTTGACACTGAAACATCCTTATTTTCTTTTTCCATTTTTTTTACTTTTTTTGCTTGTTTTTGTTTTTTTTTTTTTAATGTTATTATGGGTAGAGTATATATTGGTATCTAGTTACTAGGAATTATAATTTGTGTGGAAAAAAGATTTTTAGAGTTCAAGTTAATTTAGGATTGTAATTTTTTAGATTTAAAATAGAAATTAAAATTTTTATGTTTAAGATTTTTATTTTTATTTTTATTTTAACTACACGTTTTTCTCCTTTATTTTTTTTATTTTTTAATGTTCTGTTGCTCTTCTGTTTTTTTTAAAGTGATTTTTTAATTTATTTTTTTTGTCTTACGTTTTGTTTCCTTTTCTTATCGTTTCTTATTTCTATTTTTTTTTCATTATATATTTTTTGTTAACATTCTGTTCCTTTATTTATTTTTTGTTCTTCTTACTTTTTGGTTTAATTTTTTTTTTTTGTTTCTGTTACGCTCTATTTTTTTATTATTCTTTTCTGTTCGCGTTTGTTCCCTTTTTTATTTATTTATTTTTCTTATGCTTTCTCATTTTTTTTTATAAAATTAGTTTTCCTAATTATTCATTATTTATTTTTATTTTTTTACCATAAATCTCTAAATAATATTGATGTATCCTCTTAATTATATACCTCAATAATTTGATTTAAAGCGATAATCATCTTAACGCTTATTTTAAAGGCAAACTATTTTTTTCTATCAAAATAATATATTAAAAAAATGACTAAAACACATTCCACATAGGTTTTCTAAATCTCCAATCAATTAAAATTTAGTTTATTTCCTAATCTAACAAGTCTACAAATAATTTCAACAAAAAACCTTTAAGTGAAAACTAAGCTCCAAGAAATATTAATTATTCAAAATTAAATATCACAAAATCAATTTCAATATTAATTGCATCTAAAGAGCATAAAACAATAATAAAAAAAAATGTATGATACATCTTTTATTTTTATTTTTATTTTTATATTATTTTTTAAGCAAGAAATGTCTTCGGTTTCGTTTTTCTAAGCATTGGTAAATTCTCAAAAATAATCACAACATGCATCACAGATTGATATTACATAATAATAACATGCGATTAAAAAAAAACTTCATATTATTGGAATCGAGTTTTCGTACAAGTATTCTTTTTAAATCATGCGAGAATTTAGAGTTACCTCGCTTCGAAAATTGATACTACAAAAATAACTACTACGATCTACTGATTTCCAAAGTTAATAGCTAGTATTAACTTTAAAGAGCCACGAATCCAAAACCTTGAGTGAAACCTTGAACGCTGACTTAATTCTAAAAATAAAAGCTCACTTTTGTTATCTTTTTCTCTCTGTGGTTTTTTTCCTCTCGTTTCTTCTGTGTTTCTGTGTGTCTGTGTATATCTTTTCTTTTCTGAACGTGTGTTTTTATAATAGCTTTGGGTGTGAGTCTGGTGCTAATTAAAAGGAATGTGATGGAGTGGGAATAAGATTTAATTTAAAATTTAGTTGAGTATTTTAGGGTTGAGATAAAGGAAGAAAAATAAAATAATATATTAACAAAACAACAAATAATAATAATAAATAAATAAATAACAAATAACACAAAAAAAGGTAGGAAACGTGTATTGTTAAAAAATTTCAGAAAAGATCGTGCAAGAGAGAAAAAATAAAAAAATAGAATAAAAATAAAATAAACTAGATGGGAGGAGGATTTTTAGGAAATAAGTTAAAGAAGTTGGGGATAATGATGAAAAAGGGTAAGGTAATTTGAAATTTTTAGGACTCTTCTTTTTATCTTTTTTTTTTCTACTTTTCCATGATATATACGATTATTATTATTTTTTAGACTAGATAAAAGTTGAAAGATTAAAACAAAATACGTTAAATTCAAAAGCTTTCTTTATTAAACTTTAAACATAAAGTGAGCTTATAATTTGTTGTAATTTTCAGATTTATTTATTTTTCATTTATTTTAAATATAACCATACTAAAATAATAATATTTAAGTATTAAAATTGGTGTAAAATCTTTATGTTTTGGTAAAAAATTAGGTGTTCACAAATATCATCAAGTTTGTTATGTTGAAACCTGTCCTTAGTGACCGACTAGCAATATAGTACCTCCAATTCCAACAATTTGAGATCATGTACATTCCTCAAAAAGCTGTGAAGGGATAAGAATTAGCGGATTTCTTGGCAGACCACCCGATACCACATGATTGGGAGTTAACTGATGAACTTCTGATGAAGATGCAATGTCTATTGAAATTCAACCTCCTTGGAAAATGTACTTTGACGGGGCTGCACATCATGGTGGAGCAGGCGCTAGACACGTAATTTTTTACCAAACATAAGGTTTTACACCATTTTTAGTGGTTAAGTATTTCTTTAATATTTAAATTAGATATTTTAATTTTTATCTTATTTTGTTAAGTTTATTTTAAAAGATTTGAAAACTAAAGAGTCACACATTAAGGTATGTTTTATTTTCAATTGTTTAAAAAGAAATGAAAAGTTACAAAAAATATATATACATTTTTTAAAATTTAGATTTAACAAATGAGCTAGTGTTTCTTATTTTTAATTAATTATTTAACTTTTCTTATCTTTTATTAGTTCAAAATAATTAGTTATTATATATATATATATATATATATATATATATATATATATATAATTTATTAAAAAAATAATTAAACTTAAACTACTCATTCCCCTTGCCCCACTACCCCTCTACTACCCCACTCCACACACACACATACAACAACACCATACCCCTCCCCTATACCTATATACTATAAGACAATATGTAGCAACACACATACATTTCCTATCCCACTTCCCACATCATTCATCCCACACTTATATTATTGTACACACACGCAACACAAAGAAAAAGAAGAAGAAAAATCAGCAACCAAAAGAGATCCAAAAGGACATGAGCAAGAAAAAAGAAAAGAAATGCACTCTATTTTATATTATTCTTCTTTAAAAAAAAACATAACACATTCACATTTTCTCTTCCTTTCTCATTATTGTCATACTAGCACAATACATATACCGCTACTTATAACCTACAAAAGACTTGTGGGTGTTCCAATCGAGTTTCGGTCGAGATTTTGCGGTTCTCAACTTTACCTTATCTCTATAATTTATTTATGGAATTTGATGTAATTATATGATAAGTTTTCTTACACTTTTGTTTTATTTATAATTAGTTTGGAATGAAGATTGGGTTAAAGTGTTATATCTCTATTTAATGAATGAAGTCCTATTATAATGTAAGAATTTGTTGTTGTTGTCCTAAACCACTATTTTTACGGCATTTTTATAGCTTAATGTTGATGTCAATTGCCTATTTTGATTTACATATTTTTAAATAAATGGCATTACCTAATAAACAAACAAATGAGTTATGTTGTTAAACTTGAATTTACTCCATTTAGGATTAGTTGAATCCTTTGATATGAGGATTAATTTAATGAAAAATATTATCAATTAATATAATAATAGAATGATATATTAGTTGTCTAAAATTCATGAAAATATGAGTAATTACCTTTAATACTAGGTGAGTTTAGGCACGTTAGAAATAATTGTTTCAGTTAAGAATGTGGTTGCGCATCTTTTTGAGACACTTAAAAGAAACTCAAGGATGCGGTGACACACCTTGTCTAAAAATATAATTAACTTTCATTAATTTAAGTTAGACTTATAGACGAATTATTAGGTGAGATGCAAAGAGGACAATTATGCATCTAAATGTCAAAACCAAGAATGTAGTTATGCATCTAAGTAGAGACCAATAAAATTTCAACAATAAAATAAATATGAGCAAATCATAGTCTGCAACTCAATTTATCAAAAATAGTTTGAAATAAGTATAAGTCTATAAAGGCGACCATGCTAAAACCACGTGCCTTGAGAGATGCTTAATACCTTCCCCTCGGTCAACATATTTTCTTATCCGAATTTCTAGGTCGCAGACCAAAAAATAAAGAGTCATTTCCTTTTGGTTACTGTTTAAAAAGAAAGGGTGATTGGAAACACCATAACTCAATTTCAAGTGGCGACTCTGAAAAATTAAAATAATCCTTAATCAATATCATCACTTAAATTGGAAAAACCCTTTCTACTGTCCAAAAAGGGGTGTGACAGCTGGCGTGGTGTTCATCTCTTCACAAGAAGAGATTCTACCATTCTCATTTACTTTGAAGCGATGTTGCTCCAACCATGTCGTTGAATACCAAGCATTGATACTTGGACTTGAAATGACCATCGACATGAAGCAATTACACTTACAAGTTTTTGGTAATTCTTAGTTGGTGATCAAGAAACTCTTGGGAATTTATGAGGTGAAGAAGCCTGAATTATGCCCTTATCATGATTATGCTCAAAATTGATAGGATGGCTTGGAGATGTAACCCTTCAACATGTGCCTAGAACGAAAAATAAGAAAGCTGATGTGTTGGTTGCCCTAGCTTCAACGTGAACCCTTACTGATCAGACACAAGTTACCATTTTCCAAAAATGGATAGTACCTCCACCAAATGAGGAAGAATATACAGAAAATAAGCTTGAGTATCTAGTCTCTATTTCAGAGGCCGCGAAGGAAGATTGGATTGATGTGATTCCTAAACACTTAACCATGGCCTAAGCTAGGGGTTAAGTGTTAAGGAATGAGCTAGAGATTTGGACCTTAACACCCTCCATGAAAGGCCCCACGAGTCGTGAAGGACACCAAGAGTCGTGGTGGTGCCCATAGACCTTAGGAAGTGGCTTGCAAAGCTTCCTCACCTCCCACGACCACCTCCACGCCTCGTGGTGGGGACCACAAATCATGGTGAGGGGCATGGTGGCTAGGTAGTATGCTCCCCAAGGTGGCCTAAGAAAGGGACACTCCCACGATCCACTTGACGGCTCATGAAGGCTACCACTGGCCGTGGGAGTGCTCGTGAAGGTGATTTAGTTTTTAGGGGTTAAGGGGAAGGTTGCCTAGCTACTGGATCATGACCATGAGAGGCACCATGGATCATGGAGCCTCACGTGAAGGGATTTTCATTAGACTTAGAGTTTAGGGTCAACTTCAAATGATCATATATTTTAGCTCAAAACGAATTAGGTGTCCATGACCTATCAAATTAAAGGTCTCTGAGTCCTTTTTCCAACGCCACCTAGTTTTCCCAATTCTCATCTCGGAGTAAAAAGTTATGCCCGAAATAGTGAAGCATTGTCAGGCAAAAATTCTTCACGACTTGTTTGACGGGCCGTGGTGATGATGACAAACCAGTTTGGCCTCCATCATGCCATTTCGGCAGTTTCGGGTCTTTCTAACCAATTGTTTTAACTCAATACTAAGTCGTTTTTCCTTCTACCCAAATCCCTATATAATGATTCTAAACCTCCAAATCACCCAAACTAAGTTCATTCTCTTAAATTTCCAAAAGAAGATCAAGGTCTTCCTCTCAAATTTTTGTCTTTCTAAAAACTTGAAAAAGAAGAAATGATTAAAGCTGGGATCAATGTCAAGCCTCAATTCCTCCATTGAAGTGTAGCTTTGGTCTTTGAGGTATGATAGTTTTCATCCATGGATTCCTTTCATCCATGGAGTTCCCAAATTCGTCAATTTCAAAGATTAGAATTCCCCAATTAAGTTAAGGTTTTCTTCAATTATCATGGGTTCTCTAAATTGTTGATTTAAATGGTTGAATTATGATATCTTATGCATGAATTGATGAAATACTATGTTTTTTATAATGATTCCCCATGAACCCATGTAGATCCCATATTTTCCAATTATGATGATATAATGTGGGTTTGGATTATGAAAGAAGCTTTTTATGAAATCAAGCATGAATTGATGAATTACAATGATTTTATGATGAATTTCTATGAACCCATATCTAACCCATTATTTCTTGATGTTGATGATTGAAAGTGGTTTTTGAACCTTGAAAGGTGAATTATGAAATTATGCATGGTCTTATGAAGTTTACAGAAATGTTTTTAAGGGTGCTTTGAGAGTAAAGTACCAATTATGATGTTGTTGTTGTGTTGTTGAAAGGACATTCTCATATACACACCTATGCATGAATGTGACATGTTTTCTCACATAGAAAGGATTCTTAGGTTGAAAGGTTTTCTCACCTAATTGAATCAAAGATTAAAAGCTATTACGAAAATATCATGGATGGTGAAAAGTTTTCTCACGCATGGTCTAAGGAGCTATCCTAATGAAACTAGCTTGGATTGGTTGTCCAAGGGCACCTTTTCATGAGTAATGAAGTCAAGTAAGAAATGACTATTCTGTGGGATTTATGCTTAGCACCGAGTAGATATTAAATATGAGATGAAAGCTCTCACGTCAGTAGAGTCCGGGTTTCTAAAGTAATCTTATGAGATGGAAGCCCTCACATCAGTAGAATCCGAGTTTCTAGTAGAAATCTCCTTATCCAATAACTATGTGCCCACATAGGTTGATTATCTAGTGGATCCACTTAAGATAGATGTTCATGGTTCTACCTTGGCAAGTAGGACAACCCTTTTCGGTGTGGGAAACATTGGGGGATCATGTTATTGCTCACATGGTCTCATGTTGGTTAAGGCTAATTTTCCACAAGTAATAATGAACTAAGGTTACTTTTCAAGAAGTATCACATATGAGTTCAATGCTTTTGAAGAAGAAGTTAGCTTTGCATTAACCATGATTTATGACTTATGTTTTATAACTCTTTTATATCATGTTTTAGCTTGGTAAAATGCATACCATGAAATGAAATGTCCCTTTTAGCATGTTTTAAATGTTTTATGCATGGCCATCATACTTGGTACTTTGTTTTGTACTAACACACTCTTGCTTATGTTTTTCCCAAATATAGGGTCCGATAGTCAGGGTGCTCAATTTCGTGGCTAGTTGGTGATTTGATAGATTCCCGAGCTTTGGTGAGTCCTCATGGTTTGAGGACAGACTCTTATTGTTTATTTTCTTTCATGTATTTCTCTTTTGGACATAATGTATGAGATAGGCCCAATTTTATTCTATTGTATTAGATGACTATAATGAGACAAGTGTATTAGACTTCCGCTTTGCTTTTATAAATTGTTTTGGACTTGGACTATTTTTACTCTTATTGTTCTAATTCTTATGTTATGAGGACTAAGTGCCTTGTATGGAGTCCTTCGGGATTCTATACACCATGTTAGATCTAGGGCGTACCCCTGGGTCATGACAGGAAACATACCGCATGATGTTCGACGTAATCAACTGACACTATTTCGGTTCAAGTGCCAAACGATCGGTGTAGTGATATAACCCAACCAAGGGTTGGGATCGTTCCCACAGGGAGTGGTTTTGAGAAGTAGTAGAAAAATAAAAGCAAGTTCTAATTAGTCATAGCTATAAATATTAACGAATAATAACATACTAAATCTAAGGAGTGACGCAAGCGTCAATTATCGATGGGGTTTGTATTAATTAACAACTAAAAAAAAGAGCAAAATATAAGGAAACGAGATATGGAGATAGGATTCTTGGGATGTAATAGGACTACAGGTTAAACTAGACTATCGAGTGCATGCTTTTGATAGTAAATTGTTGAACATTTGTGACTAGGCTAGACTATAGTGGGGCAAATTCTCTCTCGAACAACTTACCCCGAATTAACTCGATTTCTCTCGAACACCGAGTTGCCGCATTATGCACAGCCTACGCCTAAGCCCATTCACTCTCTTGAGTTGAATGTGTGGGAGAAGGACTAGGATTCACTCTCTCGAGTTGTACCCATGTCGACCCAATACCACCGGTTATCAATTTAGTAGTCTTTGTTTTACGACCTCTCTCTTGAGCAAGCCAAAAACACTAAGATGAAATCGTATTTGCAACTACAATCCCATTAAGTTCATACACAACTACTAAACGAAATCAAATTTAAATAACAAATAAACCATCAACAGGCAAGACCCAACAGATAATTTATCCCATATTTGCAAAATCACAGCCCAAGGATTGGGGTCTTAGCTAGACATGTAAAAGAGATAAAAATTTATATCATTATCGGTTTCCATCAACTGGGTATGAAGAATTAAGTCTTAAAACATGTCAAGAGTGAAGAATCTTTAAGACCCATGTCCAATTTCTTGGAGTTGAAACCCTTTGAATCTTCAAGGTTTTAGAACAAAGTCTCCAAAATCCTCTAAAACTAAAACTCTCTAAAAAACTGTAAAAAGTTTGAATAATAGAAGTGATATCTCTGATACTAGAAATTTAAACAAGTATTTATAGTGTTTGAAAATTTGTGCTGCGGAGGACCATTCGGCGCAGTTAGTCGAAATCGCCGATATGCTCGGCTATCTACCTTTTGGTCGATTTCATCGCCTTCAGCCTCTTGCATTTAGAGTCGTTGGGTGATATGGTACTGCTTCGCGGAACTGATCAGCGATGCGCCGACTGCTCCATTTCATCGCCAACTTGACCTTTTCCTTTAGGGCACAGCACACTGGAACAAAAAGCGATCTCCAGGCCCATCGGCGACTCACCAACTGGGCTCAGCGATCTTCATGCCTTCATTTCTTCGTTCTTTTCAGCCACCTTGTTCCTTCTTGCCAAGTAGTGTCCATGCTTTGCCTCAAGCTCTAAATACCTGAAACTTAAGGATTTTCATCAGATATTGAGACAAAATATGCATTTGAGGACACTAATTCTATCAAAATATAGCCCTAAATGTGTCCAAATTGTGGAATCATCACTGCACACCGACTCAAGAGACACCATATTCGCTTGCTTTTAGAGTTGAAACAGTCCTACCACTTGAGCATCAGATAACTTCATTAAGACTTGCTATTCAAGAAGGGCTCACTAAAGAAGAAAATGTTCGACTACATCTTGCGGAGTTAGAAGAACTTGATGAAAGTGGCTAGAAGCTCAGCAAAGTCTTGAATGTTATCAAGCTCGTCTACCTCGTGCTTTCAATAAGAAGGTTCGTTTGAGGTGCTTCCAAGTTGGAAACCATGTCCTCTCCGTAAGAAGTCTTATCATTACTTTGCATAAGTCTGGGGGTAAATTTACCTCAAAGTGGGACGGACCATATGTTGTACAAGAAGCATATTCAAATGTCGCTTACAAGCTTGTTGATGCAGATGACGTGAGGATCGGTCTTATTAATGTAAAATTCCTAAAGAGGTACTACCCTTGAAGTAAGATTATGCTCATTAAGGTACGAGCCTAAACTTCATGTCAGTCTTGGCCCGCAAGAGTATAAACTATATACAACATACCAAAAAAAACAAGAATAAAAAAAAACTCTTCCAGAACTATATGGTGACTTGATCCTCTTCACTGAGGTACGTCGGCGCTTAGAACCATATTCTAAGTTCAGTTGAATGAGTGTAAAAAATCACATGTTCTCACTTGATCGGTCACATGAAAGTTAAGGCTATAATTATTTTATTCTATTTTTTCATCAAATTCATACTTGCACGGAGTATTGATGGGTCAATAGGGGGTAAATCCTTATAAAATATGATCTTCTTTAATAGTATGCTTGAAGTTTTTAAATTCAGTCAAGTATGCAACTTGAAGTCTATGAATTCTTCAAGTTTGCAAGTTGAAGTCTTTAAATCCTTCAAATATGCAAATTGAAGTCTTCAAATTCTCTAAGTATGCAAGCCAAAGTCTTTAAATCCTTCAAGTATTCAAGTCGAAGTCTTCAAGTATATAAGTAAATGTCTTCAAATCCTCCAAGTATGCTAGTCGAAGTTTTCAAATTCTTCAAGTATGCAAGTAGAAGTTTTCAAATCCTTCAAGTTTGCAAGTTAAAGTTTTGAAATACTCTAAATATGCAAGTTGAAGTCTTCAAATCCTCTAAGCATGCAAGTTGGAGTCTTTAAATCTTTAAAGTATGCAAGTTGAAGTCTTCAAATTCTTCAAGTATGTAAGTAGAAGTCTTCAAATCCTCCAAGTATTCAAGTTAAAGTCTTCAAATTCTTCAAGTATGAAAGTATAAGTCTTCAAATCCTTCAAGTATGTAAATAGAAGTCTTCAAATCCTCCAAGTATGCAAGTCAAAGTCTTTAAATTCTTCAAGTATGCAAGTATAAGTCTCCAAATCCTTCAAATTTGAAAGTGAAGGTCTTCAAATCCTCAAAATATGCAAGTTGAAGTCTTTAAATCCTCTAAGTATGCAAGTGGAAGTCTTCAAATCCTTTAAGTATGCAAGTTGAAGTCTTTAAATTCTTTAAGTATGTAAGTAGAAGTCTTCAAATCCTCCAAGTATGCAAGTTAAAGTCTTCAAATACTTCAAGTATACAAATAGAATTATTCAAATCCTCCAAGTATGTAAGTTGATGTCTTCAAATCCTCCAAGTATATAAGTTGAAGTGTTCAAATCCTCTAACTATGCAAGTTCAAGTTATCAAATCTGTCAAGTTTGCAAGTTAAAGTCTTCAAATCGTCCAAATATGCACGTTGTTAAATTTTCATGCCTTAAGGTAGAAAAAGTTGTCCATTTGCATCTTAAGCTTGTCTTTTCTTGAATATTTTTTTCCCTTAAATGTATCATTAAATTCTCATGCCTTAAGGTGAACGAGATTTGTCCCTTTGCACCATAAGCTGGCCTTTTTCACGAATTTATCCTTAAATAGATCTTTAAATTCTCATGCCTTAAGGTGGACGAGATTTTTCCCTTTGCACCTTAATCTAACCTTTTGAGAATTTATCCTTATCTGGATCGTTAAATTCTCATAACTTAAGGTGGATGAGATTTATCCTTTTGCACCTTAAGCTGACCTTTTCACGAATTTATCCTTTGATGAATTTTTTAAAATCCCCATGTCTTAAGGTGGACAAAATTTGTCCCTTTGAACCTTAAACTGTCCTTTTCACGAGTTTATCCTTAAAAGGATCTTTAAATTTCCATGCCTTAAGGCGGACAAGATTTTTCCCTTTGCACCTTAAGCTGGCCTTTCCATGAAATTTATCCTTAAAACAATCTTTAAATTTTCATGCCTTAAGGTGGAAGAAAAATTATCGTTTCTTACCATATGCTCAAGTATGCGGAATCTTGTAAAGCCTCAAGTTAGTGATCTTCAAGGCGGGGACATTAAACACATTCCTTCACACCTTATGCTCAAGTATTTGGGATCTTCTAAAACCTCAAGTTAGTGGTCTTCAAGGTGGGGACGTTAAACACATCCCTTCACACCTTATTCTCAAGTATTCGGGATCTTGTAAAGCCTCAAGTTAGTGATCTTCAAGGCGGAGACGTTAAACACATCCCTTTACACCTTATGCTCAAGTATTCAGGATCTTGTAAAGCCTTGCTTAGTGAGCGGGTTGACCACATCCCTTCACACCTCAAGATCAAATTCGTGTGTGATAAAGCTCTTCGATGTGTATCCTCCACATACAAATATTATTTATGTTGATCTCAATGTGGGGACGTTAAATACATCCCTTCACACCTCAAGATCAAATTCTTGTGTGATAAAGGTCTCCATTGTGTAGCCTCAGCAAAATAAAAATATTGTTTATGTTTTTTATCTCAAGGCGGGGACATTAAGCACATCCCTTCACACCTCAAGATCAATTTCTTGTGTGATAAATCTCTCCATTGTGTAGTCTCCGTAAAATACAAATATGGCTTATGTTGTTGATCTTAAGGTAGGGATGTTAAACACATCCCTTCACACCTCAAGATCAAATTATTGTGTGATAAAGCTCTCCATCCTGTAGTTTCCGCAAAATAAAAAAATATTTTTTATGTTGATCTACAAAAACACACACACAAAAAAAAGGACAATACAAATAAAATACAAGTAAAGGAGAGATTGTTACCCGTCAAGACATTTGAAACTTGGAAGTCATGCTAAGCTAACTAGGTTAGACTTGTGACAATATTTTCTTGGTGATAATGAAGACCATGAAGTATAGTTTCTAGCGATCACAATCTTTTTTGGTGATGATGTTCCGACATCAAGATATAAAATATTTTGTGAGGCAACGAAATTCTGAAATTAACTATGTGACAAAATTTAAAGTTAACTTCAAAAACACTGTCTAGAACAAAATTAAAGGATTTTAATCCTAAACATTGGATATGTTGTGGCCCCTTGTGTCTAGTTTCGTTCGAATCAAGCGAATTGCAATCTCAATACTTCTACCTCGAGATACAATTTTTTTGGTGTCACCGTGTAAATCTGAAACTTTTGGTGCACCAAAATCTAAAGTTGTCTTGGTAATCATATATGAAACAATCCCAAAGGTTTAAAATTTTGAATTGTGGATATGTTGTATTCCTTTGTGTTTAGATTCGAAATAATCAAGCAGCTTGTGATTTCATCATTCCTACATCAAGATACGAGAGTTTTAGTAAAGCCACACAAATCTGAAATTTTCAGCATGACATAATTTAAAGCTAATTTTTAAAAATCATCTAGAAATATCATGAAGGTATTAAATTCTTAAGATATGATTTTTCTACGACAGATGTTTCAAGTGTAAATGTGATGAAAACTCACAATCTGTAATTGAAGCAAAAATTGTAGAGACAATGTGTCTATTTATAGATGGTGATGGGAATAAAATCATTTTTCGAGTTCAATTACAATTCCTTTTTGGCTAAGGCAATAGAAAAAATATATGAATATGAAATTGAGTAGGATTATAATTCCTAGTTCAATTACAATTCTTTTTGGCTAAGGCAATAGAAAAGATATATGAATATGAAATAAAGTGGAATTACAATTCCTAGTTCAATTAAAAATTATTTATTTTTGGCTTAGGCAATAGAAAAGATATGTGAATATGAAATTGAGTGGGATTACAATTCTTAATTCAATTACAATTCCTCTTTGGCTAAGGCAATAGAAAATATATGAATATGAAATTAAGTGAGATTACAATTTTGTTTTTGGCTAAGGCGAAAAAAGTGGGAGTAAGAACTTTTTTTTTGGCTTTACTAATTGTCACAAAAAAGAAAGAAAGAGAAAAACCTCACTCTTTCCCTATCCTATCCTAATTGGATATGGAAAGTGGTTGACAATGCCCCGTGATTTCTGATTTTATTTTCCACTCCTTATATTGGAGTGGTGTATTAATGAAATACTATGATATATAATTAATATTTCAAGTCTAATCTTCAAAAGATAAATTATTTTGACAAAACTTAATGAAGGGGCATTTATAATCATTAAAAATTTATTAAATATAAATTTATAAAATGATTCGAATTATATTAAATTCATGAATATATCAGTTCAAATAATATTATGGATTAATACAATTGGATTAATTATTTAAATCCAATAAATATGGATTTAATTAAAGTCCAAATTAAGTGATTTGGTCTACAATAGATGAATCTAGCTCATTAAGCCTAATCTCATCTCATCCTAGAGACCCATTTTGGTGCCACGTGGCAGATGACGTGGCATGCCAAGTCAAACAAGAAACCAATATGATTATGACATGTGTTAAAAAGGATTAGTCCGCTCATAAAGCTCATATGTCATGTCACTTAAGTTTGATTGGCCGAATGAAATCATGTTTCAATCACAACTCCTCTATTCTAAAAGTATAAATAGGGGTCTTCATAATCCAAAAAAGAAACCGAAAATTCTAAACAAGAAGCTAGAGAAAGCTCGTGGCACAAACGTCATAAATTTCTCTATAAGTTACAAGTTTAAGAATTCAAGCATTCAAGTTTAAGAATGATCAAGGTCAAGACCATCAGATTCAGGAACAAGCTCAAAGCCCTTAAATTTAAATAAAAGACAAGATCAAGATATAGTTCAAGTTCATCAAAGATTCAAGAACAAGATTTAGAGCTTTTGAATCCAAGATCAAGTTCAAGACAAACTCAAGATCAAGCTCAAGAGCCCTTGAATTTATATCTGTAAAGACTAATTCAGAGGAATCATAGAGATTGTAACACTCGCACTTTGAAATAATAAATACGATTGTTGCGATACTTTTCCATTCTTGATTATTGTTTACTCGACGCGAATTTTAGTGTCTACATCACATATAATTGAAACAATAATAAATAATATGAAAAAAACTATACAAGTGTAGAACAAAAAGAAATTAAGAGGAATATGGTTCTTGCTTTAGGTTTTAACATTTTGTATAATTTGAAGTTTTGAACTGAAAGTCATTTTGAAGTATGAATGGTAGGCTAAAGAGCAAAGACAATAACCCGTAAGGTACTTAGATTAATATTTAATATTTATGTAGGGGTAAAGTAGTAGATTACTACAGTCTTAATGTTGCTTGATTGGAGTTCTGGTGACCGAAAAATTGATGAACAATTAAATCCTCTTTGTGAGTAAAAAATAATATGAAAACTTCCAACCTTAATCTAAAATTATTCCACCACCCTCTAACTTTGTGGCCAAGAAATTGTTTAAATAGAAAATTGAAGAACCACCTTAGTATAATATCACTATCTTAAAATCGTGGGTCAAAACTACCCGTTAATAAAATATTTGTGTATGCAAATCTTATATGTATTTAAATGTATTGCTAGAGTGTGCTAAAACACAAAATGAATATTAATAAAAGTAACAAATAAAATGAATATTAACAACTATAACAAATAAAATGAATGACATGTAAAACAATGCAATTTAACAGAAAATATTGATTTAATCAACTGACCTAATATTCCCAACATATTCAATTGATTGTGACAAAATAATGTAATTAAAATTAATCGATAAAAATCTTAACATTTTCAAAAATAAGGATAATTATAAAAAAAAATGCATTAAAATTACAAAATACGTATTTTGAACTATTTAATAAATAAATATTTAAAATATTAATTTTAAAAATATCAAACTAAAATTTAGTGTCAATAGTCAATCTTAGAATAATTGGTGGATGGAAACTCAAAAGTTATGATACGATCATCAAATTTCAATAGTAGTTAAAGCACACGTTATCAAACACGTGTGATCGTAATAACACAATTAAATAATCTCTCTTAAGACAATCAAGATTTTTTAAAAGAAATAAAAAAAAGTTTGCGAATGCCAATAATTTTTTTTCTTTCTCTTCTTTTGTTACTCTTTTTAAAAGATAAAATAAAATAAATATAATTAAATACTTTATGTTTTAACCTAAATATGTACTTAACATTTTAATTTAATTACAATAAATTAATCTAATTATCATTTTATATTTGATTAAAATTTGATGTTATTACATTGACTACTAATTAAATTCCGTTGTTAGATGTTATGAAATATAAATATAAAATATTCAGTATTAATTTTTCTTTTCTTTCAAAATTTATTTAAGTATTGTCTTAGGAATTATTAGAATTTAATTTTAGAAACAAAATTATTAAAATGATTATGTTGATGTGTTTGCTTAGTTAGTATTTATTAATAATGGCTAAATATTATTATAATTTTTTGAATTAGTATCTTTATTAAATGAATAGGTTTGCCATCAAAGAGCGTATCAATGTATGCTTCACATTGATTCATTATCAATTAAAATTAGGCCAAATTTTAATTATAAAGTATAAGGAAATGGTGTTAATTCTTTCTCTTCATTAATTAAGAAAATAAATCAATAATAGTATAATTATATAACTTTAAAAGAAGAAAATGATTTATTTTCTGGAAGCTACATGATATTATAGAACACAGAAAATATATGATACTCAACAATTTTATGTACCATAGCATGATAAATAGGTCATGACAACTATTTATATCTTTTGAAAAAAGAAATAAACCATTCACTCAACTGCAAACTTGTAAAAGAAATAGTAATCCAAATATTGATCAAACTTCAATTTTTCATCAATATACTCGTAGGTCTTCATACTGCAAACAAAAAAAATCAATAAGATAAATGATACAACTAAATTGAAATGTATCAGAAAAAGTGACAATAATATATATATATATATATATATATTATACTGTTTGGAGAATAAATACAAGATTACAATTAAAAATAAAATGAAGAAATAAAAATCTCTCCGGTCTGATTCATTTTTTCCATTGAACCTGGTTATATGATTTGTAGTCTCTAGGTTGGATTTCCTCATAAATGACTCAGGATAAATGACTCAGGAATTTATAGGCTTCAATGTCATCTCTCTCGATGTGCTCCAAACGTTTTCTCTTGTTAAGATCTTAGTAAAAGGATCTGTAAGATTATCACAATATTTGACATAATCAATATTAATGGTACCACTTGTCAAATATGATCTTACATTACTGTGTTTTCTCTTTAGAAGTTTGAATTTTCCGTTGTAATAATGATTTTGAACTATATTTGTTGCAACAGTGCTATCACAATGAATTAAAATAGGAGGAATTGGTTTTTCAAAATAATTTATTTGAAATAATAAATATCTCAACCAATTCGCTTCCTCACTAGCTGAAGCTAAATCAATTAGTGTAGCCTCCATGGTAGTGTTAGCAATCATAGCCTTGTTTTTTGATCTCTCACAAATAACACCACCACTCAAAGTAAAATTGTAACCAGTGGTGGAACATGAGTCACTTGATAAGGTGTTCCAATCTGCATCAGATGAGCCTTCAAGTACAAACATATATATTTTTTATAGAACAAACCACAAGTTTTTTTCCAACTAAATATCTCATAACTCTTGTTATATCATGTCGATGTTCATTACCTGACTTGCTTGTAAACCTGCTTAGTACTCCTACTGCATATGCAATATCAGGCCTAGTGCAATCAGTCACATATCTCAAACTTCCAATTAAGATAGCATATTCTTTTTGATTTATTATATCATTTTCACTTTGAATATGAAATAAGTGAACACCTGAATCAAAAGGAGTTACAACATGCTTGCAATCAAGAAATTTTATATTTTTCAAAATTTTGTCAATATAACGTGACTAGTCAAGAAAAATTTCATTACATGTTCTTGTAATTTTTATTCCAAAATAAAGTTTGCCTCACCAAGATTTTTCATATCAAAATGGCTTCTAAGAATATTTTTAGCTTTATTAATAACATTTATATTAGAACCAAAGATCAATAAATCATCAACATATAGACAAATAATAACATGTGAATTATTCCAGACTTATGATATATGCAGTTATCACACTCATTTGTTTTAAAACTATTTTCAATCATATAGGAATCAAACTTTTCATGTCATTGCTTTGGTGCCTGTTCAAAGACATAGAGATTTGGTAAGTTTACAAATTTTGCTTTCTTGGCCTGCTTCAACACAATACTCGGGTTGATCCATATAAATTTTCTCATTTAGGTCTCCACTTTTAAAAAATAGTTTAATGAATTTAATTCTACTTACTGGAGAAAAAGTATCGAAAAATCCTAGGCCTTCTATTTGCTTAAAACCTTTTGCAACTAGTCTAACCTTATATTTTTCAATAGATTTATCTTGTTTCAACTTTTTTTGTAAGACCCATTTGTAACCAACTATTTTACAACTCGGTAGTAAATCAACTAACTTCCAAATTTTATTAGAAATTAGTAATTTCATTTCATCATTTACTTCCTCTTTTCCAAAAAATAGAATCATATAAAGATAAAGCTTCTTTCGAAGTGAGAGAGTCATCTCCAGCATTAAACATATAAAAATTAGGACCAAAATCTTTTTCTACTCTAGCTATTTACTTCTTAACTCAAGATTATCGATTTCTTTATTTTTAAACGTAGAAGTAAAAGAACTAGGTAGCGACAAAATTTTGTTCAATTCTTTGGCCCCCACTACTTTTAGAATTAAAAAAAAATTATTCTTATAAAAAATAATATCACCTAATTCTATTATAATATTATCTTCAAGATTAAGAAATCTATAGGTTGTACTATTTGAAGCATAACCAAGAAAAACACAAGTAGCAACTTTCTTACCCAACTTTGTAATTTTGGGATCCATTAGCCTCACAAAGCCTAGACAACCCCAAACTATGAGATATCCCAAACTTGGCTTGTGACCTTTTCATAGTTCAAAAGGTGTCAATTTAGACTTTATATGAGGCACATGATTCAACACATAACAAGAAGTCAAAATAGCTCCACCTTATAAATTTAAAGGTGCATGTGACTCAATAAGCATGTCATTAGTCAATTCAACCAAAGTTGTATTTTTCCATCCCGCTACATCACTAGAAGAAGGAGAATAAGGAAGAGTAGTTTCATGAACTATTCTCAATCATCTAACAAAATAATTAAATTATTTGACTCATATTCATGGCCTCTATCACTTCTAATTCTTTTTATGTTTCTTCCAAAACTATTTTCAACCTCATGGAGATAGATTTAAAATTTTTAAAAGCATCACTTTTATTTTTCGTTAAGTAGATATATGTAAACTTAAAAAAATCATCAACGAAAGTGATAAATAATCTATTTCCTCTACGAGTTAAACTTTTTTGAAGTTCACAAATATCAGTGTGAACTAATTCTAATAAATTACTTTTTCTTTCAACTTGAAAATGAGGCCTTTTAGTGATATTGACTTTACGACAAGACTCATACTTTTCAATATTCTTTTTAATGTAACACCCCAAAAAAAAATTAAACTAAGACTCGAACAATCCTTCATTGAGTAGGATTTACAGAGGAATTTAAAATTTTCTTAAGCATTAAAATCAAGATTTAGCACATTCAGTTCCAAAAAGAACTAAAGATAGTTCATTCAAGTCATTCCTAAGTTCTTTGAGTCAACTTCAAACAACCATAACTCTCGTTACATGATGAGTTAGGAGACCCAAAAGATATCAAATGAAAGATATCTAAATCCTCTTTCCAATGCCACTGAGTTTGCTAATTTTTGAGCTTGTATGAGGAAGATATGCTCTTCTGAAGTCAGACTGTCCATTTAAGGAAAGTTACCTGAAAATAGGAGGAGTATTTGTCTTTTTCTTACCCTCACTTATTCTAAACGAGAATTACACCCAATTAAGGGTCTAAACTGATTAGAATCAGTATCATTCATCCCCAAAAGCGTTTAGAATTTTAGAGATAATATTCAAGAAGAGAAAAAGTTTAAAGTTTCAAGCGTTCGTTCAGGAAATTCAAGATTTCGCCAAGAACATAGTTCTTTGAGGTATGTTAGTTTCCATATTGTTGGGTTTGTTCACCGACATGATAATCATGAGTTTTTTGCGAATCTATCCATAAATATTGAGCAATTTAATTTCTTGATGAGTTCTTGAACTTTCCTTATTGATTAAGTTTTGATGTAAGATTCTACTTGGGTCAACTTCAAACGACCATATCTCTTAGAATATAATGAGTTACGTGACCTATAACCTATCCAATTAAAGGTATTTGAATCTACTTTCCAACGCCATAAATTTCGCGTCAATCCCATTTCTAACTAAAAAGTTAGGACAATTTTAGTAACCTGATACAGTGCTGTTACGAATTAGCCGACAGGAAAACATTAAAAAGGGTCCTTTTTGTCTTATTACCTCCAACAAAATCCTAAACGAATTTCTTGACTAAAAAAAGGCTCAAACAATCATATTTTCATCTTTAATCCATCATTCTCTTCTCTCTCAAACCCTAGGGCAAAACCCTAAGGAAAAATCAATGTAGAAGACTCCATTCAAGATTCTTTCAATCTTTTTCAAGATTCTTCTTTAAGTAAGTCTTTCTCCAAGAATTCCATTCTTTTCAACTCAAATTCCTCCATACAATTATATATGAATCTAATGAAAATAATAATTCTTGGCCATAGAAATTTCAAGAAACTAATTCAAGAAACTCAAGAAAGGTTTTCTTGATCGTTTACCTTCAAACTAGGGTTTCAAGGCTTCTAATCAAATTCTTATTCAAGATTCTTCAAGAACCATGTTCTTCCAGGTATGTAAGGCATCATAGTGTTGGACTAGTTCGTCCTCATGCCCTACAGCTTCTTTCAAATCAGTAAAAGAGAAATCTAGATTCTACCCCTAGATTTGAGTATTCTTAAGATAAGTTGATTTGAGTTCTTGAGTTCATTGTCTTTAAAAAATTCTACTACTAATTATTGAGTTTCTATATTTTTATTGAGATCCTTGAGTTTATTTGTTCATGTCTATAATTCAACATGAACCCTATTTTGAGTTATAAATATTGAGAAGTTATTCAAAGCTAACACTTGAGTTTTAAACTGAGTTTTGATGAAGTAAGTATGTGAATGAGAAGAGTCATATACATGAGTTCCATATTGTTATTTAGACCCTTGAGTTGAGTTGTTCATGCCCATAAATTCCGCATGAACTCCATCAGTTGAGTATCTTTGAAAGGAGTAGTATATTCAAGTTCTAAGTCTTGAGTATTAAGTTCCTAATCATTTTGAGATTATATTCTTAATCATGGTGCTACTACATGTTACCCATGAAGTTCCTTGAGTTGAGTAGTTCATGCCCATAATTCCGCATGAACCCTACGAGTCTAGCAGTCTTGAGATGAGAGGTATCTTTGAGTCCTTGAGCTGAGTAGTTCATGCCCATAATTCTGCATGAACCCTATGAGTCAAGAAGTCTTGAGATGAGAGGTATCATTGAGTCCTTGAGTTAAGTAGTTCATGCTCATAATTCCACATGAACCCTCCGAGTCGAGCATTCTTGAGATGAGTAGTATCATTGACTCCTTGAGTTCTGGAGTTGTTGAGTTCCAAGTATTTAGTTCTATGCATGGTTATTGAAAACCTTGAATTGAGTCGTTCTCGTCCGTAATTTGGCATGAACCCTATTTTAAGAACTCTTTTTACAAATTGTTTTAAAACTAGTTTTAAAGACTTGAGCACTGAGTTGAGGAAGAGTAAAGCTGAGTTCATTTTCTTTAAAATGATGTATGAGAACTAAGTATTCCCAAGAGTAAATGTTTTTACATTTAAGATGAGTAGGGGTGTACATAGGTCGGTTTGATTTGGTTTTTCATTAAAAAAAACCTAAACCAATTATGTCGGTTTATTAAATCTAAATACCAAATCAAACCACGCAAAGTCGGTTTTTTCAATTTTGGTTTTAGTCGGTTCTTTCGGTTTATTTCAGTTTTTCTATTTTTTTCGGATTTTTACAACTTAACGGTGTTTGAAAAAGAGATCAAATATATTTTCACCTACCTGTGTGATAAGCTAAACTTAAGAAATGTTAAATGAATAGAAATTTTCGTAAAGACGGTAAAATTCACATGAGTACAAAATATTTTTTTTGAAATATCAACGTTCATTATGTTAAATTAATAAGATTAAAGGATACAGTCAAACTGAATACAAAACGAAATATTTACAAAACAAATTGTTAATTTTGAATTTGAACAACTATAACAATATAATTGTAACTTCGGATCTTAATACAAAATAAAATATTTACAAATTTTGCAAGCCCAAATTATAAAATATATAAACATTGAAAACTATAAACTAACTAAAAATATATTAACAAAGTAGATTATAAGTAATATTATTTTATCTATAAATAAAATTAAATTATATATATAATATTTACAAAATTTTACAAGCTCAAATTTGAAATAAAATATATAAACATTAAAAACTATAAACTAACTAAAAATATATTAACAAAGTAGATTATAAATAATATTTTTTATCTATAAATAAAATAAAATTATATATATAATATTTACAAAATTTTACAAGCCCAAATTTGAAATACAATATATAAACATTGAAAGTTATACACTAACTAAAAATATATTAACAAAGTAGATTATAAGTAATATTATTTTATCTATAAATAAAATAAAATTATATATATAATATTTACAAAATTTTACAAGCCCAAATTTGAAATAAAATATATAAACATTGAAAACTATAAACTAACTAAAAATATATTAACAAAGTAGATTATAAATAATATTTTTTATCTATAGCTAAAATAAAATTATATATATAATATTTACAAAATTTTACAATCCCAAATTTGAAATAAAATATATAAACATTGAAAGCTATAACTAACTAAAAATATATTAACAAAGTAGATTATAAATAATATTTTTATCTATAAATAAAATAAAATTATATTATTTACAAAATTTTACAAGCCCAAATTTGAAATAAAATATATAAACACTGAAAACTATATTAACAAAGTAGATTATAAATAATATTTTTTTATCTATAAATAAAATAAAATTATATATATTATGTCGATTTGGTTTGAGTTCGGTTTGACTTTTTTTCATATAATACCAAACCAAACCAAGAGTGGTTGGTTTTTTTTTTCAACCGCCAAACCAACCAAACCAAACCACAAGTCGGTTTTTTTTCCGGTTTGATTTGGTTCGTCTGTTTAGTTTGACTTTACGGTTTGACTTGTACACCCCTAAAGATGAGAGAAAATTGAGATTTCCAAAAGAGTTTCGAACAGTTTGAGTACCATCTCTTTTAAGAGAAATATTTTGAGTAATAATCTCAAAACACAGAAAGAGTTATTTTTTAAACATATGAGTTAGTATATTTTGGGAGTAGTATTGAGCACCGATATGGGAGAGAGTTCATACAACTCACAACCCCCATAAACCATGTAGCCAGGTAGAAAGGGCCATACTTTTTAGATGATTCCTTAATGCTTTTTAGCATAGACTAGTGGATCCACTTAGTTGAGGCATTCTATACCCCGACAAGGTATATGACAGTTTTGGCAGCGTGGGCGAGATGTTGTTTCATCACGTAGCTCAAAGTGATAGTTGTCGATTAGAGAATCTCTCATAGAGTTATATTATATTTTATATACAAATTGAGTTATTATTGTATTCTTCAATGCAATTGAGTTATTATCTACTATTTTAAAAGCTTTTCATATATTGTATCTTTTATTGTTGCTTTATCCTTGAGTATCTTGAGTGTAGTATCTTAAGCTGAGTACCTTTGAGTTGAGTATCATATCTTTGAGTTGAATATCTAATCTTTGAGTTGAGTATCTTATTCTTGAGTTGAGTTTAGTTGAGTGAGTTGAGTAGAGGTAAGGACGTTTCCTTTTTACCAAGTTCAAGCTTATATATTTTCTTTAGAATTCCCCTTACATGCTCGTACATTCCACGTACTGAGCCATTTGGACTGCATCATTTCATGATGCAGATACATGTATTCAGGATCATCAACAGGCATTTCGTTGAAGTCATGTGATATTCCAGTCAGCTGTGGTGAGCCTTTTTATATGCTGGAGGACTTTTCCTTTACCTTACAGTTAGTAGTTTTGAGATGTCGTGGGTCTTGTCCCGATATCTTTCTATAATAGTAGAGACTTAATAGATAGACAAAGTTGAAGAGTATTCTGTCTTTACTTTCTTTTGAGTATTGCTCAGACTTTCTTAAAGTTCACTATTGGAGTTCAATGAATTTAATTCAGTTTTAAGCTTATATATGTCTGAGTTAGTCTTCCGCTTGTTGCCAGCCTGGATGAGGGTTCACTTGGGGACCAACAATGGTTCTCGAGTGCTGGCCACATCAAGGGTGTAGGCTCGGGTCATGAAAAACTTGGTATCAGAGCACAGAGTTCAAGTGTCCTAGGGTTTCTATGAAGTCGTATCAGTAGGGTCTTGTTTATGGTTGTGAGGACCCCACTTCTATAAGCGAGAGACTACAAACACTTAGGAAAAGTTTTCCTTCTTTCATACTCTTAATTGTGAAATAGAGCTATGTCATAGAGACTCATTCTAACTCGTGTGTTCTCATATCCATTCGACTACCCCTCATACTAGAGGTGGCTAAAAAGCTAAGTCAGTTCTTTATCAATGAGATTCTTGTAGCAAAATTTTGAGGAAGTCATAAGACTCCATAGGGGCTTGAGAGAAGCCCAGGAGTGAGTTAAGTGTTTAGTTTCAAAAGAATGCACTCCTATTCATATGAATCGTGCGTTCAAGCTAAAAACGAGTTGTACTCTCTTCTCTAAGTCCTATTTCAGCTGAGATCCTTATGAGGAAGTATGTTTAGATCTTGGGTAGTATTTTCATCCCAAAAAGGTAGCATGAGTTACAAAATTATGAGCAGTAGTAGTGAAAGTGCCCAGAGTAAGAGAAAAGCCTGCAGAGGTTCAGTAATCTAAGAAGGGGAGATAGTGAAGGGGGAGATTATGTTATTGCAATCATGCACCCAGTCAGTTATAAGTGATGAGTCCATTTGTGAGTCAAATAAGGAACAATAATATTTTAGAGAGTTCTCGTTAGAAGGAAGAGGAATAGTTACTAGTCTGTATGAGATAGAGTATATTTTTAAGCAGAATAGAGTTGTTGTCGATGTGTCATCGTGTTAGAGGAGACTAAATACATGTATTCAATAAGAGAACAGATTAAATGATATATCTAAGCTAGGCTTATGATTTGTTTTAGAGTGTTATGATGTTTAAAAGGTTACCGAACTGATTAAGTAATGAGGTATAATAAGTGAGCAAATATTACTTAAGTTGTGAAAAAGGAATGTAGACCAGTTTAGAGATGATAGAATAGGCCCGTAACCTTCAAGTTTCAGCTTTAGACCTAAGGGGTAGATGATAAGATTTGAAATTAAGTCAAATATTGAGAATATGATAGTAATGAGCTCGAAAGAGTATGGGAGATATCGTTTCAGAGATATTTTAGTAGTGGAGTGATTTTAGAAGAAGAAAGTTAATGTTCTTATCGTGATAATGATGGTGTGATGATTCTATTTAAGGTTATGAAGCGGAGGATGAGGTTTTACCGTGAGAAATAGTTGAATGAGAGCCCTTAGTTGGTTCCGAGTAGTAATGTGGGAAATTCTAGTTGGTATTGCAGAGATGATATGAGTAACCCCATTCCATACCCAGTCCAGCCGTCATTCGAGGATGAATGATCCCAAGGGAGAGATATTGTAACACCCTATAAAAAAATTGAACTAAGACTCGAACCATCCTTCATTCTGAATAGGATTTTACGAAGGAATTTAAAATTTTCTTGAGTATTAAGATCACTAGATGTAGCACATTGAGTTCCAAAAAGAACTAAAGAGAGTTCATTCAAGTTCTTTTAAGATCACTAGTATTAAGTTTTTTTTTTTTGGTTTGATTTGGTTCGTCGGTTCATTTTGACTTTACGGTTTGACTTGTACACCCCTAAAGATGAGAGGAAACTGAGATTTTCAAAAGAGTTTTGCGCAGTTTGAGTACCATCTCTTTTAAGAGAAAGATTTTTGAGTAATAATTTCAAAACACAGAAAGAGTTATGTTTTTAAACATATGAGATAGTATATTTTGGGAGTAGTATTGAACACCGAATGGGGGAGAGTTCATACAACTCACAGCCCCATAAATCATTTAGCCAACGTGAGTAGAAAGGGTCATTCTTTTTAGATGATTAATTAATGCTTTTTAGCATAGGCTTGTAGATCCATTTAGTTGAGGCGTTCTATACCCCGGTAAGGTATATGACAGTTCTAATAGTGTGGGTGAGACACTGTATCATCACATAGCTCATAGTGATGGTTGTCGGTTAGAGAATCTCCCATAGAGTTATATTGTATTTTTATATACAAATTGAGTTATTATCTTATGCTTCAATACAATTGAGTTATTACTACTGCTTTAAAAGTTTATCCATATATTGCATCTTTTATTGTTGCTTTATCCTTGAGTATCTTGAGTTGAGTACCTTTGAGTTGAATATCCCATCTTTGAGTTGAGTATCTAATATTTGAGTTGAGTATCTAATCTTTGAGTTGAGTATCTTATAATTCATGAGTTGAGTTTAGTTGAGTGAGTTGAGAAGAGGTAAGTATATTTCCTTTTTATCAAGTTCAAGCTTATTTTTATGCTTTAGAATTCCCCTTACATGCTTGTACATTCCACGTACTAAGCTATTTGGCCTGCATCATTTCATGATGCAGATACAGGTATTCAGGATCATCAACATGCATTTCGTTGAGGTCATGTGATATCACAGTGAGCTGTGGTGATCCCTCTTATATTTTGGAGGACCTTACGTTTAACTTACAGTTAGTAGTTTTGAGATATTGCGGGTCTATTCCTGATATCTTTCTGTAATAGCAGAGTCTTCATAGATAGACAGAGTTGAAGAGTTTTGTGTATTTACTTTCTTTTGAGTGTTGTTCAAACTTTCTCAAAGTTCACTATTGGAGTTCAATGAATTCAATTCAGTTTTAAGCTTATGTATGCTTGAGTTAGTCTTCCGCTTGTTGCCATCCTGGATGAGGGTTCTCTTGGGGACCAGTAATGGTTCTTGAGTGCCGGTCACATCTAGGGTGTAGGTTCGGGTCGTGGAGATTAATCACTAGGATTAATCCTAAACTACTCATGTTTCAACATAACGACTATTAATATGACAGAAATGAGCACGCCAAAAATTAGTAGAAGAGAGATTATAAACAAAAGTAGAAACTTTATTCATTTCAACATTTAGTTTGAACATCTCTTCACAAGCATATAAATTGACCTTAAGATTAAAAATTTGATTACAAATCCGTGTATATGATTTTTGGGATCTAAGCTAAAAGTATAGTGACATGGATGTCTATGGACCTGTTTACTTATGAATTATGCATGCTTGATAGATTGGGAATGTTTTGAGGCATTAAAGAAATAAAAAAAGAATTGGTGAACTAATTGTCTTGACTTCAGTTCTTCGGTTGAGGTAGGTTATGATTTATTGTGATAGAGAGACTCTTAATAGTGATGGATAGCCATTGAGTAATTCAATGAAAATTTCTATGCACTTAATTATAATGCTTTGGATAATTCATGTGTTATTGTGATTAGTCTGAAATCCCAAGACTGTGAAATCCATAATCTTGAACTTGCTCTATCAAAGTGATGCCTTGAATAAAGAAGGCTTAATGAAATATCGTTAATTAGTGGAAAGTGATGAAATGAATGATGAATTAACTATATTGTTGGATTGGGTGCCACAAGCTGACACGATATAACTGAATCGGATGCCACAAACCAACACGAAATTATTGGACCTAGTGTTACATTCTAACATAGTAACATTAAAAGAAAACATATTAAAATAACTTAATATACTCAATCTCAAAGAACCCATTTCTGAAAAGAGCGTAGTGTGGAGGCCTAAGTCATCATGTATGTTCTTGATATTGTTGATTATTTACGTACTTGCTTCATCACTATTGTCACTTATTCATGCTATTTGTTTCTTGCCACCTACTAAGTGCTATAGTTGATTTTATGTTATCACTTTATGCATATTAGTTTCTATTTTGAGTCGGCCGATGATATATACTCATACATGTTGCCATGTACTTACACCAACTTGTATATTTATTCATTTTTCCTTTTATGGAGTGCAACAAGTGTACCAGTCACTTTGACTCGCCCACAACTCTAGCTAGTCTCCAACACATCAAATTTCAGGGTGAGTGATTCCTTCTGGCTCGTGTTAGATTCTCTCGGTCATGGCATAATATCCTTATATTTCAGACAAAAGGTATTTTATTTATCTATTATAGTTTCTTGATAGTCTCACACTTAGTATTTGGGGATTAGATATCCTAAGTGTGATGACGTTTAGGTTTTGAGAAACGATATGTAATTGACTTTAGTAGATTCTTATTTCTCACTTCAGCAAGATTTAAGTTTCCGCATTATTGTCGTATTTCGTAAGTTGAATAACCAATTTAAGTTGGGGTTTAGATTAGTTGGTTTTCCCACCTAGAAGGTTAAGTGTGGGGGCCACTCATGACTTGGTTTAGGTCGTGACAAACTTAGTATCAGATCTTTAGGTTTGGTGATCTCATCACACAAGGACATGTTTAGTAGAGTCTTGTGGAATGGTACAAGGATGCTATTACTTTTCTTCGAAAGGCTATAGGACTTTCGAAGAACTCATATCATTATTTCTTTCGTGCTATTACTTGAATCCAATTGGTATCTAGGTGATACTAATTGGTATCTGACGTTCTTCACTCTATTTCACATATGGTCAAAACTAGAGCAATAGTTGTGGCAATACCAATATTAACATGAGCGGATGCACCTGAGCCAACCATTGGGGTTGTAATTCGATAGGAGTAGTGATGAGAGGTCGTGGTAGAGGTTTCGGGAGAAAGTCCACTAATGGTAGAGGTCAAGAAGCGGGGCCAGCTAGGGATAGAGCATCGACACCTCCATTTGCCGATAAGGTAATAAGAGAGGGTGATGAGGTGGAGGATGATTAGATTCTGTCATGCTCGGAGCCTACACCCTAGACGTGGCCGACACTCGAGAACCAATTCTGACCCCAAGCAAACCCTTGGCCTGGCTCAACGTTCAGTGGATGACTTACTCAACAATTAATGAACTTCAAAAGTAATGATTTAACTCAATGTCTCAAAATAAATAATTCAGATTATTGTAAAGAAAACATTCAACTGGACAAAAGAAGCAACTCAAGTCTTAAACATTTAACAATGGAAATGAAAAGACTCCTCAAAACACTATTGTCTATCTGTGAAGCCTCTAATAAGTATGATGGAAGTCGGGACAAGACTCAAGACATCCTATTACGAATAAAAGTAAATGTGGGAATCCTCCGGAAGCAAGGAGGCTCACCAAAGCAACTCTGGGACAGAAAGTGGTATCAACAGAGCCCATGTTGATGGCCCTAGTTACCTGTATCTGCATCATGAAAGATGCATGCCAAATGGTGTCAGTACATGGAATGTACGAGCATGCAATGGGAAGTCTAAAGAAAAGATATAAGCTTGAACTTATAAAAAAGAAGAACATACTCACTTCATCTCGACTCAACTCAACTGAACTCGAGGATACTCAAAACTCAGAAATACTCAACTCAGTTCAAGATAAAAGCAACAATAAAGATGCATTATAAAGAAAACTTTAAAAACAGTAGATAATAACTCACTGTATTTAAAAATACAATAATAACTCTTTTACTCTTATTTGGGAGATTTTCTAACCGACAACCATCACTATGAGCTATGTGATGATACATTTTCTCACCCACGCTCCAGAATTGTCCTATACCTTTCTGGAGTATAAGACATCCTCAACTAAGTGGATCCACTAAGCTATGCTTAAAAAGTAATAAATAATCATCTAAAAAGTATGACCCTTTACCCATGTTGGCATACAAGTGTTTATAAGGACTTTGAGTTGTCTGAACTCATCCCCAATCAGTTCTCAATACTGCTTCCAATAATATAACTCATGCTCATATGTTTAAAAACATTTCCTCATCCTCAAACTTTGAGATTATTACTCAAAAAGTTCTCTTAAAAGAGAGTGCTCAAAACTCCTCATGAACTCATTTGGAAATCAAGGTTTCCTCCTCATTTTAAATGTAAAACGTTTTCTCTTGGAAATACTTAGTCCCTATATATTCATTTTGAAAAATGAAACTCAACTCTCCATATCATCATACTCAAGTGCTCAAGTCTTAAAACAATTTTTAAATGTTTGCAAAAGACTTCTCAAAATGACTCAAAGAACCCTCTCGAACTTTACTCGTAACTCTTATCTTGAATTTGAAATATGAATTCAAGAATTATGATTTGGATATATAGGATTTCTCATTGATTAGATGTAGTTTTGATAGTTAAAATCAAGAAGAGAGCAAAGATATGTTTTACAAGAACTCGAACGGAATGAACAATAGAAAAATGGATGGAGCCAGGCGACCCTGGCGTACTGAGTGGTGAGGGGCGCCAGCCCACCTGGCGCATTGGTGGCCTGTCGTCCCAAGCCCTACCTAGAAAACCTGAAAAATTTTCCTCTTCAATTTTTGATTCTAATTTGCTTAGAATCGATTGATTTCTCCCAAACTCTTTTAGATTCGTATACTCAATATAAATAAATGAAAATATACTCAAACTCATAAAATTCACCTCAAGAACTCATCAAATCCCATTATTAATGATTTAAGAATGAAACTTCAAGAAACTCATCAAGAACCTTAATACATAGATTGTCATGGATGAAATTAACTCAAGAAACTCATGATTGACATGAGGGTGAACAAACCCATAACTTGAAAGCTTACATACCTCTTAAGGATAAAATCCTTGGTGAAATTTCTTGAAGATCACAAGAACCTTGAACGAATGCATGAACTTCTCCTTTGTTTCTCCTCTTGAACTTCTCTCTAAAACCCTAAGTGTGTTTATGAATCGTAAAAACTGACCCAAATCAGTTTAGACCACTATTTGGGGTAACCAAAACGTGTAAACTTAGTGGGGTAAGGAAAAGATCAACATACCCCTCTTTAATTCAAACAAATTTCCTAAATCAGAGAGGCTGAACTCAAATGGGCATATCTCCCTTATTCAAACTCAGAATTATCAAACTCGGTGGGGTTAGAAAGAGGACTCAAAGATCTTTCATTTGATATCTCATGGGCCACCTAACTCATCTTGTACTAAAAGTTATAGTCGTTTGAAGTTGAACCAAAACTCACAATTTAAGACTAACTTGCAAAATTCTTGATTTAGCTCTTTCCAAATTGGTTCTTACTAAAATTAGTTTTTTTTAAGATAGAGGTGTTACAGTATCTACCCCTTGGGAACATTCGTCCTCGAATGAGATTACTCTAAATAGAACTAAGGGTGGCAACATCTTTCACCCAACTCAATTACTCAACATGAAATTTAACACAACATAGAATATCAATTTAAAGAATGTTTTACAAAACGTCATTACCTTGGTCTGTAATTTTTCTGGAAGAAAAGACATCCGGGTATCTCTTCTTTATATCCTCCTAAGCCTGCCAAGTAGCTTCCTCAACAAACTGATTCTTCCATAAGAACTTGATTGATGAGACCTTTTTGGTTCTCAACTTGCGAACCTGACAATCAAGTATCTCAACAGGTATCTCCCCATAAGATAGGCTGTCCTTAATACCAATATTCTTAGAAGGTATAGCAACAGATGGATCTCTCATACACTTCTTCAACATTGAAATGTTAAATATCGAATGGACCGATGCTAACTCTAGCGGTAGCTCTAACTCATAAGCTACATTGCAAATTCTCTTTGATATCGTGTAAGGAACACTATACCGGGGACTAAGCTTCCCCTTATTGCCAAACCTCAAAACACCTTTCATGGGTGGAACCTTCAAATAACCCAATCGTCCACCTCAAAACTTCAAGTCTCTTCTGTTAACATCAGTATAGGATTTCTGACGACTTTGCGCTATTTTCAACTTCTCTTGAATGATATTCACTTTCTTTATAGATTGATGAACTAAGTCTGGACCTATCAACCCAGATTCACTAACCTCAAACCATCCAATTGGAGATCTACATCTTCTCCCATATAGAGTCTCATAGGGAGACATCTGGATGCTAGAGTGATAATTGTTGTTGTAAGAAACTCAATGAGAGTTAAGTGATCATCCCAATTACCCTTGAAATCGATCACACGCGCCGCCCTCAACATATCGTCTAAAATCTGAATCATACACTCTTCTTGACTATCGGTCTGAGGATGGAAAATAGTACTCAAATTTACCTTCTAACACAAACCTTTTTGGAAAGACTTCCAAAATTGTGTGGTGAATTGCGCACCTCTATATGAAATAATGGATACCGGAACTCCATGAAGTCTTAATACCTCTTGAATATATAATATGGCATAATCCTTTGCTGAATAGTTAGTCTTTACCAGTAAGAAATGAGATGATTTAGTCATTTGATCTACAATCACCGAAATCATATCGTGCTGTCTGCGAGACTGTGGCAAACCAGTGATAAAATCCATATTGATCATCTCCCACTTCCATTCCGAAAGATCTATGTTCTGATCCATACCACTGGGCCTGTGGTGGTCTACCTTATCTTGTTGGCAATTCGGGCAGTTAGCAACGAACTCTGCAATACATCTCTTCATACTACTCCACCAATAGACTTCTCTCAAGTCACGATACATCTTTGTGGAACCAGGATGAATAGAGTATCTGGAACTATGAGCTTCCTCCATGATCCTCTCTTGGAGTTCATCTAACCTTGGTACACACAACCTACCTTGATACCTCAAAACACCATCTCCCCTTTTTTTCAAAAGCCATCACTTTATGCTTGTGAACATTTGCCTTCAATTCAAGCAAAACAGGGTCTTGGTCTTGTTTCTCTTTCACTTCGCACACTAGTGATAATTCAACCCCATTCATATTCAAAATTCATAGCAATATATGGAGTCACAAAAGATAGAATTGCACCTGGATCAAGCAATGCATATACATCAAAAGTAAATACTTTGATCATACCAGTGACAACATCAGGTGAATTCTCTTGCTCTTGGCGACTAGTGATAACATACAGACGGTTTGCTCCTCCATCTGTCCCTAAAGTATCTCCTCTAGGTGTAACTCTGTCGGGCGGAGCCACTGAAGATTGGGCTCTATTGCCCCCATTACACTACACTGCCTGTTCTTAGGGCACTATCTCATGAAGTAACATGTTTGACCACACTTGAAGCAACCACTGGAGCCATCATGACACACTTCAGGGTGGTCCTACCACACTTAGCACATGCTGGAGTCCAGTTGACTCCTTGTGCCACACTACCTTTAGACTGAGCAGGGCTAGCTCTAAAGTTCTGCGAATTCTGATTATTGAACTCACCTATATTCCTTGGTACTGGTGCACTATGGAATGATGGAGCAGGTCCAATTGGCTTTTGTTGAAAAAATGATCGATTCGTATTACTTTTCTGCTGCCTGGACTCATTACCTGTTGTCTTAGCCTTCTTGCTGTGGAACTCTTCCCTATCTCTCAACTTGTCCTCTTCAACCTGATGCACATGGATCATAAGCCTTTCTATGTCCATGTCCCTTATAAACATATCAGTCTTACCCTCTTTCCTTGACAGACCAGACAACCTAGACACAAACAGACTCATCCTACTCCTCATATCAACAACCATCTCCGGAGCATAAGGGGAGTGAACTGGAGGCTGTACTCATGAATACTCCTGAATTCTTACTTAAGAATAAGAAATTCTCTTACCCTTTGCCTCTCTCAGTTCATAGGGAAAGAAACGCCCCATGACGGCATCTTCGAACACAACCCAACTCACAATTGGTGCCCCTTCATCTCTACTCTTCTTCCATTGGTCGTACCTGACTCTAACAACACCCTTCAGTTTGAATGCAGCTAGTTCCACATGCTCAACATATGCAACATGCATAAGCTCAGACATTTTCTGCAACTCCTTCATAAAGTTCACCGGATCCTCAGTGACACTTGCACCGGTGAAGTCTGGAGGATTCATCCTTAAGAACTCACAGATCTGGCTGTATCCTGTCGAACCGCTCTTTGTATCCTATCTTGGTTAGTCCCAACTTGACTCAACATCCAGATAGAATCCCGGAACTCAGCACTAGTGACCTCTCCTTGGGGTTGCACTTCTGGTGCATTGGGTACCACTTCATCCTGGGGATCAACATTTCTCCTAGAAGGATGACCTCGAAAAGCTCTTCATGGAGGAATGATCTGAAAGATACGCGCAAGCATGAATTAGAAGGAAACTTTTATAGAGTTGAACTCTATCACACAAAAAGAGAATGAAAGAAGTGGGATATTTCCTAAATGTCGTAGCCTCCAAATTATAGATGTGGCGCGTTTTACACCGATAACTAGGAATTTACAGACACGACTTCATAGATAACCTAGGACACTTGAACTTTCTGCTCTGATACTATGTTTTTCACGCAATGAGGGTACACCATGGACGTGACCGACACTTGTGAACCATTTTTGGCCCCAAGTGAACCTTTGTCCTGGCTCAACTTTCAGCAGAAGACTTACTCAACAATAAATGAATCTCAAAAGTAAAGATTTAAACCAGTGTCTCAAAATAGATAATTCAGAATATTTTAAAGAAAACACTCAACTGTCCAAAAGAGGAAACTGAAGTCTTAAACATTTAACAATGGAAATGAAAAGACTCCTCAAAACACTACTATCTATCTATGAAGCCTATAATAACTATGATGGAAGTCGGGACAAGACCCATGACATCCTAATACGACTGCAAGTAAGTGTGGGAATCCTCCGAAATAAAGGAGGCTAAAAAAAGTAACTCTGGGACTGCAAGTGGTATCAAAGGAGCGCTTACTGATGACCCTGGTTACCTATATTTGCATCATGAAAGATGTAGGACAAATGTCATCAGTACATGGAATGTACGAGCATGCAAGGGAAACTCTAAAGAACATACATAGGCTTCAACTTGATAAAAAGGAAAAACATACTCACCTCATCTCGACTCAACTCAACTCAACTCAACTCGAGGATACTCAAAACTCAGAAATACTCAACTCAGTTCAATATAAAAGCAAAAATGATGATGCATTATAAATAAAGATTTAAAAATAGTAGATAATAACTGAATGTATTTAAAAATACAATAATAACTCTTTTACTCTTATTTGGGAGATTCTCTAACCGACAACCATCACTATGAGATATGTGATGATATAACGTCTCGCCCATGCTTCCAGAACTGTCATATACCTTGCCGGAGTATAAGACATCCTCAACTAAGTGGATCCACTAAGCTATGCTTAAAAAGGAATAAGTAATCATCTAAAAAGTATGACCCTTTACCCATTTTGGCATACATGGTTTATGAGGACTTTCAGTTTTCGAAACTCATCCCCATATCGATGGTCAATACTACTCCCAATAATATAACTCATCCTCATATGTTTAAAAACATTTCCTGAGATTATTACTCAAAAGTTATCTTAAAAGAGATAGTGCTCAAAACTCCTCATGAACTCATTTGGAAATCAAGGTTTCCTCATCATTTTAAATGTAAAACATTTTATCTTTGGAATACTTAGTCCCCATATATTCATTTTGAAAAATGAAACTCAACTCTCCTCATTCTCACACTCAAGTGCTCAAGTCTGATTTTTTTTTTAGAAGTTTGCGAAAGACTTCTCAAAATGGCTCAAAGAACTCTCTCGAACTTTACTCTTAAGTCTTATCTCTAATTTGAAATGTGAATTCAAGAATTATTATTTGGATATATAGGATATCTCATTGATTCTCCTACTCTATTCAAGCTAGCTTGAGACCAATTCGAGGACAAATGTTCCAGGGGGAGATATTATAACATCTCAGAAATTGTAAAGTCTAGTTGGAAAGAAAGTTGCAGAAGTTTTTATTGAAGTAGTGGTCTTTGAGTCCTATTAATGGGTCATAGGAAGTCCTATGTACAGTAGGAAGAAATTCCTAGACTTGGAGATGAGTTCTTGTAAATTTAAGTTTCTAAAATTTGACCTATGAGTAGCGATGATGAACCGTAGGAAGTTTGACGGGCTGTAGGATGGTTATAGAGAAGTGATCTAGAGTTTGGGAAATTTTGGACTTGGACTTGTGATCCACGGATAGGGTACACAGACACTATACTAGACGATGGGCTGTAGAAAGGTCTCGTGGGAAGTAGAATGAAATTTGGGTTTCTGAAGCTTGTTCTGCGGTTGACCAGTATTGGCCGTAGAAACTGTTCAACAGTTATTTCTTAAGGGTATTTAGATCTTTCCCAGTGCATTTAATATGTCGTTTTGACCTTAATTCTAAGTCCTATAACTACCTTTCTATTTCTAAATCCACCCCAACTCTCGCATTCTCTCAAACCCCCAAATCCCATCCACATTCATCTTCTCCAATTCTCTATCAAGTTCAAGATTAAAGCTAGGGTTTGAAGCTTCAACTCTCTTTTTTATCTATCAATTTTGGGCTTTGTTTATAAAGATATGTGGGAATTCATCAATGGGTTCCATTTACCCATTCAGTCCCGAAAGATCTCAATTCTTCAAATTAAATTTCACCTAAATTGCTTAAGTTTCAGGTGATCTCCATATGTCTTACTTGGTGTTGATTTAACTGTTCAATTTCAATCTTCACATGCATGTGTTGATTAAACTACATTATTTCCAATTGATTTCTATAAGACCCATGCATTATTCATGAGTTTATGAAGATATGTATTTATGAAAAAGGCTATGAAGTTATGAATCATGATGTATGAAACTTTATGCATGATTTACAAAAAGATATTTGATTATATATAGGTTGGTTTCAAGAAAAGCATAAACGAAATTGTGAAAGATTTTCTCATATATTAAGGAATCCTGATTGGTGAAACATTTTCTCACACATGCATGATTCATGATTTAAGGAGAATCTCTAATGATTTAAGCTTATATTAGGAATTTAATTGTGGTTTTCCATGTATGATGTTATGTTTATGAAAATGACTATTCCGTTTGGATTTATATAATGTCACTTACCGGAACAATTTCCCTTTGACACAATATTACTAGCCGGAACTATTTCTCATCGGCTTTAAATGTCACTTATCGGAGCAATGTCCCATCGGCACTATATCACCAGTCGAAACCATTTTCCATCGACGTTATATAATATCACATACATGAACAATTTTCCATTGTTATAATTACTACATGTCTCATCACGGTGCATAGAAATTAATGCAAATAGATAATTTCACACCATAAGTAAGAGACAGTAAACTCAAGTAATTCATGTCCACCAAAATGTCATCAAAGCATTTCATCAATCAACAAATTAGGATCATCATCAAGGAAATTCACAAAATACAACTATCAACACATTGTCTTTTTCATTTATTCCCCCTTTTTATTCATTAAGATCAGCCTACTAGAGTAATTCAACTCATCACCTCATTCTCATTACTCCACAACACACAAAATGAAGGGAAATACAATACTCTTCAAGTTTTACAAGGTTTCTAAGTTCACTTGCCTTATTTCAATCAAAAGTCAATTTGAGACTTGAGTTTTTCCTTTCCGAACATGTCAAAAACCACACAATCTAATTCAACAAATAATCACAATAAGATTTCAGAAATAACAATGCCAACATCATACTCTTTGAAAAAAGGTCAAATCAACTCAAAAATCCAATTCCAAAAATGAAGTTTGAATCCAAAATTCTTTACTTCAAAATGTTACCCAAGGTATTTGGAATTGACTGGTGAAAACCATTTTGAAAAAGGAGTTAAAATAAGTTCAAATTTACAATTTATCCTTAGACTCAAGTTCTTGAAAACAAGGCAATTGCAAATCAAAAATCCTAATTTTTTATGTTAAAATCCACAAATGATAAAGGTAATTGAAGTTTCATGGTCACAAAGACTTACCCAAATAATTTACCACATGAAATCTCTTTACAATCTTCTTAAAGGTTTTTCCAAAACTCGAAATGGGGAAAATGGGGCAAAACCCCGAAATGCCATGCCAAAAACACTCTTTGAAGTCGATTTCGTGAACCCAGGGTCGCATATACAATCACTGTGATTGTGAACCTGGTTCTTATAAGCGTACCTTGAAAAAAATGTGACCTATCTCTTTCATGACACAGCCTTCGCTAAAGGGAACTGCCTCTTGCTAATAGGAGCACGTTAGATATAAGAAAATTTAGCCAGCTCTCTATTCATCGAAATGACCCTCATGATTTGTTCAAAATCCCGTACACACAAACCATATATACTACCCAACTAAACTCAACGGTTTGAACTCAATGGAACCATCAAAACAAAAATTCGATGTCTCGTTGACCCAAAATCCATGCAAGACACAAGAAACAAAAATAACACCTAAAAAGGACAAATAAAGCTCGGAACATCTAAAAATTCAACCAGGACCCTCCTAGACCTAAAATCATCCCCAAATCTAATGGAACTGTTAAAAATCCAATTCAAAGCATCTAAATCCTAAATGTTGACCAAAGTCAATCCAAAGGTTAAAATTTCACAAATTTCAAACTTAGGAGCTCAAATCCATGAAAAGACTCCGAATCTTACACTGACAACTCACTTAGAAAAATTTCTACATTTCAGGACTAATGGAGTTGACAGAATTCCATTTTGAGACTCAAAGTTGAAAAGACACTGAAAATCACTTTTCAACAACTTTAATCTTTTAACTGTCAAAATTTTAATAATTCATAACTTTTCACTCAAAACCAATTTAAGAACTCATTCAAAAATTACTCAGGTTCAATATCAGGGGAAGTAGTGTCACAACCCAGACCGTCGTGATTGACACCCACACTAACTCTCTAGTGGGAGAGCCACTACTACAACCCAACCCAAGCAACTAAAGCAAAACTAAGACATATAAGTTACAGAAGCAGGTTAAATTTTAAGGAAAGAAATAGGGAGTTCCCATAAACTCCAACAAAAGTCTAACAACGAACTAAACAATGCGGAAGAAATAACCTAGAACTTGAAAGTCAATATACCAAAACATCTAAGGTTCAACAAGTCTCAAAAAGAAGGGATGCAACCCCAAACTAATGAGCTAATACTAACTAGAACATGTCTAAGTCCGAAATATGAACATAGACAGAAAGAGAACTCATGGCAGCCCGTAAGAACTGGATCACCCTTGAATTCGAAGTGACGATCACTGATCTTCTAGACGAGATCTGTTAATAGCCGCTTGAAGATGCCCTGTACTCAACAAAGAAAGAACAAGTACAGTATCAGTACACAACCACAGTGTACTGGTAAAATCACGTGGCTATCCTACTAAGTGTAACATAAGCAAGTCATCACAATAATATAATCACATGTATATATCGAACATATACAATATTATCAACATTTATAAACATCGAACAACTTCACATTTCTCAAGATACACAATTATAACAAGTCATTGGTCCTCTCATGGAACCCCAAACCTAAACAATTAGCATACCAGAACGTGGTACCCGATCCAATAATTATGCCAGAACGTAGCAACCGATCCCATAGTTATGTCGGAACGTGGCAACCGATCCAAGTTAGTTATGCCGGAACGTGGCAACCGATCCATTCGACACACCACAATCACAATCATAAGTATATTCTCAATATCATACAATTAAGTCGTGATTCATGGCATTCATCATTCATCTATCTAATTTACAACAAGTTTGATCAATAATGCAACATACATATACATACAAGTATCATAATGAAACAAGAACAAACATACATCACACAATCATAGCATCACAACCATCACCTACCTCGAAACAAGCTTGAAACCCTAAGAAACTTGATCCTTCCCTTTCTGAATTCGTTTCGCTTGTTCTTGGTCTACAAATAATCATAATATCATGGGAATCAATAAACAATCACTATTTACCCGAATTACTAACAATTTTGTGAACCCTAGATCAAACCGATGATTCCAAGTGTCCAAAATAGGGCTCTTTCGACCATATAATCTAGATCAAAACCCTCCCCCATCGTTAATTACCCATGTTATTATGTTTTATAGATCAAAAATGGATTCAGGGAGTTAAAACCTTACCTTTAGCCTCAAGAATGGTTAAAAATAGTGAAGAACTCATCTGGGATCGTCTCGTAGCTCTCAAAGTCGAAAAGTACAGAATAAAACATTTTTGGGGTTTATTTATGACTTTAGGTTGCGTCGAACCCGCCACAACGGCCCTCATCCTGCTGCAGCTGCCCCACCCTAGCGGTAATAATCCCGCCCCAACAGCTTGTACGGAACCAGTGAGCTATTTTAATAATTCCAAGACACCCATTTCATAACACGCCTATAACCAACGACTTTCAGAAAATACCCTTCACACTAAGATCAATTTCGTGAGTTCTATTCACCCGAATTCAATTTCGTAAAGTCATACAGATTTCTTAACGAGTTATCTATCCACCCATGTAATCATAATCGTAAATAAATCACCTGATTGTTACCAAATTTCTCTACACCTTAATGACTTAGATTTCATCCAAATTTGGACTTGGTTGGGAAAATTCAAGTGGTTGGGAAAATTCAAGTTACTACGAAAAAGTTTTCCCACCCAAAATTTTTCCCCGTTGATTTTTCTATAACGAAGGAACCCGGTCGTTACAATAGATAACAATTTACCCATCACTCGTCCCCCAGTGACAAACTTAGGAAAATTAGGCTAAGGAAAGAATGAAGTAGTACATGAATCGGCGAACAATTGGGGATACTTGTCTTGCATGTCCCTCTCGATCTCCAAAGTAGATTCCTCGACTGGACGATGCTTCCATTGAACTTTCACGGACTTAATGTCCTTGGTCCTCAGCTTACGCACATCACGATCAAGAATTGCAATCGGTTCCTCCTCATATTGGAGGTCTTTGTCTAACACAATTGAGTCTTATTTAATGATATAGTCCCTGTCACCATGATACCTTTTCAACATGGACAGATGAAATACTGGATGAACACTCGATAGATTAGGAGGTAAAGCCAATCTATATGCTACCGGTCCTACACATTCAAGAACCTCAAAGGGACCAATGTATCGTGGACTTAGTTTGACCTTCTTGCCAAATCTCATCACCCTTTTCATGGGTGATACCTTAAGTAGAACATTCTCACCAGTTTGAAATGCTATGTCTCTTATCTTATGATCCGTATATTTCTTCTGTCTACTCTGGGCTGCTAGAAGCTTAGCTTGAATACTCATCACCTTATCTTGGGCATTCTTCACCAAATCAACCCCCAAAGGTTTCACATCTCCAGCCTCAAACCATCCTATGGGTGATCTACATCCCCTCTCATAGAGTGCCTCAAATGGTGTCATATCTATGCTGGAGTGATAACTATTATTATATGAGAATTCACACAAAGGTAGGAACTTATCCCAATGCCCTCCAAAATCGATCACACATGCTCTCAACATGTCTTCTAAAACTTGAATAGTCCTCTCTGACTGCCCGTCTGTCTGTGGATGGGAGGATGTACTAAAAGTGAGTTGTGTTCCCAATTCCTCATATAATTCCCTCCAAAACTTGGATGTGAATTGGGTACCACGGTCTGAGATGATGAGAGGGGAACCCCATGCAACCACACTGTAACATCTCGCAAATTGAAATAGCTAGGAAGAAGCTACGAACTTGAAATAATCATTTTTGGAAATAATGACAAATCTGGAAAATTGTTTAAGTTAGGAAAAGTGAGTTTTTAGTCAACTTCACACGGACATAACTCCTAGCTCAGTATGATTTAGGTGTACTTCTAGATTTGGTTGGAAAACTCTTGGAATGATCTTTCCAGTGCCGCCAAGTTTGCGCGATTCCAAGTTCGTATGAGTGAGATACCCCCATTGGAAGTTGGGCAGTTCAAATAGGGAACTGTCCAATCCGGATTATTTTTTTTGAGTATTTCAGTCCTTTCCTTATCCAATTAATTAAATTCGATTTAGTGAATCAATTAAGGGTCTAAACTGAACTTGGTCAGTTTTACGCTTTTGGAAAAGAGTTAGGGTTTTAGAGAAGAGGAAAGAAAAGGAGAAAAGAGAATGAGAGGCAAGGAAATCGTCAAGTTCGTCGAGTTTAGCTTATGGATTTCATCGGGGGTGATCCCTACAAGGTATGTGAGATCACATAGCATTGGGTTAGTTCACCAACATATTTTCGTACTAAAAAGATTGAGAAATTGATGTTCTTGATAGTTGTTCTTGAATTGATTTCGTTCTTTAATATGAGTTGGGATTAAGGAGTTTCGTGATGATTAAGTGTTGGTTGCTTGAGTTGTCTGGGATAGGTTTTGTGTATATGATTTGGGTACATGAATCTAAAGTGAATTTGGGAAAAAGAATCGGATTAAAACGATTTACGATCAAAAAATGAGATCAAAAGTTCATCAGAAATTTGCCTGAGGAACAGGTCATGCGACGCCCCCTGTAGCACCAGGAGGGTTGGCGCGGCACGCCAGCAGTGCGCCAGATTTGAGCCCCAGTAAGTTGGGGATGGCGTGGTGCGTCTGGAATGTGCCCAAATCGTCGTTTTCACCAATTTCCGTCTTTAGCCTATTTAAGTCCTTCTAAAGTGTACTAACACTTTCCATTGATTCTAACTACTCTAAATGACTTCTAAACATCTAGAAATCATCCAGAAACATGAATCATAACCTTGAATCCATAAATTCAAATTCAAGGAAAGTCAAGAGCCAATTCTAGGAAGTTCTTAGAATCTTTTCAAGAAGTCTTTTGCAAATGCTTATAACTTTGTTTTAAGACTTAAGTTCCAAGTTAAGCAAAGAGTAAAGAGTTGAGTTCATTTCTCAAAAAGCTATTAGGGAACTAAGTATTCCCAAAGAGTTTATAAATGTTTTTACATTTGAGCAAGAAAAGGGAACATCGATTCCAAGAGGGCTTTTAAGCTATGTTTTGAGTAATTATCTCAAACCAAAGAAAGAAGTTGTTTTAAAGACATATGAGCTAAGTATATTTTTGGGAGTAGTATTGAGCACCAATATGGGGATGCGAGTTCATATTAACTCAAGTCTCCATAAATCATATAGCCATCATGGGTATTAATGGGTCATACTTTTTAGATGATCACATAAGTTAAGGTAGTGGATTCGTTAAGTAGTTCTATATGACGGCAAAGTATAGGACAGTTTGGCAGCGTGATGGTAAAAATGTTGTATCACCACTTAGGCTCATAGTAGTGGTTATCGGTTAGAGAAACTCCCACATCAGTAATTGCATGGTTCCTCAAGGGGTTCTACTTAGTATGAATGGGGGTATGAGACTTCATTCATGCATTGCACAAGTAGACTTTGAGAGGGAGCATGGTATGTCTTTTATGATATTATGATTATGAGTTGACATCATCTTTTAAACAATTTTCCTTTTTCTTTATGTTGCACTTGTTTTAAACTGCTTTATAATGAAATGAGTTCAGTTAAGTATTCATGAGTTAGAAAATCCAAGGTAAGTGTTTCTTTCAGAATCTTTTCAAGCCTGTGTTATGTTTAGCATTCCAACTCGCATACTCATAAATTCAATGTACTGAAGCCAGTTGGCCTGCATCGTATTATGATGTAGACACTGGTAACTAGGATCGGCATCCAGCGCATCGTTGATCCAGTGAGCAGTTCAAAGTCGGTTGGTGAGCCTCTTTGCATTCTAGAGGATCCCATTTTTTTTCTTTCTAGTCTTTCAGATGTTAGGATGATCAGGGCTCCTGTCCCGACATCCCTCTTTGTTTTAGAGGCTTCATAAATAGTCAGTCAGATGTTAGTTCATTCATCATCATTTTGTTATTGACTTATGTTCATATTTGAGTGGACATCTTGGCTAAGTTAAATGTATATTTCTAAAACATTATGAGTTTAGTTTTCAGACAGTGAGTTGTTTAGCATGTGAATCTCTTTCTTAATGCTTATAGGCTTCCGCTGAGTTAAGTAAGGCAGGCCAAAGGTTCGCTTGGGGCCAACAATGGTTCTCGAGTGCCGACCACGTCCAGAGTGTAGGCTCGGGGCGTGACAAACTTAGTATCAGAGCACAGTGTTCAAGAGTCCTAGGGAGTCTATGAAGCCGTCTGTAGAGTCCAAGTTATCTGTGTGAAGCGCACCACATCTATAATTAGGAGGCTGCAACATTTAGGAAAATTTCTCACTTCTTTCACACTCATTCTATGAGTTAGAGTTTAATCTCTAAAAAGTTACCCTCTAATTCATGCTTGCACGTGTTTCCAGATAATCATGCCTCCACGAAGAGCAGTTAGAGGTTGTTCTGCTAGGAAAAATGTCGAGGAACAAGGAGTACCTAATGCACTAGAAGTGCAACCCCAAGGAGAGGTCACCAAGGCTAAATTACGTGAAACTATCCGGATGTTAAGTCAAGTTGCACCCTATCAAGTTGGACAGAGAGATAATCGACATAAAGTGGCTGATACTTCAAGGATCCGTGAGCTTTTAAGGATGAACCCACCAAGCTTCACATGTTCAAGTGTCACTGAGGATCCGGAGAACTTCATTGAAGAGCTGAAAAAGGTATTTGATGTGATGCATATTGCTTATGCGGAGAGGGTGGAACTAGATGCATACCAAATGAAGGGTGTCGCGAGAACGTGGTTCGAACAATGGAAAAAAGAATAGGGCTGAGGATGCGCCAATAGTGAGTTGGGCTGTGTTTGAGAGTGCTCTCATAGGGTGTTTCTTTCCCTGTGAGTTGCGAGAGGAAAAGATAAGAGAGTTTCTCACACTTAATCCGGAGTCTATGAGTTCTCATGAGTGCAGTCTGAAGTTCACACAAATTTCCCGCTATGCTCCGGAGATGGTTTCTGAAATGAGGAGCAAGATGAGTTTATTTGTTGCTAGGTTGTCTCATCAGTCAAGCAAGAAAGGCAAGGCAGCTATGCTGATAGGGGATATGAACCTATCAAGACTTATGATCCATGTACAACAAGTTGAGGAGGATAAGCTGAAGGATAGGGAAAAGTTTAAGAATAAGAGGGCTAAGACATCAGGGAACGAGTTCAGGCAACAAAAGAGTAGTGGGAACCGGTCTTCCTTCCAACAGAAACAGAAGGGACCTCCCCATCATTTGGTCAGAATGGTCATTTTATGAGGGACTGTCCTGAGAACATGCAGAGTAATGGTAAAGAGGGTAATAAAGCCAAATTTTCTTCAGTTGCTTCACCAAATAGAGATGCACCTAAAGGAGCTACTTCAGGTACTAGTGGAGGAACAAACCGTCTTTATGCAATCATCAGTCATCAAGAGCAAGAGAACTCTCCAGATGTTGTTACTAGTATGATCAAAGTCTTTGCTTTTGATGTTTATTCTTTGCTAGACCTAGGAGTAAGTTTATCTTTTGTAACCCATTATGTTGCAAATAAGTTTGATGTTCTTCCTAAGAAACTTTGTGAACCCTTTTGTGTATCTACACCTGTTGGGTAGTCTATTGTAGCTGAGTGAATTTATCATGATTGTGTCTTTTCCATAAATCACAAAGACATCATGGTTGATTAAATTGAGCTAGACATGGTAGATTTCAATGTCATTCTAGGTATGGATTGGGTTCATGCCTGTTATGCCTCCATTGATTGTAGAACTCGAGTTGTCAAGTTCCAGTTTCCAAATGAGCCAGTAATAGAGTGGAGTAGTAGTTCAACAGTGCATAAGGGTCGTTTCATTTCGTACCCTAAGGAGAGAAAGTTAGTTTCGAAGGGTTGTATCTATCACTTAGTCCGATTTAATGACTCTAGTGTTGAGATACCTCCTATTCAGTCAGTTCCTATAGTAAAAGAGTTTCCAGAAGTCTTTCCAGATGATCTTCCCAGAGTCCCTCCTAAGAGAGAAATAGACTTCGGTATAGATATTATTCTTGATACTCATCTTATCTCTATTCCACCATATAACATGGCACCAATAGAGTTGAAAGAGTTAAAAGAGCAGTTGAAAGATCTTTTAGAGAGAGGTTTCATTCGACCAAATATCTCACCTTGGGGCGCTCTAGTCCCATTTGTGAGAAAGAAAGATGGTTCCCTTAGGATGTGTATAGATTACCGTCAGTTGAACAAGGTTACCATCAAGAATAAGTATCCTCTTCCGAGAATTTATGATTTTTTCGATCAACTTCAGGGTGCTTCGTGTTTCTCAACGATAGACCTCAGATCAGGTTACCATTAGTTGAAAGTAAGGGAATGTGATATTCCAAAGACAACGTTCAGGACCCGTTATGGTCATTATGAGTTTCTGGTCATGTCGTTCGATTTAACCAATGCGCCTGCAACGTTCATGGACCTTATGAAAAGAGTTTTCGAACCTTATTTAGATATGTTTTTTTTATCGTCTTCATTGATGACGTACTAATCTATTCAAGGAATGAAGAAGATCATGCTAGGCATCTCAGAATAGTACTTCAGATTTGAAAGATAAGGAGTTATATGTTAAGTTCTCTAAATGTAAGTTTTGGCGTTAGTCGGTGGTGTTCTTGGGCCACATAGTTTCCGGTGATGGAATTAGAGTTGATACCCAAAAGATAAAGGAAGTGCAGAATTCGCCTAGAGCCATATCTCTAACTGATATTAAGAGTTTCTTGGGTTGGCTGGATATTATAGAAGGTTTGTCGAGGGATTTTTATCTATTTCATCTCCTTTGACCAAGTTGACTCAGAAAACAGTGAAGTTTCAATGGTCCGAAGCTTGTGAGAAAAGCTTTCAGAAATTGAAAAAGAGGTTGACTACTGCCTCAGTATTGACCTTACCAGAAGGTACGCAAGGTTTTGTTGTATATTGTGATGCGCCTAGAGTTGGTTTGGGTTGTGTATTAATGTAGAATGATAAAGTTATAGCTTATGCCTCCGGACAGTTGAAGGTTCATGAGAAGAATTACCCAACCTTTGACTTAAAGTTGGCTGCTATAGTTTTGCTTTGAAAGTATGATGCCATTATCTTTAAGGTGTTCATGTGGATGTGTTCATCGATCACAAGAGTCCTCAGTATATGTTTAGTCAAAAAGAGCTTAATCTCAGACAAAAGGAGGTGGTTAGAATTACTCAAGGATTATGACATGAATATTCTTTATCACCCAGGTAAGGCTAATGTTGTTGCTGACGCCTTGAGAATGTTATCTATGGGTAGTACCGCCTATTTTGATGAAGATAAGAGGGAGTTAGCAAAAGATGTGCATAGACTTGCACAATTACGAATTCTACTTATAGATCCCACAGAAGGTGGAGTGGTGGTGATGAATGGGACTGAATCATCGTTAGTGTCAGAAGTAAAAGGAAAGCACAACTAAGACCCTATCTTGCTTAAATTAAAGGCAAATGTTCATAAGCAAAAAGTGATGGCTTTTGAACAAAGGGGAGATGGTGTTTTGAGGTATCAAGGTAGATTGTGTGATTGATTTGAAGTGTAGTTGGGATGATCACTGATGAGTCCACAAATTGGACTCATTTAGGGTTTTATTTTGATAAGAATAGTGTCCTCGAATGCTTATTTTGTCTGAATATCTGATGAAAACTCTTAAGTTCCAGGTATTTGAAGTTTTGGTGAAAGCATGGACACTTAGGCGCAAAAAGGAACAAAAGAGCTGAAAAGAATGACGAAGCTGAAGCCTGAGCATCACCAAACACACTTGGCGATTCGCCGAAGGGATTTACTCCGTCCTTTGTTCCAGTACGCGAAGCCCTGAAGGAGAAGGATAAAAAAGGCTATGAAAGGAGCAGTCGGCGCTTCGCCGAATAGTTCTGCGAAGCAGTACTATACCGCCCAATGGTCCAGAACATGAAGGTGTTGAAGGCAAGCACGAAACGGCGATGAGACAAATGAAGGGCGAGTCGCTGAAGTCATTCGGCGACATCGACTAACTTCACCGAAAGATCCGTCAACGCTATTTTCTGAAGTCTATAAATGCTGAACTTATTATTATTTTTAAGGGTGGAACTTTTATTTTTAATTTTGAGAATAGAATAGTAATTTTTAGATATTTTCTCTCAAGTTTGGAGAGGGTTTTTGGGAACTTGAAGAAAGGAGTTCATCTTCCCCAAGTTGGAAGTGGGTCTTCTCTATTCTTGTTCCTTTGCTTAAATTAAGGTTTAATTTCTTATGCCCATTTGATTTTACTATCATTTTAGGTGTATTTTGTTATTTCTTGATGTGTGGCTAAAAACCCCATTCTTGGGGTGTGATTTAGCAAATATGTGTTGATATTATTGTTGGGTCTTGCTTGCTGATAAGTTAGATGTAGTTGAATGGTGATTTCACCTAGCGGTTGTGGTTTAATCTAAAGGGTTTGTAGTTGCAAATACAAAGCGACTCATGTGTTTTTGGCTTTCCCAAGAAGGAGGTCGTGAAACCAAGACCACTAGATTGATGGCCTAAGGAGTGGGTCGACATTAGGTTCAGCCCGAGAGGGTGAGCCCTAGTCCCATATCCTAACACTCAGCTCGAGGGAGTGAGTGGGGTAAGGTGTAGGCTGGCCTTCATGTGGCAAATGGGTGTTCGAGAGGAACGCATTTCAAACGGGGTAAGTTGCCCGAGAGAGAACTTATTTCCATCTAAAGCTTAGCCTAGTCACTATTATCTTGCAAATTTCCTATTGAAGGCATGTACATAATGATTTATCTCCACTTGCATTGCAGTCACATCCCAAGAACTCCTCCCCATACTTGATTTTCCTTATTTTTGTTGTTTTTATTACACTTGTGACAAAACCCTCATTTGTTAATTGACACTTTTCTGTCACCCCCTTTGATTTATTATGTTTTTAATCGTTAATATATTTAGCTATGACTAGTTTGAACTAAACTTTATTTTTCTATTAATTTCAAAACCACTCCCTTGGGACACAACCCCAACCTTTAGTTGGGTTACTATATTATCGACGATCGTAGACACTCATACCGTAGGTTAGTGTTGTTGGTCACGATAAGCATCACCCCTCAAAGTCCTAGGCACATACTTCTCTAGAAACAGGCCATGAAATTAGGTCCAAGTAAGTGGAGGTAAAGTAAAAGATCTACATTCCATATAAGCTCTCCACCACTGCTTAGCCTCACCTTGAAGCTGAAAAATCACAAACTCAACCCCATGTTGATGGACAATTCCCAACTATGAAGCCTCTCATAACAGTCTAAGATAAACTCATAAGCATCCTCATTCTTAGACCCAAGAAACACATGCGGCTTTTGCTTCAAGAATTTAGTCAACATTTCATGCTCATTACCAGTCATAACAGAACCCAACAAAGGACGGAAGAAAGCATCATTTACTCCCATTCCACCCGTCTTGGGCGCAATGCTAGCAACAGAGGGATTAGCGGGAGCTTGAGTTGCTTGAATAGAAGGAAGCACTCCAGGACCAACCAAGCAGTTCAAGAATGACATAATCTGCTGAGCAAACACTAGATCTAAGGGAGGAATACCTGTAGTCTCAGCCTGCACCTCTTCCTCTTGTCCCACATCCTCAACATTTTCAATATTCTCAACATGAACATTCTCCTATATCTCTTCATGGTGCGCAGGAGGGTTCACATTCATAGGAGCATTTTCAACAGGAGCTCTATTCCCAGCAGGCGGTACTCTTCCACGGCCTCTACCCCTAGCTCTTCCTCTACCCCTGCCTCGACCACGACCTCTTGCTGCAGATTTCTCAGCTAGAGCATTGATGGGAGCTATAGGCCTAACACCGTTGTATCCAGTTTTAACCATCTGTGGACAGAAGAGTGAAGAAGATTAGATACCAATTTGAATCGACAGATACCAATTGGAATCAAGTTATAACACGAAAGGAGACAAGAGAAAATAGAGAGATTTCCTAAAGTCCTATAGCCTCTCGAAGAAAAGTAAAGGTGTCCCCGTACCATTCCGCAAGACTCTACTAGAGTCATTTTGGTACATCGAGATCAACGAACCTAGGCTTTGATACCAACTTTGTCATGACCCAGACCGTCGTGATTGGCACAAACACTAACTCTCCGGTGGGAGAACCACTACTACAACCCAACCCAAGCAACTAAAGCAAAACTAAGGCATTTAAGTTACGAAAGCAAGTTAAATACTAAGGAAAGAAATAGGATGTTCCCATAAACTCCAACAAAAGTCTAACAACAAACTAAACAATGTAGAAGAAATAACCTAGAACGTGAAAGTCAATGTACCAAACCAATTAAGGTTCAACAAGTCTAACCAAGAAGGGATGCAACCCCAAACTAATAAACTAATAAACTAATACTAACTAGAACAAGTCTAAGTCTGAAATGTGGACATAGAAGAAAAGAGAACTCATTGCAGCCCGGAAGAACTGGTTCACCCTTGAATTCGAAGCGACGATCACTGATCTTGTAGACGAGGTCTATCAATAGCCGCTTGAAGATGCCCTGTGCTCAACAAAGAAAGAGCAAGTGTAGTATCAGTACACAACCACAGTGTACTGGTAGGATCACACGGCTATGCCACTAAGTGTAACATAAGCAAGTCATCACACTAATATAATCACATGCATATATCGAACGTATACAATATTATCAACATTTATGAACAACGAACAACTTCACATTTCTCAAGATGCATAGTTATGACAAGTCATTGGTCCTCTCATGGAACCCCAAACCCAAACAATTTGCATACCGGAACGTGGTACTCGATCCAATAATTATGCCGGAACGTGGAAATCGATCCATTCAACACATCACAATCACAAGTATATTCTCAAGATCATACAATTAAGTCATGATTCATGGCATTCATCATTCCTCTACCTCATTTACAACAAGTGTGATCAATAATGCAACATTCATATACATACAAGTATCATAATGAAGCAAGAACAAACATACATCACACAATCATCGAATCACAACCATTAGCTACCTCGAAACAAGCTTGAAACCCTAAGAAACACGATCCTTCCCTTTCTGGATTCGTTCCGCTTGTTCTTGGTCTACAAACAATCATAATAGCATGGGAATCAATAAATAATCACTAATTACCCTAATTACTAACAATTCTATGAACCCTAGATCCAACCCATGATCCCAAGTGTCCAAAATAGGGTTGTTTCCACCATAGAATCTAGATCAAAACCCTTCCCCATCGATAATTACCCATTCTATGATGTTCTACGGATCGGAAAATGGATTCGGGGAGTTAAAACCTTACCTTTAGCCTCAAGAATGGTGAAAAAAGTCAAGAACTCATCTGGGGTCGTCTCCTAGCTCTCAAAGTTGAAAAGTGCAGAATAAAACATGTTTGGGGTTTATTTATGACTTTAAGTCTGTCGAACCCGCCACAGCGGCCCTCACCCCGCTGCAACGGCCTTGCCCTGGCGGCAAAAATCCCGCCCCAGCGGCTTGCACGAAACCAGTGAGCTATTTTAATAATTCCAAGACCCCCATTTCACAACACACCTATAACCAACGGCGCTCAGAAAATAAGCTTCACACTAAGATCGATTTCGAGAGTTCTACTTGTCCGAATTCAATTCCGTAAATTCGTACGGATTCCTTAACGAGTTATCTATCCACCCATGTAATCATAATCGTAAATAAATCACCCAATTATTACCAGATTTCCCTACACCTTAATGACTTCGATTTCGTCCAAATTTGGACTAGGTTGGGAAATTTCAAGTTACTATGAAAAAGTTTTCTGACCCAAAAATTTTCCCTGTTGGTTTTTCTATAACGGCGGAACCCGGCCGTTACAAGTAGAATGGAAATTTAATAAAGAGTTCCAAAAATGACCGACCGGGTCATTACAATAATGATAGTTCTTGAAAATTGTGTATTATAAAGTACCTTCAAAATTAAAGACTTTATTAGTAGAATTTAAAGACTTTTTGAATAACAAGCTCATTTTAGATGCTTCTATGCGTGGTGATAACTGCAACAATAATTATGATGATAATTTCAATAGTAATTACTCCCTCAGTTTCAAAAAGACTGAACTACTTTCCTTTTTAGTCTATTTCAAAAGAATGACCTCTTTCTCTTTTTGGTAACATTTTAATTTCAACTTTCCACGTGGCATGTTTAAGGCCACAAGATTAAAGGGTAATTTTGTACATTTGACATAACTTTAATTTAGGACCACAAGATTCAAAAGTCTTCTTTATTTTCTTAAACTCCGTGTCAAGTCAAACTAGACCATTCTTTGTGAAATGGAGGGAGTATGATGAAAATAATAAAATAATGAAAGTCACCATCATTAAGAACATACCTACCTTATTAGGAGGTGGTGAACCGACTCTTCTACTCTTCCATTCTCTTAAATCATTAAACCAAGAGCATCATCCATAATCCATAATTGAATTCATCATACACTCAATAATTTTATTGACGCTTGAGTTCAAGACAACATATTTTCTTTTGCCCGCTGATGAATATGGGGAATAATACCCTTTTTATGTATTCTTTATTTCTATTAATGGGAGGGGTCAAGGGTGTGATTTCCCTATTATTGAATGTTTGCAAAATATTATAACTTGCCGACTTCAACTATGAATAGTTGATGTACTTTTTTTATAATATATTATACCCAATTAATTATATTCAAACATATAGAAGTTTGTACTTTACTATCAATATCATTTAGTTTTTATGAATTGCACTCCAAACATTGTCACTGGCAATTGATGTACTAATGATAGCAACACTTCGTTGCACTCAAATTTTGAGTCCACCTCTGATAATCGTCACAGACATATCTCAATTTTTTCTTTCATTTTCAAATAAAGTCAAGTGTAATTTTTAAAAAATAAGCACAACACTATATATATACTCATGCATGTTTTCATAAAGCATGGTAGAAAATATGAAGCTTTAAATACACGTGAAATATTTTACTAAACTCAATAAATTGAGTATTATATACTCATTTCGTTCAATTTTATATGTACATCGTATAAAAATATTTTTTTACTTTAACTTGTTTACTTTAGCAAACAAGAGAAAGACATTTTTTAAAAATTTATCCTTAACATTAATAATTCATTTTCCCAAATAGGTGCTTAGTCTATTAAAGCTATATATAAATTAATATGGATATTATAGTAAAACATTCACATCATTTATATATTTTTTTAAAAAGAGTGCACAGTTTATCAAGTGTAATTAAAGTAACAGAGGAAGTATATAGTTAAATTGGATTATTTTTTTGTTGTTTTTGATTAGATTTTCATGGTTATAAATTAAAGAATAGTGATATAATAAACACCAAAAAATTCATCTTGAAATTCTTATGAATTTTGATTGTCTCGCTAACTATTCTGACACACTCACATTAATAGCACTCTCTAGATAGCTAAATTAAGTGAATAAAAGTATTTTTTTATTAATAGAAAGACATGAAAAAAGTGAAGTAGTGAGCTCACATGATGTGTATGACTAAACAATCACATGGGTAGTCGGTGTATTATTCAGAATTATCTGTTATAAAGTCCCAAACTTGAACAAAACACTCAACCCTCAAAATCATGAAAACTTCTCCCGAATATTTAGAAGAGGATAACCTAAGTGAAGAGTGTAAGAAATTGCTCTCTACCCTACCAAAAGAAAAAGGATTGCTTGGATCATATGCCTACAATTATCAAGGTTTTTGGGTAGCAATAAAATTTCTCCAAGGTGTGATTGCATGTCAACAACAATTTCAAGCTCAAGATAGTTCTGTCATTCTTGTTACAACTCCAAAATCAGGAACTACTTGATTAAAATAACTTTTATTCACTCTAGTGAAGCGAGTGAAATATCCTATTCTTGAACCTAATCACCCTTTACTTGTCGAGAACCCTTATCTTCTTGTTCCATTCTTGGAGAATCCACTCTCTATTGATGGTCGATTCCTTGACTTTTCAACTTTAACTTCATCTAGACTCTTGTCAATTCATGTGCCCTTTGCTTCATTACCAAAATTAGTCCAGGATTCAAAAACCAAACTTGTTTACTTATGTAGGAATCCTAGAGACACGTTTATTTCTATGTGGCATTTTACAAATAATTTATTACTTCATTAAAAAGATACTCATTCCATTAAAGAAATGTTTGATCTTTTTTGTAAAGGGGCGAGCCTTTATGGTCCATTTTGGAATCACGTATTGGATTATTGGAAACAAAGCATAGAAATTCCTAACAAAACACTTTTCTTAATATATCAAGAAATTAAGAAGGAACCAAAAATTCACCTTAAACGCTTGGCTGAATTCATGGAGTGTCCATTTTCCATAGAGGAAGAAACTTCTAGAGTGGTGGATGAGATATTAAAAATGTATAGCTTTGAGAATTTGAGCAATTTGGAGGTGAATACAAATGGAAAGTTTCTAACTAGAGAGGCATATACATTTTTCTTTCGTAGAGGAGAAATTGGAGATTGAAAGAATTATTTTACTACAAAGCTGAGTGATAAACTCAATCACATCATCGAAGAAAAGTTTCGTAGAGGAGAAATTGGAGATTGAAAGAATTATTTTACTACAAAGCTGAGTGATAAACTCAATCACATCATCGAAGAAAAGTTTCAACGGTCAGGATTAAAGTTTTCATATGTTTGATTAGGCATTAATATGCTATAAAATTCAATTATTTATTTTGAAAATCAATGTTGAAGCAGTTGTCTTTCAGAGTAATGTAACAAGAAAAGACAACAAAATTTCTATGGTTGTAATACTATTTTAATTTTTCATGACTCAACTTTATTGCAAATTTAGAATTAAATTTATATTTCTTTATTTTGTCACAAGAAGTCATGTTTTTGTTAGTACTACAATAATATCAATCGGGTAGGAGGCATTTGGTTTTCTTTTTGATTTTGAGATTATTATATAAGTCCACAAGTATTGCTATAAATGTCAAATAAAAATTTTGAGCTAAAACATTATATATAACTAGATAACTTACCAACGGTTCGCATGATAATCCATGACATTAGTAAGATTATGAATGATCATTTTCTAATATACTCATAACATTAGAAAATATAAGTAAACGAATATATACTCAAAAGCAACTCTCAAACTCATAACATTCACCTCAAGAACTCATCAAATCCCATTATTAAAGATTTAAGAACGAAACTTCAAGAACCTCAATACATAGATTGTCATGAATGAAATTAACTCAAGAAACTCATGATTGGCGTGAGAGTGAACAAACAAATCACTATGAAAGCTTACATACCTCGTAAAGATAAAATCCTTGGTGAAATTTCTCGAAGATCGCAAGAACCTTGAACGCTTGAACTTCTGCTTTTTGTCTCCCCTTGAACTTCTCTCTAAAATCCTAAGTGTGTTTAGGAATTGTGAAAACTGATCCAAATCAGTTTAGACCGCTATTCGGGGTAACCAAAACGTGTAAACTTAGTGGGGTAAGGAAAAGACCAAAATACCCCTCCTTAATTCGGACGAATTTCCTAAATCAATCAGACTGAACTCAAATGGGTATACCTCCCTCATTCGAACTCGGAATTTAGCAAACTTGGTGGCATTAGAAAGAGGACTCAAAGATCTTTCATTTGATATCTCATGGGCCACCTAACTCATCTTGTACTGAAATTTATATTCGTTTGAAGTTGACCCAAAACTCACAATTTAAGACTAACTTACAAAATTCTTGATTTAGCTCTTTCAAAATTGGTTCTTGCTAAAATTAATTCTTTCTAAGAAAGAGGCGTTACAATATCTCCCCCTTGGGAACATTCGTCCTCAAATACTCTTAATAGAATTAAGGGTGGTAATATCTATCATCTAGCTCAAACACTCAACATGCAATTTAACACAATAAACATATCAATTTAAAGACTGTTTTACAAAAAAGTCATTACCTTGGTCTGGAATTTTTCTGGAAGAAAGAGATGCGGGTATCTCTTCTTCATATTCTCCCCAGACTCCCAAGTAGCTTCCTCAACAAAACTGAGTCCTCCATAAGACCTTGACTGATGCGACCTCCTTGGTTCTCAACATGCAAACCTGACGATCAAGTATCTCAACGGGTATCTCCTCATAAGATAGGTTGTCCTTAATACCAATATTCTCAGTAGGTATAATAATTGAAGGATCTCTCATACACTTCTTCAATATTGAAATGTGAAATACCGGATGGACCACTGCTAACTCTAGTAGTAGCTCCAACTCATAAGCTACATTGCAAACTCTTTCAGATATCCTGTAAGGAACAATATACCGGAGACAAAGATTCCCTTTCATGCCAAACCTCATAACACCCATCATGATCCAATCGTCCATCTCAAATTCCAAGTCTCTTCTCCTAACATCAGAATAGGATTTTTGATGACTTTGCATTGTTTTCAACCTCTCTTGAATGATATTAACTTTCTCCATAGCTTAATGAACTAAGTCTGGCCCTATCAACCCAGCTTCACCAACCTCAAACCATCAAATTGGAGATCTACATCTTCTCCCATAGAAAGCCTCATAGGGAGCCATCTGGATGCTAGAGTGATAAATGTTGTTGTAAGAAACTCAATAAGAGGTAATTGACCCTATTACCCTTGAAATCGCTCACACTCGCCCTCAAACATATCGTCTAAAATTTGAATCGTACGCACTGCTTGACCATCAGTCTGAGGATGGAAAGTAGTACTCAAATTTACCTTCGAAACCAAACCTTTCTGGAAAGACTTCCAAAATTATGCGGTGAATTGTGCACCTCTATCTGAAATAATGGACACCAGAACTTTATGAAGTCTGACTACCTCTTGAATATATAAAATGGCATAATCCTTTGCTGAATAGGTCGTCTTTACTAGTAAGAAAAAGGTTGATTTAGTCATCTAATCTACAATCACCCAAATCAAATTGTGTTGTCTGCGAGACCGCGGCAAAGCGGTGATAAAATCCATATTGATCATCTCCCACTTCCATTCCGAAAGATCTATGTTCTGAGCCATACCATCGGGCCTCTAGTGCTCTATCTTGGCTTGTTGGCAATTTGGGCACTTAGGAACGAACTCTGCAATACACCACTTTATACTACTCCACCAATAAACTTCTCTCAAGTCACAATACATCTTTGTTGAACCAGAGAGGACACATGTAATTGTCGCTTGTCTTATCATCCATGAAAGGGCACATCAAGTAGCCAATCCAAGATAAATTTCATTATAATATCTCCTTTAATCTTTATTCATCTTAGGTGAGAAAATCCTTTCACAATCATATTATGAGTATTATGTGAGAAATTCTTTCACAATAACAACAACAACGATTCTTTACTCTCAAAGGAACCTTAAATAATTTACATCAATTTCAGAATGAAACATGCATATCTTGATGAATTCATCTTTCATAGTTTAAAAGCTTGATCATATGATCATGTAGCCATAAACCATGTAGTCAACGTGGGTAGAAAGGGTCATACTTTTTAGATGATTCCTTAATGCTTTTTAACATAGACTAGTGGATCCACTTAGTAGTAGGTTCTATACCCCGAAAAAGTATAGGACAGTTCTTGTAACACCCCGAAAATGCTAACAAGAGTCACATGTCGATAAACCACTGCTTAATTATTACAATATGTTTAATTCTCATTTTGGGAACTTGAAATAATGTTATATTTGCAACCTTGCTTAAAATAATTGTCATCATAATTTAATGTATTGTATGGGGGTATTTGTGTAATGTTTTAATTAGAAATATGTATAGCTTTAAAAGGAGGTGAATGATATATATATAGGTGTATATGTATGCATTTGGGCAGCACACAAGTATTTGGGCAGCAAACTTTTATGGACAGCTGTGTCTATGATAAGCACCTCTTGTGTTACTATTTTTGACATATACTCTTAGGAAATTCGTCTCACCTGAAGTATAAGTCCCTTAGAACATTATCTAACCTATTTTTCTTCAAGATCACAAGAGATAATCTTGGTCCTTTTGGCTGGAAATCGAGTTACACTCTTCTCTTTGGTAAGTGGTAAAACCTGTTTTTGAGCTGGGTAGCGTTTAGTAGATTAAGCATATCTCGTTCTATAGAAATTTGTTTACTATGAATAAATATGATTTGGAAAGATAATTCGTATATGTACAACTCTTATTTTTATGTTAAACTCCAATTTAGTTGTTATGGATTCGAAAGATGGGACGCATCATAGGACAAGTTGTGTCCAGATTCTGAAGTTTGAAATCTTGTATGGACAACTGTTAGTGTTTTGAATATATTTTTTTATCCAAAATACATTTTGCGGTGATTCTTGGTTGTTTGAAACCTTAAGTGAGGTACCTACATCTTTCATCAAGAGTATACAGTCCAATTTTGCCGTTTGCAATTTCAAATCTTAGTTGCGACATGATGCACTAGGATGGCCAGAATTTACTGTTTGGGAGCATAGTCGTATTTGTACAGGCTAGGCTTACTGGTGATGATAACCCTATTTTACGTCATCATTATTGAGCTGCTAGAAAGTGAATAAGTTATTGAATTCATTTTTTTAAGGTTGTAAATCCTCGTGTACAAGTTGAAGACTTTGATACGCTGCTAGGTCTACAGTTTGACTCGTGGAGTTTTATTGGACAGTTTTTGTGCTAAAGACCTGAGGTTTGTGTATAAAATTATACTTGTACTCTTTTTACCTGCTGGTATAGCTGAAAGTATTCTTGGTACCTTGGTTACCTCTTGTCACTTTGCATTGTCGTATTGGTATTCTTTAATACATTAAAGACGCTTATGTAACTCGCCCACTTGTACGGATTATTTGATCACTTAGCACTCTTGTTGGGACCTTGTCCTTCTTGTGACTGTGACTTTGTCACTCTTGGCATGCCTCTTGGTTCGGATCATTTGCCATCTTGACTCTGGATTTTTAGTTCGTCTTAAGAATGGAAGTTGTCCATTTTAACTACGAACAAGGAAGCCATTTTTTTAATATGGTTCTTGGTTTTCTTGATTATTGGGTTTTGACCCTTCTTGATACCTGCTTGAGCTTGGTGTGATGACATGATGTATATATTGGGTGAGCCTTGTTATTGAATCTCTTGAAAAGTTGTGCTATGAACATTCTTGACATTTGGACCTTTATATATTGAACTTGATACTCCTTGTATATTTCTTACTTGATTTATTGATTTTGTTTCGATCGTGCTGCCCTTGACTTGAGAATGATAACTTGGTGAATTTAAGGGCTCAAAACCTATAGTTTGTACACCACTAAGCTATATGTTTAGCAATAGTTGTTTCTATCGTAGGGGTTGTTCGCGATGATGCTTGAAGCTGGCCATTGATGATGGAGATTTTGAAAGCCTTAAGGAAGATCACATTTGCATATAGGCATATATATTTTGTATAACCTTGGGACTTGTACATGATCTGTGAGTTGTATATTTATAGGAGATTTTGAGGGCTGATTTGGTCATGTTACCATAGGTTGTAATATAAGTATGGTTATACGTTTTTATCATTTTGGGGTGTGTAAACCCAAGTCTTGTAATAAACTAATTTGCTATATGTCTTGAAAGTTGTGTGAAGCATGAGCCGGCTGATTTCGATACTCGGAAGCTTGTAGTATTCTTATTATTTCACCCTCGAGTGTGAGGTTAACATATGCATGAAGATCTGGTCGGTTAATTGCTTAAATGTTATTTTTTTTTTGGAGTCCGTTATGAATCTAATCCCTCTACTAGATTAAAATCAGTATGCCCTCATTAATTGGTTTTAAATGTCGCAAGTATTTAATTAGATTTCTTGTTTAAGTAGTGGTACCGTTTTGAAAGGATCGCTACAGTTCTGACACCGTGGGCGAGACGATGTATCATCACATAGCTCATAGTGATGGTTGTCGCTAAGAGAATCTTCAACAGAGTTATATTGTATTTTTATATACAAATTGAGTCATTATTGTATTCTTCAATACAATTGAGTTATTATCTACTATTTTAAAAGTTTTCCATATATTCCATCTTTTATTGTTGTATTATCCTTGAGTATCTTGAGTTGAGTAGCTTTGAGTTGAGTTGAGTATCTTATTCTTGAGTTGAGTTTAGTTGAGTGAGTTGAGAAGAGGTAAGTATTTTTCCTTTTTATCAAGTTCAAGCTTATGTTTATGCTTTAGAATTCCCCTTACATGCTTGTACATTCCATGTACTGAGCCATTTGGCCTGCATCATTTCATGATACATATATAGGTATTCAGGATCACCAATAGGAATTTCACTGAGGTCATGCAATATTCCAGTCAGCTTTGGTGAGCCTTCTTATATTCCAGAGGACTTTACCTTTACCTAATAATTAGTAGTTTTGAGTTGTCGTGGGTCTTGTCCCGATATCTTTCTGTAATAGTAAAGGCTTCATAGATAGATAGTTGAAGAGTTTTCTATATTTACTTTCTTTTCAGTATTGTTCAAACTTTCTTAAAGTTCACTATTGGAGTTCAATGAATTTAATACAGTTTTAAGCTTATGTATGCTTGAGTTAGTCTTCCACTTGTAGCCAGCCAGGATTAGGGTTCGCTTGGGGACAAATAATGATTCTCCAGTGCCATCCACATATAGGGTGTAGGCTTGGGGCGTGACAGACATGCCCTCCAATAAGGATGATATGTTTAAGATTTTGATGCACTGCGAGATTTACACTCTGAAAGAGTGGTTGGCACCATTGATGTTCAATATTTGTCCACCTTGGATAGGTGAAGGTGCGAGAATTGAGAAGAAAGATTTGAACATAGGTGTCCGGTATTGGTTAAGGTTTATAAGTAGCAATATTATTCTTTCCCAAAATGAATCTATACTTCGGCATCCAAAGATAGTGTTAGTGGGTACTATCATTGAGAGAGAGAAGATCAATATGGGGTTTATCAATATTGAAGAGATTTTACTAAGGGCCAGACAAAAGCAGACCTCGTTGCCTTTCCCAATTTTGATCACACAACTATGTAAAGAGGCTGGAGTTCCCTTTGGGGGGAAAACTGATGTGTGGATAACCCCGACCTCCTACAATGTCATCTAGACAATCAAGGCTAGATGATGCAGCTCGAATAAAGCTTCCATGTAACACCTCGGATTTGAAAAGAAGGAAAAGTGAAAAACTTTGTTAGTTGGTTTCTATGTCTACGGACCCCGCCAACTGACCGTATGTGGGAACCGTAAGTGGAGTAGTGAATAAATATTATAAGTCAAGTTCCTGTACCCTTTTTACACCTCTCTAGGATGGTCTGTCATTCAATGTACAGGTCGTAGATAGGTCTCATAGGTGAGTTTCAGACTTAGTGAAAGTTTGAAGGTCAAAAGTGGGACCTACGGATGCTATGCACGGTCCGTAAATGGACCTACAGACTATACATGGGTCTCGTCGTATTAAGGTCCAAATTCTAGTCCCTAAACCCCACCTATGATCAATCAGGCCGTCCATAGTAGAACCTACAGACCGTAGGTCTGATCTATCGGTGAGGGCTCGACAATTATTTTTAAGGACTTTTTGGTCTTTACCTAATCATTTTAACCTTATACTAAATAATTTTAATGCTAATACTCGACCATATATAAGCCTTTCAAGCCTAAAATCTATCTACTCTAAATCATTTTTCACACTTCCCCAAATCCCTCCAAGATCTTCCCCAATATTTCTCTTTCTAGATGCTTGAAGAAGAAAGCTAGGGTTTGAAGTTCAACTCTCAAAATTCACCATTAATTTCAAGCTTTTGGCGTCAAGGTATGATAGTGTTCACCTATGGAGTCCTTTCTTCTATAGAGTTCCTAAATTCTCCAATTTTACAAGTTAGAATCTCCAATAGAAGTTAGGGTTTTATCCAATGGTTCTTTTCAATTATGGTCTAATTGATTGTTTTATATCTTTTTATGCATGAATTTAGATAATTGCATGTTTTTATGTTGAATTCACTTGAATTCATGGATGCTCTATGATTTATAAACTATGATCATATGATGAACCTTTTAAACTATGAAAGATGAATTTGTGAAGATATGCATATTTCATTCTGAAATTGATGTAAATTATTTAAGGTTCCTTTGAGAATAAGAATCAATGTTGTTGTTGTTATTGTGAAAGAATTTCTCACATAATACTCATAATATGAATGTGAAAGGATTTTCTCACCTAAGATGAATCAAGATTAAAGGAGATATTCTAATGAAATTTAGCTTGGATTGACTACTTGATGTGCCCTTCCATGGATGATAAGACAAGTGGCAATTACATGTGTCCTCTAATGATAAGACAAGTTAACATTAATGACTATTCAATGGGATTCATGCTTAGCACCATTTGGACAAGTTGCGAATATCCATGTCCATAAACTATGTGCCACTATAGTTGTCTTAGATAGACATTAACTATTGGATCCACCTAAGCTAGAAGTTTATGATTCTTGCTTTGGCAAGTAAGTACATCTCTTTTCGATGTGAGATAGACACCGAATTCCATGTTATTGCTAACACGGTCTATGTCGGTTAAAGGTAATACTCCCACAATTATAAACCAAGGTTACTTTCTAAAAGTATCGCAATGCTTAGCTTGCATTGACCATGATTATGACATATGTTTTCTAACATGTTATTTTATGATTTAGCTTGGTCATTGCATGTCATATTAAATCATTTTAGCATGATTCCATAACTCTTATACATTGCTATCATTCTTGGTACATGCCATGTACTAATGCATACTTTTGTCTATATTGTTTCAATAATGTAGCGTCCAACACTCCTACCTTCAATACTCGTGGCTAGTGATCCCTTTTAGAGATTGAGGATTGGTGAGTCCTCAAGTTCCGAGGACCGAGACTCTTTTAATGCTTTCATGTATTTTCCTTTTGGATATTGTATTTGATATATGGGTTACGTCACAATCACTCATTTGATGTAATCGATGACTTTGAGACGTATGTTAGACTTCCACTATTTTGGGGAAAACTAATTTATATGAAATTCTACGCTTAAACTCTTTTGGTTTTCTATTATCTTGTACGATGTATGTCACGCCCCGAACTACCCCCAAGACGCGGACATGGGTCCTAGGACCACAAGTGATCCCAAGCTAACCCTACTGGCATGATCATAAGCATACTAAAGAAAATAAACTGATGCGGAAGCTAAATCATAAATAAAATGAAAAAAAGATGGGGAATACCCATATACTATAACTGACATAAATGAAAACTGATGAGTTTAATACAAAGAAGATATTAACTCAATTCTAAGCTGAATCTAACTATGTCTGAAATAAGCCTCTAAACTGACTAGAAGTGCTGGGACATGCCCCAGCTAAGTCTAGAAAATCTGAAACTAAAGACTAAAAATACTGAAAAGAAACTCATGACTATTGTCCTCGGAGAATAAGGACTCACCACTGATTCTGCTGAACTGGAGATTGGGAACCGATCTAAGCGTGATCTGGATGCTGAGAACCTGAACCTACATCACGAGAAGATGTAGCGCACGTATACGTCAGTACTTGAAAGGTACTGAGCATGCAAGATAGAGTAAAGCTGAAATAGCATATAACTAAACAAAGCAATAAAGCAATGAAATAATCTGAACATGACATAGATACTGAAAATACTGAATATTGAGCTAATTGATGCAATGACCAAATTTATAACATGCTGAGACTGAATACTAACTGTACTGAAATATGGTCAATGCAATAGAGACTGACTGAACTATGGGAGCTACTAATAACCAACATAAAACCACATGAGCTAAATGTGGAGTCCGATGTATACGCCCCATCGAGAGGACCCAATACACCCGGCCAAAGGTGTAGAGGCATGCTGGCGTGATCACTAAAATGATGTTACCCACAGAGGGGACTTACACCTAGGTGGATCGTAGTTCTGGGAATATATGGGTACGTTGAACCCTAGTCCAACTCGGTATTATGCTACTCCCAATGAATTAAGTGGTTAACTGGTTATGACTGAATTTCTGTAAAATACTGGATAACTCAATATTGAACATGCAAACTGAGAATGCAACAATTAATCTAATAATGATGCATTAATAACTGAGGCATGTATAACTGACTAACTGAGATATCTTACCTAGAATGTGTAATTCAAGAACTAAAGAAATACATAGCTAGGGTTCTGAAATGCATGCAATAAACTGAGAAATAACATGATAATCTGATTTGGAACATTTAAATAACTAATTCATGATAATCTATTGAAATTCTAGAAACCCTAAGTCTGTTCGTAATCATGGAATCAAGAATCTGACTGATGACAACCGTGGGTTGCACCTGCAACTTCTCAAAATCTACATTTTTGGTCTGTTTTGGATTCGGGGTGTTACATTATCTCCTCCTTGGGACCATTTATCCTCGAATGAAGACTAAACTAGTTGAAATGGAGGGATAGGGTTGCAATCCCTACCACTAAACACTGAGAACTGAATTTTTTACTGAACTGAGTTACAAGAACATGCAAATACGCTAAAAATGCAAGTACAACTGAAGGAACATGATTCTAAGACTGAATTTTACCCATAAATGACTAAAAAGCTGAAGAGGAACTATTACCTCAAGCTGGAATGGAATCGGAAGGAAAGAGGTGGGGATACTTGGACTTCATGGCTGCATCTGCTTCCCAAGTAGCTCCCTCTACTGACTGACTCCACAAAACCTTGACCGAAGCGACTTCTTTATTTCTCAACCTTCTAACCTGACGATCGAGGATCTCAACTGGAACATCCTCATAAGAAAGGCTGCATTTCACGGCCACACTCTCTAATGGCACTATGGATGCTGGATCACCCACACACTTCTTCAAAAGAGAAATGTGAAAGACTGGATGCACTGCTGCTAAGTCTGCTGGCAAGTCTAACTCATAAGCCACTTTACCAATCCTTTTCAAGATCCGGTAAGGGCCTACATATCTGGGACTGAACTTCCCTTTCTTGCCAAATCTCATCAACCCATTCATAGGTGACACTTTCAGGAAAATCCAATCATCAACTTAGAACTCTAGTTCCCTTCTTCTCACATCTGCATAAGACTTTTGGCGACTACGAGCAGTCTTAAGTCTATCTCTGATGAGTTGCACTTTCTCCATAGCATCAAGGACCGAATCTGGTCTTATCAAGGCTGCTTCACCTATTTTAAACCAACCAACTAGAGAGCTACATCTATGCCCATAAAATGCCTCATAAGGAGCCATCTGAATGCTGGAATGGTAACTATTGTTGTAGGCAAAATCAATAAGAGGAAGGAGATCATCCCAACTACCCTTGAAGTCGATCACACAAGCTCTCAACATGTCCTCTAAGGTCTGAATGGTACACTTTGCCTGACCATCCGTCTGTGGATGAAATGTTGTGCTAAGGTTAACCTGAGTACCAAGACCCTTCTGAAATGACTTCGAGAAATGAGAGGTAAACTGAGGACCTCTATCTGCGATGATAGACAAAGGAACCCCATGCAACCTCACAATCTCATTAATGTAAAGCTTGGCGTAATCCTCCACCGAATCTGTAGTCTTGACCGCCCAAAAGCGAGAAGACTTAGTAACCCTATCAACAATCACCCAAATGGAGTCATGCTGTCTGTGAGTACGAGGTAAACCTGTGATGAAGTCCATGTTGATCACTTCCCACTTCCAAGTAGGAATGTCAATCTCTTGAGTCATACCTCCTGGTTTCTGATGTTCTACCTTGACTTGCTGGCAATTGGGGCACTTAGCCACAAAGTCTGCTATATCTCTTTTCATACCATTCCACCAATAGACTTCCCACAGATCGCGGTACATCTTAGTGGCGCCTGGATGGATAGAATATCTGGAATTGTGGGCTTCTGCAAGAATATGTTGTCTCAATTCACCCACATCAGGAACACACAATCTACCCTGATAGCGAAGTACACCATCTCCCCCTTGGGAGAAAACCTCCACTCCTTATTGTGGACTGCACACTTACGCTCAAGCAAGATTGGATCACTGTCTTGCTTTTCCTTAACCTCTGCTACCAAAGAAGATTCTGCCCCATTTTGAACTGTTACACCACTATCTGATATGCTCATAAGACGAACTTCTAGGCGAACAAGTCTGTGAACATCCTTTACTAGCTCTCTTCTTTCTTGCTCAATAAGCGCTACACTACCCATGGATAATCTGCTAAGAGCATTTTCTACTACATTCGCCTTTCCCGAATGGTAATGCACGCTCATATCATAATCTTTGAGGAACTCAAGCCACCTTCTCTGGCGAAGATTCAACTCTCTCTGGATGAATACATACTGGAGGCTCTTATGGCCTGTGAACACATCTACATGAACACCATACAAGTAGTGTCTCCAAATATTGAGTGCAAACACCACTGCTGCAAGCTCTAGGTCATGAGTTAGATAATTCTTTTCATGTACCTTAAGTTGTCTAGAAGCATAAGCTATAACCTTACCTCGCTGCATCAACACACAACCTAGGCCGACTCTGGATGCATCACAATAGATCACATAACTATCTGAACCCTCTGGTAGAGTCAAGACAGGAGTTGTAGTCAGCCTAGTTTTCAATTCTGCGAAGCTTTTCTCACAATCATCTGACCACTGAAACTTAACCTTTTTCTGAGTAAACCTAGTCAATGGTGAGGCTATGGATGAAAATCCTTCCACGAACCTTTTGTAATAACCTGCTAGACCCAAGAAACTTCTGATATCTGTAGCAGAGGTAGGTCTGGGCCATTGTTTCACTGCTTCTATCTTCTGGGAATCTACTCGAATTCCTTTACTAGACACAATATGCCTAAGGAAAGCAACTGATTGTAACCAAAACTGGCACTTGTTAAATTTTGCAAATAACTGGCAATCTTTGAGAGTTTGCAGAACAACTCTCAAATGACTTGCATGTTCTTCCTCATTCCTAGAGTAAATGAGGATATCATCAATAAAGACGATAACGAACAAGTCCAAGTACTGCTTGAACACTCTGTTCATCAAATCCATGAAAATTGCAGGAGCATTGGTTAGTCCAAATGACATAACTACAAATTCATAATGACCTACCGAGTTCTGAAGGCTGTGCTTCGGAATTGTCACTA